>NC_045430.1:212109177-212445427 GCF_902635505.1 Sarcophilus harrisii | reverse complement strand
AGGAAAAGATGGATATTTACAAAAATAAAATTATCTCATATTAATGGAAGAGGAAATAAAATTAGCTAAATAATCGCTTTAAAAAAGAAATTGAACAATGAATAAATTCCCTATGAAAGAAATTCCTGGGACCAAATGTAGTCACAAATGAATTCTACCAAATATTTAAAGAACAATTAATTTTTAAAACTATATAAACTATTTGGAAAAGTAAGCAAAGAATGAATTCTTCAAAATTTCTTTTATAATACAAATATGGAGCTGATACCTAAATCAGGGAGAGCAAAAACAGAAGAAAATACAGATTAATTTCCCTAATGAACTGGTGCAAAAATTTTAAATATACAGCAATATAACACAAAGATTATACGCTATGACCAGATAAAACTTATACTAGAAATGAAGTGCGCTGATTCTTTATTTGAAAAATCATCAGAATAATTGTCCTACCCAAAAATGACTACTCAGAGATTTCTTGAAGTAAAAAGCAGAAAGCCCTTCCCCCTTAATTGAAGGTTATTCTTGCCAAAAACAGCAGATTCCCTGGTCCCGGTAGGAACCATACATCAGACCTTCAAGTTCAGATTATCAGGCTAACAGCTTTCAACTAGTAGTCTAAACACTGATAACTTGAACAGTGATAAATGTCATCATTTTAGGTTAAGTACATATATCTAAAATCTAAGTAAATATTGGCTAATACTCAACATACTTATGCAGGGCACAGAGACCTAGAGAAAATAAAATGCAGAAAAGGAACTTAAACATTCTTGGAAGTTCTTCGCTTTATCTCTACTCCACACATCAATAACAAAGCAAAACTAGTAAAAATCATGATCAGATTCTGTTCCTTTAGATAGGTTGTGATTTAGGAGCACAGAAAAATATATACAATATTTGATTTCAGATTGCTGGTTGTTTTTATCATTTTTTTTTTCAGTATTAAAATGAACAGTTCTGTGGAAGGCACCAAGGCTGTAGAATAAAGAATGCAGGAAGAAATATAAATAATGTAAAAAACAAAAGATGCCAGTATGTGTGTGCATACACATACACATAAAAATACACACATACAAACATGTTCTCCTCCCTTGCTGCAAGATGCACAAGGAAGACCTCAAGAGCTATGGAAATTCCTAAGAACTGAGTTCCTCTTAACTTTCTTTTCAACTACCTTTTCATGGAGATAGATTCATTTCTCCTCCTCATTCATCAGCACTGACATCTTGTAGAAGCATGAAGCCATAGGAAATTTTTATGTGCATGCAACCTGAAAGGATTTCAAGGAAATTGGTTTTCTAAATGCCATCTTCTTCAGGAAAGGAGGGGAAGAAGGGAAAAAAAAAAAAAAAAAACATTAGATGGCAGAGAGCTTTGCACTGGGATTTTACCATGAGAGAAGCTACTGGCCTTAGAGTTGAGACTAAGGAAAGAGAATTAAGAAGGATTTCCAATGATCCTAGGGTAAAGTCTTTATTTTTCTGAAGGAATCTAATAGTTTCCCAGTCAAGGATTCTAGCTGGAGTTGCTAATCAGTGAAGAAATGTGCCCAGCAGTCTTGTGTAACAAGGAGCAATAAATAAGTTGCCTATCCGTAGGAATTCCCAATTGGTAAGAACCTTCACATGCAAACTCTGTCCTCTCTTCATCGATGCTGTGTGTACTTTCAGGAAACTCTGTTCTAAATGTATAGAAGAGATATTACAAATATCCCTATTATGCTAATCTAATAAACACCCTGCTTTGAGTTTATTTTGCCTTCTGACTAACTACTAAGAAGAAAACGTATTATTGAGACTAGTGAGCTATATAAATCCACTGAGTATTTTCAACTTTGGGTAACTGTATTTTAAAAAGACTGCCCTGTGCACTGGAAGTTTTGATAGTCCAAAAGGATGATACATATATCACTATGAAATAATTACCACTGGTTCTGACATAATATGGAGCACATTAACTCAAAGCAACAGCCACAAATTAAAATACTACACAATCAGATCATTTTCTCTTTTTCAAATTTTGATTGATATCTTTTTCCCCTGAGGTAACTAGGGTTAAGTGACTTGCCCAGGGTCACACAGTTAGGAAGTGGTAAGTGTCTGAGGCTGAATTTGAACTCAGGTCCTCCTGCTTTAAGGGTCAGTGTTCTATCTACTGCCTCATCTAGCTACCCCTGATTGATATATTTTATTTTGCATCACCTTTTGCTCTAAAGTCACAAAATGTATAAAGTGAAGAAATATTAAATAATACCATCAAAATAAAGTAGAACTAGATTATGAATGGACTTACATGCCAGTAATGTTTTCTCTAGAGACCACTAAATATGATAGCCCTAAACATTTAGGAAAACCTCTCTGGCACAACATAAAACAAGAGGGTAACTAAAAGCAGAAAGACTTATTAAGAAAAATGAAAAACAGTTCTCAAAGAAACTGCAAACTATAAACAGATATATAAAACGAAATGCTAATCAAAATCTCTGAGGTTTTACTTTACACCCTACAAACTGGCAATGATTACAAAAATGGAAATAAGCAATGCTGGAAGAATTGAAGAAAAATGGGCATATTAGTAAATTATTATGTAAATAATATGACTAACCTATTCATATTCTTAGACCCAGAGGTTATTACAAGGCTCATACTCCAAAGAGGTCACTGATAAGAGCCAAGTCTCAAATAAATACTAATCAATCAATAAACATTTATTAAGCAATTACATAAATATTTACAGAAGCATTTTATATGATGTTCTCTGATTGGACAATGAATGATTACCCAAATTGTAAAATAGGAACATAATAAAACATTACTGTGCTATAAAAAAAATAACAAAAGTGATGCAGAGAGATCTACTTGAACGCAGAGAGATCTACTTGAACTCAGAGAATAAAGTCAAGAAAATAATATACACAATGATTACAAGAATATTAACAGCAAGAACCACAAAAAGGTTACTGTTGCAAAATTATAAAGAACAAACATAGCTTGAAAGGAGAAAAATGAGAAGCCATCTCCCAACTCACCCCTTCACAAACATGGCACGTCTGGTGTGACACACAGTGCACATAATTTCATGTGATGTACTCATCAACTGTGTTCAATTTTTCCATTTTTTATTTGGTCTTTATAAAACATTATTTGTTGTAAGGAATAGCCATTTGGAATGGGACGCTAAAAAGGAAACCATGGTGACATAACAAAGGCATCAATAAAACTTTTTTTTTTAAATATTATAATAAGATTAAAGGTAATGAGAATTTTGAGTTAAGGTAGTAATTTATGTATGAAGGACAGGAAGACTACAAGACAATGTTACAGCAGAACTCTAAGGATGTAATGCAACTGTAAGCAAATAATTGGATGGGGAAATAGGGCTTTGAGAGAAAGAGGAAATGCAAAGAGTTACAAAATTTCAAAACGAAATAACTGAGAATATAGTAAGTGCCATCAAAAAATGATTGAAATAGGTTTAGGGAAGAAGATTCTAAGTTTAAGGAAGCAATAGATGTTGGTATTCAGTTAGAAATGCAGGAATAAAAATGATTGCAGGAATAAAAATGATTGGAAAAGCTAAGAGCAAAAAAAAAAAAAATCTGAAAAATATCTCAACAGTTGTAATCATTTAAGACATTGGAACAGATGAGATTAACAAAGAAAAGCCTATATAGTAAAAGGCAGGACTCAAGGCAATAATTAGGGAATGCCCATATTTTAAGGGGATAAAGGACCAGTTAAGAAAACAAGGAAAGTCTAATAGTTGTAGAGGAAGGGCAAAATAGAACAGTGTAACAAAAGTCAAGAAAGAAAAGAAAAACTAAGAGGGCAGTAAAAAATGTAACAAAATAACCAAAAAGAACGAGAATTAAAAGGTAATAGATTTAGGAGTTGGGAGGTCATAGCATTTCAAATGGGAGACTTTATTCAAGAAATCAAAGAACAAATGGGGAGTGGTAAGGGAGTACAAGAAGCTAGAGAAGACTACCACTTCTAAAAGTTTGTGAAGGAGTGAAGGTAAAAGAAAGATAACTGCTAGGGAATAATGGTGTAGCTAGCTGGCACAATGAATGGAGTGCTGGAATCAGGGGAATCTAAGTTCAAACAGGGCCTCAAGTTACTTCACCCTACTTGTCTCAGCTTTTTCCTCTGTAAAATCAGCTAGAGAAGGAAATGGCAAAGTATTACAATATGTTTACCAAGAAAATCCCAAATGGGGGTCACAAAGAGTTGAACATGACTGAACAACAAAAGAGCAATAACAAGATTAATGGAAATCAATAGTTTTCTTTTTTTTTTTTCCAGCCCATGAAACACCTAAGAATGTTAAAGCACAATGGGGGAGGAGGAGGGGAAGGAAATTAAAGAGATTAAATATAAAAAACTGATTTAGGGATGATCATTAAAGCAAGGATTAAAAGAGATAAGCACTTATTAAGAGCCTACTATGTACCAGGCACTATGCAACATGCTAGGGATACCAAAAAAAAAAAAAAAAAAAAAAAAGGCAAAAAACAATTCTCCTCCCTTAAAGAGCTCAAGATCTAATGGAGGAAGCAACATGAGAATAAGTGTACAAACAAGATATTTTACAAGATAAAATTGAGATAGCTTAAAAAGGAAGGCACCAAAAAGAATCCCAAGGGGAAATTAAGTTGATAAATGAAGTAAGTCAAGAAGTAGAGATGAGGAAGAGCAGAGATGCAGGCTCAAGAGATGACCAATAAAAGTGCATGAAGTTGAAAGATGGTGGGTTTGTTAAAGGACCAACAAGGAAGTCAGAAAGTCAAGGAAGGCTAATAGAATATATAAATAGCAGCAAGATATAAGAAGACTACAAAGGAAGGAGCTAGTATAAGATGGGCTTCACTTTTAAAAAACCAAAAAAGAAGATAGCATAAAGGAGAAAGGAGTGACTAACAGGGCCCAAGGCTGCAGAGAGGTTAAGAAGTATTAGGATTGGGAAAAAGTCATTAAATGAGTCAACTAAGAAATCATTGGTAACTTTAGAGAGAATAGTTTCAGTTGAATGATTAGAAGCCAGAAATAAAGATGAGTTAGAGGGAAGGCACAAACAATTGTAAAAAGCCTTGTCAAGGAGTTTAGCCATGAAAGGGAGGAGAGAGACAAGTCAATAGCTAATAGGATAGACTAATCAAGTTTAGGACTTTTTGAGAATGGGGAACCATGGGCATGTTTTGTAAGAAAAACTAGCATAGATATAGAGATTGAAGATTAGTGAGTGAAGATAATTATGGATTTGTACAAGGAAACATGTAGAAAAATTCACTTTAGCAAGGAAGACTACCTCATCCTCTATGACAAACAAGAAGAATACAGTATCTAAGATTACATAAGTTTAAAAGAACTAAGAAAATGCAATAGAGTTGAAATAACACTATTTCTGAAGTGCCACAATATAGGCTCAAAGATTGGTCTTGTTATTTGTCATCTATGACAAAGGCAAATCATTTCATGTCTCTGAGCTTGAGTCACCTTATCTGTAAGATAAGGAGGAAACTGGATTAAATAAATTGTAGGGTCATTAAATCCTTTGAAGGAAAGAGATAAGTATCATATTAAATGACACCTTCTTTTCAGTCAAGTTAAGGAAGCAGAAGCAGAGGCATTTGATCCTTACCAACAGAAGAAAACTTATCCCTTCTCTGCCCCCAACTATAGTTTTTACTGAATTTACATATGAGGAAAATTAACTTAAGCATATACAAGAGCTTTAAAGAAAAGTAAGAGTTTAAAACCGTGGTTTTAAGGAGAACTTCTGAGATGGATAAAAAGAGCCCACTACAACTATGCAGATCCACGTAAAAGTGTATGGGCATAATTATGTATATAGTTGACCCAGACAGGCAAAAAAAGCTCATGCTTGCCAATACTACATAGTAAGAATATGAAAATTCACCTCAGAGTTTAATTTAGAATTTCGAATAAGACTGCTGATTTTTAAGACTCTTCCAAGAACATAGTGACAACAGACTAAATTAATAACAGCTAAATCATAAGTGAACACAATAAACAGTTTTAAAAAGAATAATTATAAAAGCATAACAGTTTATAGTCATTTTGCATATGGCACATAAATGTCCAACATACTTTCATTCAAGACATCACTATAATAGCATAGAACTAAGACAAAATATAATTCAAAAGAGCACCAATTTTAGTCAGTAGATAAGAGTTCAAATACCAGTTCTACCAGTTACTACATAAGTAACCTAGGTTACTTATCTTATCTCTAGGACTCATTTTCTTCATCTGTAGATAAGGGCCTTAGATTAGATGAACTTATTCCAGGCTCCTTTCCAACTCTAAATTCATTCCTTTGATTCTAACTCAACTAGGGAAAGAGCAGAATTTTATACTGAGTTTTAATATGGCAAGAATCAAAAATTCCATGCAAAGTGATTCAAACAATTCTTTCCCCCATGAGGCAAATGGGGTTAAGTAACATGTCCAGGTCACACAGCTAGGTGTTAGTTATGAACTCACATCCTCCTGACTTCAGGACTGGTGCTCTAACTACTATGCCACCTAGCTGCCCCCAAATACCAATTCTTAAAGAAATAAATTTCAAACTGAAAAAATGTATTCATGTAAAACAATTCCCCAACTATAACAGAAAAACACAACACAGCTTGCTTTGTGCAAGCATTCAACTCCAAACACAGACTATATCCAATTCACAAAAACCAGTTATCATCATTAAATAGAAGATTGTTTTAAATAAATTTATCAGTACCTATAACTGAATAATAATATACATAATTCTGTAAGGTATGTTTGAATTTCATTGTTACAAGTTTCACAGTTGGGTCCCTGTTCCTTACCAGAATATTCTGACACCTGAAATCAGGTAATATAAAAACTATTTAAACAAGCAATGATTATTCATGAAATCTGTGCTTAGCAGATTTGGTGTTTAGTTTTGCCCATTTAAACATAAATGTACAAAGTCAAAAAATTCATCTTTTTGTATTATTATTCTGGTTAAGATGTACCAAAGAGTACCAAATTAAAAGCCCATGTAAAAATTCCATTATAGAAAACTATGTGTATATGTCTAGATTAAAAATTAGCATAACAACTATAATAAAAAATAACATTCAAAATCCTTTCTAATAAAGGCAGGTTATAAAAGTCTTTGATTTTATCTTAAATTAATCAAAGCCAGAAAATATAGAATCAAGTATTTCTGAAGCAAAAAGAACTTCTGATAATAAACATGTAATACAAGTACAAAAAAGTATCAAATTTTTACCTTTTGTTCATTATTTACAACTTTTAAAATATGCCAATAAGCATGGAATGCATAATTAAAGACATTTGAAAAAATATATACAGAAATATACAATGAATAATTGTTTATAAACAGTGAAAATATTTGGAGCCAAAAATTCTGGTCCAACTTTGCTTCTTCTTACCCAAGAGATTCTGAAAATCATTTTCCTTCTCCAAACCTATTTCCCCATCTAGAAAATAAAAGAGTTGGAATGGAGAAGTTCTAGCACATATCTATAATACTGATTTTTCTTTCATGATTTTTATCCTGATTCTCATTTATCTCAAGTTTATTTTCCCTTCATGTTGTGGTATTTAATACCACCAATTATTTAATAATATTGTTGTTATACAATAAACAATTCAAATCTCCAAATAATGAAGCTATTAATAGTCTTCAAAAAAAAGTTAATGGGATTAAGGGAAAAAAAATGTTAATACAAATGGTGAAATAAAACTTACCTATTTCTTCATGGTTAATTTTGTTTAATTATAAAACACATAATAAGCAGTTAAATCACATATAAATATTTTTTCAAATTAATAGAATAAAGGGATAAAAAAGCAAAACCATCACCAAAAAAAGTAGCAATAAATAAGAGTAAATGTCCTAATAACTGAAAGAATGTTAAAAGAAACATTTTGTACATTAATACAATAATTGTATTAAGGTAAATATTTAAATTGTTTTGATGTATAAGCCATTTCTTTTAAAAAAAGAAAATATAAAAGAAAGAAGAAAGAAAGAAAGAAAGAAAGAAAGAAAGAAAGAAAGAAAGAAAGAAAGAAAGAAAGAAAGAAAGAAAGAAAGAAAGATAGATAGATGTTCCATAAGAAAAGATCAGCAGGATCATTTCAGAAAAGCCTGGAGAGACTTAGATGAACTGATGCAAAGCGAAGTGAAAAGAATCAAGAGAACATTATACATAGCAACAAGACTATGAGATGATTAATTTTGATAGAGTTGTTTCATTCTTTTCAACAATGAGATAATTCAGGCCAATTCCAATAGATTTGTGATGGAGAGAGAGCTATTTGCACCCAGAAAGAGGACCATGAGGAATCAATGTTCACCTTTATTTTAGGGGCTTGTTTGCTTGTGCTTTTCTTCTTTCTCATTTTTCTTCCTTTTTGATCTGATTTTTCTTATGCAGCATGATAAATGTGGAAATATTGGGCATGTTTAACCTGTACTGGATTACTTGCTGTCTAGAGGAATGGGGTAGTGAAAGGAAGGAAGAAAAAACTGGAACCAAAGTTTTACAAAGGTGAATATTGAAAACTATCTTTGCATGTATTTTGAAAATAAGAAAACATTAATTTTTAATAATGTTAAGAATGCACAAAACCTAGGAAAATAGAAATGGAGGATAGGATGAAAACAAAGGAGAAGTAATGAATTGGATTTTAGAGATAGAGATAAAAAATGACAGATGAAGCTTTATTAAGGATTCTTTTTGAGGGAGCAAGAGTCAATTTTAAATTCTGGGGGAGTAGAAATGCAAATATTCCTGACCTCAGGAAGGCTGCATTCATAACTCATAAAGAAGCACTGAAACAGGAGGGTCGAAATGGATGTGGCATTATGTGCAAATAAATATCCAGTCCAGATGAAAAATAAGGCCAAAGTCCAAAGGATGGAAGAACAAAAAGATTCCACCAGTGAAGACAGCAAAATATAAAAATGATCACAAAGTGCCATGCAGGCTGAGTTCCAGATAACATAAGACTAAAGCTTGAATTTTATACAATAGTAAGGTCGTAAAAGAATCTTAAGGCCAAATCACACACTAAAATGTGATTCTTAGCTAAAGAAAAACAAAACCTAAACTATAAATGGAGAAAAGGAAATTACTAAATTTAAAAATGTCACTAACCTAAAAATAATTTAAAGAGAATTATCAGAGTCAAATGTGCCATAAACAATAATGGAAAACTGAAGACTATACAACAAATTTTCTCTTGTCTACTGTTAAAATAAAAATCTGTATGAAATGCTAAAACTAAAGAAATATCAAGTCCAAAAGGGGGACTTGGAATAAGACAGAGTCTGATCACAGTTTGCAAAAATCATACCTACATCATTAGATGCATTTACTGCCTGAGAAGATGAAGCTTACAAACTTGGAACAATGAGACAATGTTCTCATCTGCTCAAAGAAGAGTTGAAAAGAGTGAGGTATTTATACATAAGTCAGGTGGGAAGTGGGCGGTCTAGGATGAAGATTTCGGTATATACAATAAATCAAAAAAGTTTGGTGCTCTTGAGATAAATCAGAAACAAAAATGTCTACTTCTAAGAGAAGTCAGAAACCAAGATGTTTGCTCTTCTTTCTCAACTGATCAAGACTGGTTCCAGCACTTGCAGGAATCTCTGAGTTCAGCTAATGTTTATTTCGAAAAGGATCACTAATATGTCAAGAAAACCTAGGTATCAAAAGTCCTCCAGATCAGCTACTTGTCCATTGTCTCCATTGTCTAGCTTACCGTGAAAAAAGGAAAGTATAGAATATTTTTGATCAGTTAGTACAAGCATAAGAGAGCCCATGTTCACCCTACAAAAAATATAACTGAGACATGGATGTTTTCCACAGTCATGAAAATTAAATTGGAGAAATAAAACTTAAATTAGAAAACTGAAACCCACAAGGACATCAAAGAATTATCAAGAGTGGAGTTTATCTTCCCCCAAAAGATAGTAAGCTTCTTGGGGGCAGGACTGACTTTTGTAATCAAGGGTGGTGGCCTGAAATTTGAAAAAGAATCTTTTATTCTCTACCCCTAGTCCACTTCTCTTCCTCTTCCCTCTTCTAAAATATAAGCAAGTTTCTTGGTAGCAGTGAATAGCTATGTATGTGGAGATTCATGATATGTAACTTCTGTAACATCCAATTAATGGGGAATCAGGGGAGGGACTTGTGCTTCTGGATAGAAAATAAAATACTGCTTTTGAGTCCCAAAGTTGTCTATTCAACTAGGTACCCATTCTTGCAAGAATGTAAAATAAATCTTTCCTTCCTGCATTCACCAGTGAGTCAGTGGAGTTCTCAGTAAGATATTTTGTTTCGTACATAACTTTATTTCACAAATTTGAGTTATTCCAAGTTTCATTCTAAATTATAAAAAGGAATTAACTCAACCTTTAACTTTTTTGTTTAATCACACAATTAGAGGAAGTCCAAGTTTACAACTCATAATTAAGGATCATACTACCAAGCTTCCTCTTCTACCAAAAAAGATTGGCAAATTTCTAAAACCAAGTCACCAGAAGTAATAGCAATACAAACTCAGTGATCACCATAATTCTATTAAGTATCGAGTGATGGCTTCAACTAAACTGAGCACTCACTACTATCTAGAAATTTTTTTAGTTTTCCTTGGTTCAATATCACGCTTTCTAAGCCTTATTTTCTCTCTTTACGGCTCCCAATCCATCCTTTAACCTCTTCCTATCAAGAGAGATCTTACTTTACTGAGAAAACAGAAGTCATTCCAGCACTGACACCCAATTTTTCCTACTCCACACCTCAAAAAACTTTCTACATCTTGTCCCCTATTCTCTCATCTTTTGCTTCAGTCTCTGAGAAAAAGAAGGTCCTTTTTGCCAATATCAAAATCTTTACAGGTACTCCTGATCTAATCTCTTCCTGTTTCTTCCAAAGGAAAACTTTCTCAAACATTTTCTTTTTCCTGTCTCCCTCTAACAACCAGTAACAAACGACATTGAACTTAAATTCTATTAAAGTAAAATGGCATACATAAGTAGAAAATTTGTATAGATTAAATATGAATATAGAAGGGATACTAATAATGGGGAAAGGAGGGAGGAGAAAAGAGTATCCCTGGAAAAATCTTCATTTGGGAGATTGTCTCTGAGTTAAACCTTAAATGAAACTTATAGATTCTAAAGAGGCAAAACTAGAGGAATACCATTACAGACACAGGCATAAAGAGAAGGTTCTCCAAATATCTCTTCTTCCTTTCACCCCAGAATTCCTAGGAAGGATATTCTATACTCACTGTCTCCATTTCCTCATCTTGAAATCTGCCTTTGAATTTTACCATATGACTGAAATTATTCTTTCCAAGATTACCAAGGATCTCTATTGATAAATTCAATTTTCTCAGTTCTTATTCTATTTGATCTCTCTGCAGTTTCTGAAACTGTCAACCCCTTTCTGCTTCCTAGATTGTTATGGCAATGCTCTGATTTTCATTCTCTTACTGATAAAATAATTTTCTTTCAGGCTTCTTTACCATCACATACATCTCCCACTCTAGCTATCTGCCCAAAGGTGTGTTCAAGGCTTTTTATATAAACATATAGCTATTAAGACCTACTGTCTTTCACAAACTATACTCCCATATTACCACCTTCAGATCTGACATCTCAACTTAAAAAGCCTATAGACATTTCAAAACCAAACATATCCCAAACTCTTTCTTCCTCCACCCCCCAAAAAAAATTCTTCCTTTAAATTTCCTTATTTCTTTCAAGTATCAGCATCTTTTGAGTTAAACTGGTTTGCAACTTCAGCCAACCTTCCCTTTCCTTTACCTTTTCCCATATCCAATCAGTTGCCAAATTTTACTTTTATCTCTTTCACAGCCATCCTTTTCTTTCCATTCTCAATCTGCTATCCTAGTTCAAGTTCAAATTTCTTGCCAATACTGCTACAATGGTCTATTTGCCCTCCCCTACTTTGAATCTCTCCTCTTTTCTAATATTACTTTTATATCATTGTCAAATTAATATTTCTAAAAACACCAGTCTAGCCATGTCCTTCCTCTACTCAAAAAGCTTCACGAGTCTTCAGGATGAAATACAAACTTGTGTATAACATAAAATACTCCACAACTGGCCCCTTAATTTTATATGCTCCTTCCCCTTAACAAAAACACTTTCTAACTTCCAACCAAACCGGGAACTAGCATTTACCAGAGCTTAGCATTACTAATTTTTTTTTAATAAACTGTTTTTTATGCATGGAATGCATTTCCTCCTTATAAGCCTGTCTTAAAATCTCTACTTTTAAGCCTCAGTTTAGATACTAACTTCTTTTCAAAACTATTTCTGATATGTCTAGTTATATTCTTTAATTCCGGAAATTATTTTTTATTTGCTAATCTTGTAAATTCATCCCCTTCAGGAAAATGTAAGCTCCTTGATTAGAGAACTGTACAGATCTCTTTCGTATCCTAGGGGGCTAACACAATGCTCATACATAATATCCATTTAAACACTTATTGAAATGAATTGAAAAATTCATTCAATTTCCAATTTATCTAAATACTGAGGAGGACATTAGAAAGAGCAACAGATCTGAAGTTAGGGGATTTGGGTTCAAATGCTGACTACACCATCAAGATCCTGAGTAAACCACTAATATCCCAATTTCTTCATTAGTGAAAGAGGGAGACTGGGCTGGGGAAAATCAATGCTTAGCTAAGTTTTAATGATAATTGCGGCTCTACTTCTAAAATCCTCAGATATTTATTACTACATATAACAGTATCTGAAAATGCTGAGAGTAACTACATTCAGATGGCTATTATAAAGCTTAAGTAAATATGAATCAAAAAAAAATGTGAGAATACCATATATAATTAGAGTATAGAATAATTATCTGGAAATATGGAAAACAGAAAAGATTTCCAAACCAAATCCTCCTAGACTTCCAAAGCCACCTGCCTAACTAAAAGGAAAACAATTTTAAAAAATTTCAAAAACTACCAAACTATCTTTAGAAATGCATATCATTTTTTAATCCATATTTTAAGGAAAATCATTATTATATGAAGGAAAAACCATTTCCTTAATTTTAAAAAAAAAAAAAAGTATTTTATTAGAAAAGTTCCTAATCTAAAAACCACAGGCTAAGATCCCAGAATTATAACTTCTTTTGCTCTGGGGGAAAAAATATTTTTCTTCTTAAAAAAATATAATCTCTAAATTCCCTCACATCTCTAATTTCCCTCACAACTCTAAATTAAATGTTTATTATTCCTTTCCTTCCTCCTAAATTTTTTAATCCTATCACTTTTTATTATCTGCTCAACAGATACACTTACATAGATTTACAAAATTTTTTTAAAAATTAAAAACATAAATTAACATTTTCTAATTTTTCAAAATCAGACCTTTCTTAAAGCCTCTCTGGAGTCCATGCTTTTTTTCCCCCTTGTCAAGTACACTTGTTGGATCTCCTAACTTCCTTCAAGTTTTACCTTCTTAATTAACTCAGTGCTTTCCCTCTGAAATTATTCCCAATTTATTCTAAATATGTCCATATTTTGTCTCTACATAGGTATTTACATGTTTGGGAGCTCCCTGATAACAGGGACAGTTTCTGCCTTGGCACAGGGTAGGTTCGCAATAAATACTTATTAATATCTTTTCTACAAAAAAAAAGGTAATGGATTCAATGGGAAGGAAACAATTTTTGTGGACTCAATTATAAAGTTATAAGTGAATGATATGTTACAAAGTTGATAAAATATTTCCTAAATGTGATTCCTTTTCTTCCCAATAATATCAAATTAATCAAGAAATTATTTCATTGGTCCTTCAAAATCTGTCCAATACATCCTCTTCTTTCCATCTCCAAGATCTCCAACCTAGTTCAGATCCTTCTTACCTCATTCTTGAATAATCCATTCATCAATCAACTACTACTTGCCAGGAACTATGCTAAAATCTGGGGATACAAAAAGAAGCAAAGAACAGCCCTTACCCTCAAAGAATTCATAGTCTAACAGAAAAGACAACATACAAACAGACATAAACCCATAGCAAGCTATAGACTTAATTACCAGAGGGAAGGTAATGAAATTAAAAGAGATAAGACAAAAATAGGAAGTTCAGCTGTCAGAGCAAAGGAAGGAGAGCATTCTAGGAAACACAGAAAGCGGCTAAAGTTCGAGGGTAGGAGGAGAATGGGGTTGTCAGAATCAGACCTGTGTTTTAGAAAAACCACTTTAGTGAATGAATAGAGAACTGGGGTAGGGAGAGACTTAAAGCCAGCAGACACACTAGCAGGCTATCTCAAAAAACTAGGTGTGAGGTAATAAGAGTTGGTGCTACAGTGGGGACAATGTCAAGAATATAAAAGGTAGCATTTTTCAGAGATGTTGAAAAGATGCAAATGACAGGTCTTGGCACAACTTGGAAAGGGGGAAAAGTTTGAAAAATAGTAAGGAAGCCACGATGGCTCCTAGCCTGAGAATATGAGGGACCAATAATGAAGTAGAGGTTAGAAGGGAGGAAGGATGTAGTTTAGGGGGAAAGAGAATTAGTTCCAGATAACTGAAGATGCAAGAAAAATAAATTGTCTTTTTCTATTCTTCCCCAATCCATAATGGATTGTCCTTCAAAACATTAAATTTATAACACTACTTTGAATATGTTAACAATTTAAAGGTAACCCATCATTCTGAAAAAGACAACTTGGATAATGTTTAATTTATATTCACAGCATTTATCGATCAAATATTTATCAAGCTTTTACTATGTACAAGGAAAGCATAAGGCTAGATCTGAAGAGACTGCTGGAGGCACTGCAGAGAGACTACTGTGCATGGAGTCAGAAAGATCCAAAGTCAAATTCAGTGTTAGACATTTATCAGCATGTCATTTTTAATTCAGGGTATGCTACTATCATATCAAGGAAAAGCTCCTTCTGTATGTGAGAGAGAGGAGAGACAGGAGAGAGGAGAAAGAAGAGAGGACTTGTAAATTCCTCTAAAAGGTTAAAATCCCAGAACTGCTATTTATGTTGCCTTGGTTTCCTTTACTGGCCTTCAATTTCCTCAAATACAAAATGAGTATTTTGAAAAAGATTATCGCTAAGGCTCCTTCTAGTTCAAAATTTGGTCTCATATTTATTACCTATTTAATCTTCAAGAAAAGATGATTATTGGGATTAAGCATCATTATTTTTTCTAAATTACAGATGCAAGAATAACAGAAAAAAAAAAAAACCCTGCTTTTTGCTTTGCCTCAGTACTAAACTATAAAAACCTATAGTAGTATTTAGTTCATCTAGAAAGCTTCAATGGCATTTAGATTTCAAATGAATTACAACTGTTTTATCTAATAAAAATTTAAAACTTTTAACTTACAATTAATACCTAAATCACCTTATCAACTATTAATCCATTAACCTAAATGCCTGTGACTAATATTTAATAGAGGGGAGACTGAAGTAAATCAGTTGCAAAACTAGAAAGTGAAATCACACTCTTTACATGCTTTTTCAAACCTATTCATTCAGAATAATTCTTTAAAAAAATTGAAAGCCACACTTTCCAAAGAGAATTAGCATTCCTCAGAAAGGCCTGGAGAGACTTGCATGAACTGATGCTGAGTGAAATGAGCAGGATCAGGAGATCATTATATACTTCGACAACAATACTATATGATGATCAATTCTGATGGATGTGGCTCTCTTCAACAATGAGATGAACCAAATCAGTTCCAAAAGAGCTGCAATGAATTGAACCAGCTACACTCAGCGAAAGAACTCTGGGAGATGACTATAAACCACTACATAGAATTCCCGATCCCTCTATTTTTGTCCGCCTGCATTTTTTATTTCTTTCACAGGATAATTGTACACTATTTCAAAGTCCGATTCTCTCTGTACAGCAAAATAACTGTTTGGACATGTATACATATACTGTATTTAATTTATACTTTAACATATCTAACATGTATTAGTCAACCTGCCATCTAGGGGAGGGGATGGGGGAAAGGAGGGGAAAAGTTGGAACAAAAGGTTTTGCAATTGTCAATGCTGAAAAATTACCCATGCATATATCTTGTAAATAAAAAGCTATAATAATAATTTTTAAAAAGAGAGAATTAGCATTCCTTTAATGGTATTCAATTATTTGCTGCAAGAGTTCAAGATCCCAAAAAGCATGAGTCTAGATTTTTTTTAATTCAAATAAACACTTCTTTCAAGTCATTAAAACTTACCATCTTTCTCTAAAAATGGCTACCTCCAAATTACTGAAAACAATGAACTTAATTGAAAACAAATTAAAATAACACCTGCCTCTGGAGTCCTAGTCTATATAGTCTTGATTAGCCAAGTAGCATTAATAACATTTATATTTTGAATTTAACATTTTAAAGTATCTATCATATCCTAGGCACTGAGAAATAAAACTTATAGATAAAGCAGAGTCTCTGACTTTATGGGATTTTCAATCTGTGGGAACAGGATGGAAACATATATACAAGGTACTGGAACAGAACATCGTGCATATTAATTATATTATAGAAATAAACCAAATGTCAAATGGAGTTCAAAGGAGGAAAAAAAAACATAACTGCCTAATACAGAAGGTACAGGAAATAAGAGAACATTGTTATCTAAAATGAGTCTTAAAGGATGGGCAGCATTTTTTAAAAAGGCAAGATGAGACAAGAAAGACATTTCATGCACATAAAATGAAAGATTCATGGAGGAAAAAGGTACCTCGTAGGAAACCAGTCCAAAGTTCAAATAACCAAGATCTGAATACAATTCTTATAATTCCAAATCCAAACATTTTTCACAATTACATGAGCAAAGTCTGGATAGATTAAAGTGGCTTCAACTAATTAAGAGATTTGAATCATGGGCTAAAGAATTTGAACTTAATTTGATAGCTAAGACGGAACCACAGAAGTTTACTAAACTTAGGAAGTTAGGAGCTGAAAGGACTTTGGAGATCAGAGAATCATAAAGAGATGGACATGACCAAAGGGGATATCTCATTTTACAGAGGAAAGAGACTCAAAAAGGTTGACAATAGGTAATGTATAAGAGGCAAGATTTAAACTGGGATCCTGTGACAGCAAACCAAGTTCCTAGTGTACCAAACTGCTTCTAATCTCTTCTAGACCACTGATCCCCAAATTCTTCCAATGAACCATCTCATTAGAAAAAAAAAAAAGTTATTGGGTACACTTCCTCCAAATTTTAATTTGTTAATAACTATGCAAATTACAAAACTTATACAAAAATAAAAATTAAAAGAGGATGGGATAAAAGAGAATAACTTGAAAATATATTATTTGTTAATAATTCAAAAATATTTTTGCACCCCATTAAAAAATTGTTATAACAGGGACAGCATGGCCAAGACTTTTTATTTACCGCTGTTTATTGCACACAGTATATGATGTCTGCACCATAACTGAGTCTATCCAAAAATGAGCTAGAAGGTGAAGTAGAAATAAACTAAGGAGCAAATTGAGTATTTTCCCTGAAAAACTACTGGTATGAATGCATGGATCACTGTAAACCTGTAAGCTTAAGAGAAATAAAGCCCCTGCAGAGCCACAAGAGGTCAGATGTAAAAAATGTTAGTAAAGGAGTAGATTAGAGAAAAATAGATTAAAGGTACGATAAACTGTTTGGAGACACTTGGTTATCAAGGGAAGTCTGGGGTAAGATTCATATCCTCCCCTAAAATTGTTTGGAGAGGGAGTGAGGGTCATTCAGCATGCTCCTTAAGGGTTATAATCAAACCCAATGAAGGGCCTGGCCACCATTTTAAGAGTACTGATCTAGTATATCGTCATTTACATCAATCTTCTCATTTTAAACTGAGGCCCAAAAACGTTATGTTATTTGCCCATCGTCAACAAGGGCAGAGATAATAAATAAACTCAATCCCTCTGTAATCATCACTTGTTAACGTTTATAATAATCTCTAAATATTTACAAAGCACTTTACTGTCAAACATTCAAAGAAACAGGTGGCTACTTTTCCCATTCTACAAGAGAAGGAACTTGAGTCTCATTAAGATGAAATGATTATGCTATAATTATGTAGTTAATAAGTGTTAAAGTATAATAAAAATCAGATTCACAGTTCCTGATTCCAAACCGGCATTCTTTCTATTTCTGCCCTGCATAAACTACACAACTAAACTGACTATATTTTTGCAAAACTAAGTTTTACAGTAATGGAAATATGGACAATTAATTGTTCGGTGAGAGAAGAAAGCAAAGCAGTGTGTAGTAAAGCATTTCCATATAAATGATTTTATAGGAACCTCACAAAACTTGTGAGGTAACTGATGAGGAACTGGAAGCTTATCAGAAGGAAGTAACTTCCCCAATGTCACATAGTTCATAAGGTACATAGCAGTCACTAAAACAAAAACAACCCAGACCTTCTGGTTCCAAGTACAGTGTGTTTTGCACTGCTCGTAGCTATTTTTCCAACCTGTAAATGGCCATTAGGACTGGTTCAACACATGTTAAGTGAAGGAATGAAATCCAAACACCTACACTTTCGATGATCACCTAACCCCTCAAGGCTGCAAGCAAATCCGAGGCGAAGGAACCAAAGCGTCACCAGTCGAGCCCCTAGCCCTCGATCGCATAAAAAACCATTCCTAAAAAATAACAGCGCAAGTTGGTCTGTTGCAACGGAACAAGCCAACCAGGGTTTGGTTCTTGTTCTTTTTGTACCTAGGACTTCTCGGGTCTTTCTGAGACAAGCCGCGAGTCAGAGACGGAAGGAAGACCTTCGGGAGGGGAACAAGGGCCTGCGGATGGAAGCGCGGCCTGCAACCTGGGCTCACTGGCCCCGAATTGTTCAACAGCTGCCACACCACTGACAGGCGCCGCGCTTCCTGCCCTAAAGCCCCGGGAGGCACAGCATCAAGGGCCTGCCCCAGAGCCCGTGCGGAGGCGGGGGTGCATCCGGTGCCCACGTCAGGCACGTCCCACCCCACGAGCGAGGAAGACCCCTCCCCACCGCTCAGGGCGTAAACTCCAAGGGAAGTTGGGGGTCAAGGAGCCCAGCGGCGGCCGTGCCGCCTTCTCGAGGGGGCGGGGGGATCCAGCCTGGAAGATGGCGGCCAGTCTCCCAGGGGCCGAGGGTGGTTACGAGCCCCCAAGACGGACGGAGCCCGCATCCCTGGGGCGCGGAGAGGCCCGGGCGGAAGCAGGCTCCCGCCCTCCCGGGGAAGCCGCTCTCACCTGTCAGAGCCGCCTAGGGGCCTCGCGCCGCTCTCGCCGCCGCCGCTACCCGCTCACCGCCAGCCACGGGCTCCTTCGCCACCAGCCCCGGCTGCTCTCAGCGACCGCACCACGCGTGAGCCGAACTAGAGGCGGCGAACCAGCGGCGAAGCCACGGCAGCTAACCCGGTGACTGAAGTAGACAGACACGGGACGATCACTCCCCTTCGGTCCAACCCCTAGCTGCCTCACACTTCCGGTAGCGCCGGAAGTCCCGCCCATCCGTCTCCATCCTGTCTCCATAGAGAAGTGAGTTGGCGGCGTGCCCTGCGCCCCGCGGCCCCGTGAGGCGGCTCCTAGCTTCCCCTGGACGTGCAGGAGCCTGGGGTGGGAAGGAAGGAGGAACAAACGAAAAACAGAGTTCGTGACTAGTTGATCGGCTGGCAGTGCCTGATGGGGCGTAGAACATTACACCAGCACAGAGCTCGTGAACCTTTCCCCCGTCACCGGGTCACCCCGGTCTTGAGCATCGGTGCGGGACCGGAGACTTCCAAGTTGGATCCGGGAATCAAACAAAGCCTCCGGAAAGGGCGTGCTCTGTGCCGCCCCCTGCTGGCAGCACGGCAGCGCCCCGCAAATCTCCCCGCCTGCGGGCTGGCGTGGAATCATTTCTGCACCGTGGCTCCGTGGCTCTCTGGACGGCGCCCACTGTCTTTTACAAAATCTGGGAGATGATGAAATGGAATGGGAACGCACAACTCTCCTGGTCAAGTTCAGTTAATTCATGGCTGAGCTCCAAAATACGATGCCTCTGGCCTCCATTCCTATCCCTCCGCACTCCCCACCCCCACTCCATCCCTGAATGATAAACTAATAAAATCTTTTGTGACCCGTTCGTCAATCAATATTTATCAAGCGTTTAAGGGCTAGAGACTGTGTTAAGCGCTAGTGGTGCAAAGAAAAACAAAAAGCTCATCCCTGACCTCAAGGAGCTCACATTATTATTACTCTTGTCCCTTGTCTTTGTCTCACCCATACATCACACATACACACATATGCACACGTACACACACACACACACACACACACACACAGATACACCGTCGAAATAGCCAAGTTCTTAGATTTAAAAAAAAAAAATTTTTTTAGCATTTGTTAAACCATAAAACCCAGAATTGACCCACTTTAGAAGATACTCACCGCAGTGACTTGAAGTGATGTTCCAAGATCAAGCAGGTTTCAAGTCCATCTGTCTAAAAAAAAAAATGACCAATCTATGAAGAACTTGTTAGAGGAGGAAGAGAGACAGACAAAGAGGGAGAGGGACTTAAGATTCAGATTCAATTGTACTGTTCATAGCTGTTTAATCAGTTTCTGAAGCTTTAAGATCCAAGCTGTTTAGAAAGGGTTTCTTTGCCATGAATCTCTCCAATGATAGAGATGAGGAGGCGTGCTGTGTGATTTGGCTGCAATGAGGCCTTATGGAGATAGAACTATTAATATTTCAGCTTATCTGCAGAAGATGACTCATCTAGTTTCCTTTCTGAAAGATTTGATCACCATTGGCTAGAAGGAAAAGGCAAAATCAGCTGTTCTCCGTGAAAGGTGGAACCTAAATTGCTGGATTTCTCCCCCCTTGGATCTTTTAGAGGGAATATGGAATGACCTGAAGTTGTTACACAACTAGCAGTCATCCTCGGCTACAAGTAAAATTCTGAGCAAACCTTTAAGATTTATGGAGGTAGACTTTAAATTGCATATAACAAAAAGTATTTTCCTTCTTTTATGAGGTATTTCTCGATGAGAGTCAAAATTCTGTCTTGCAAAAGGTGAAGCTCAGGAGTCATACTTGAAAAGCTGTAATGAAATAGATAAATGCCTTAGCATCAGATGACAAAGAGGTGGGTTCAGAGATTTATAAGAACTTGTTTCTTGGGAAGGTGAAATAAAAGAGCTTTTATTATGCTGCAATAGAGATTGCTGTTATTGTTAACTAAGACAACAAAAAGAGAATTGATTCAAAATCCTTGTATTAGGTCAAAAGTTTTATCTAATCAAAACCTTCACACTTTATCTGCCTAACACAAGAGTTAACACAGATTAAAACAATGGAAAGATACAAATTTTTTCTTTGCATAAATGTTTTATGGGCATTGGGATAACTTGGCCTAAATGACTCTAGATTGGAATGCTATATCATTATAACCATAACATCAAAAAATAGAAAATTTACATTTATCACAAGAAAATCCAATTCTATAATTAAGACTTGGATTATACTGTGGAGGCTCAAGTGATGGAATAATATGTATTGAACAATGAGGATTTTAAAATTATTTAATTTATTATTTTCTCCCAATTACATGTAAATACAATTTTAACATTCTTTTTTTCAAATTTTAAGCTCCAAATCCTCTTTCTCCTTCCCTCCCCTGGCCGGATACAATAAGCTTTTTTTTGAAGTATAATAATAAGAAATATCATCAGATAATCCTATAATTATAGTCCAAAAAAAACTTTTTATTTTGCCACTAATTTCCTGTGTGGCATCTAAGTGCTTGAAGGACCTGGAGTCAGGAAAGCTCATCTTCCTGAATTTTAATATAGCTACAAATACTTGAAAGCTGTATGACCCTGGACAAATCATGTATATAACCCTATTTGCCTCAGTCTCCTTATCAGTAAAATGGTCTGAAGGAAATGGCAAACCATTACAGTATGTTTGCCAAGAAAACCCTAAATGGGGTGATAAAGAGTCAGGCACAACAACAATTTCTTGTATGCCCTTTGGACAACTTATTTCACTTCTATATAGTTCAATATTCTCATCTTTAAAATAATGGCATCAATGGATTTATAAGGCCCCTTCTAGTTCTAAAATACTTTGTTCCTACATTTCATTTTGCAACAGAGACCAATAATTTACATAAGATTAATATAGTTTTTAAAATTAATTTCATTTTTGTAATTTTTGAGGACTTTTCAGAATTTACTATAATCTGAAGAATTTTAGGTATTCAGATTAAAAGTCATAAAGTAAAGTCACTGACTAATGTGCCAGAAATGCACAATGAAGCTAAACTGGATTTTTAGGTTAGTACTAAAGGCTATGTTGACATTCCCAACCATAAAATAGTTACTGATTAAATGTGTTCAGCAATATTAAATATATGCCATTTATTTATCTCACCCAGTCTGTAAGATAGACTGAAAAAGTCTGAAATATTCAGTGAAATAAATTAATTTCTGGCATGGAGTTCCCTGTGCTGCCATCAATTTTACATCAATTCCTTTTGTTATATGCCCTCAACACTTATGTGTTCAGTATATACTACATTTCATCTGTTCATCCATTAACTCATTATCTTAAAAACTTAAGGACAAGGAGCTATATTTAGAGATATTTATATTTATTTTTAGAGATATTTATATTTAGAGATCTCGTGTAAATTAGATTGCAGGATATTTAAATAAGCACATATATGTATATATCTCAAGTAAGATTATAAATTTCATAAGGCAGGGGCTTTCCAATTTTTTGTAAAACAGAACCTATAAGAACTTACACTTTGCAGTCATAATTACTCTTTTTTGACCCGACTGGTTCTAGCCTATCATGCCTATACTGTGTATATATATATAGGGGAATAAGATCTGGATCACTGTTCCAATCTGGAACACTATTTTAATTCAGCTTCTAAACTAACTTGGCATATTCAATTCTAATATAAATCTTCAGAATGACTGCAAATTGATCCATTCTCCCCACTAGTTAGTTTAGAGACTGGAAGAACCTACTACCATAGTAGCCCTTTTTATACCTGAAAACAGCTTAATGTATTCTATTTTTAGGATAAGCATCTCTAGTCCTTTTAATGGATCATGAGCCTTCACCATTCTCATTGCCTGTTTCTAATTTGCATAAGAACAAAGAACTAAGAAAAAATAGGTGAAGATGACTAGATTCAGGATAAGGAAAAACTTTCCAACAATTAGAATTATCCTAAAAGTGAATTGGCTGCCCTAGGAGATAGTGGGTTCCCCTTCACTTGAGAACATAAAAAGTAGATCAAAGTTTCTTAAACTGTGATTCACAACTCCTATGGCAACTCATAATTGAATGTGGGGATCACGAAATTATGATTATCAGTAAATGTTTGATTGGCATACCTATTTTATGTACTTATATAACTGGAGTCACATAATTTCTCACAAAAAGGGGTTGAGAGTGGAAAGAGTTTCTAAGTCCTGGGCTAGATGACCAAGGTTTATTAGAACAAGAATTCTTAATCTGGGGTGCACTGAGCCCCAGAGTACATGGCTAGATTTCAAGGAACCTATGAACTTAGAAAGGGGAAAGGAAAATTACATCTTTATTTTTACTAATTTCTAAGATTTAGCATTTCCTTCCATTATGAATGTAGACAACAAAGTAGTATTAGTAACTATGATTTTATTGTCACTAAAAAAAAAAAAAAATCACAGGTATCTTTATAACACATTACAGTTGTTGCCCATAATAAAATATCATACTCATTAATACTTAAAAATTAATATGATCAGACTGCCAGATTGCATAGTTTTCCTGTCCACAGACAACTGACCATTGGCTGTCATAAATGGCTGACTATCAAGGTGTAGAGACTTCACCAGACTGCCAACTCTCCCTTCTCTCCTCTCTCTCTCTCTCTCTCTCTCTCTCTCTCTCTCTCTCACACACACACACACACACACATACACACAGAGAGAAAGAGAGGTGGGGGGAGGGAGAGAGAGAGAATAAAAAAATTTTAAATCCTTGCAATAGGAAAGTCTTGTTGAGATATTGTACTGGAAAGTTCCTATAATCTCTTCCAAATAGAAGATGCTATGATTGTGTGCTATCCATGGTACTGAACAAGACCTGGGAAACTCAAGTAAAACTAGATTGAAACACAGCTAACTTTATTGGTGCAAATAATGAATCCCATGAAGTATCTAAACTGTTCTGATTCATACTCTTTAAAGTTATAATTATATGTAAAATATGATAATGCTGATAGCCCAGTATTCAATGAAAAATTTTGATGTTTTTATCCAATGCAATTTTTTGGTCTGTTTCTTCTTTCACAACATAATATAGCAATATTTTGTATGATTGCACATGTTTAACCTATGTCAAATCTCTTACTATATCAGGGAAGGGGAAAGGGAGAAAAGGAAGAAGAGAATTTAGAATTTTAAATTTTTTATGAATGTTTAAAATTATCCTAAGTGTAATTGGGAAAAATAAAATATTATTTAAAAAACAAAGAATAAAGGAGGCTTTTATTTTTTAAAAGAAAGCAATAGGGAAGGTACCAGGAAATAGAAAGTGACAGAATATTTGAGAGAGTGGGGGTATGACTGAGGTTATAATCTATTGGAGAGGAGGGGGAAAGAGCACATGTAAAGAGGTTAGTTTCTACATTATAAATAAAGAAGATTATTAACATTAAATTACTATACAAAGTATAGTATTATCAGTTCAATAGAGCTACAAGAGAGGGAGTTATCAGTGCTGACTGGAAGTCATTTCAATGAGTAGGTGAGATGAGAGCTGGCATATAAAAGGAAGAGTAGAATTTAGAGTAGATGTCAGAATTCCCACACCAAAACCAACTTTCTCTTTTTACTATTAGGAAATAGCCTGTTTTCCAGAGTTAAGGCCCAGCAATCAAGCTATATCCTGAGCTTGATATAACAATTCTCTACCCTCACCTTCTAGTTGAACTCAGCAAAATCTAAGAATTGTTTCACACCAGTATGAGATGGTCCCTCAGCTCAAATACCTGTAGAAACCATGTTCTGATCATAAAGCTTTTATGAATCAAACCTGTTTCATTGCTGCAGTGACCCTTCATTGTCAAAACTATAGCTCACCAAATAGTCACTATTATGTGTGTAGATGTATAGATCTACACATATATGCATACATATATGTATCTATGTGTACGAATGGGTGTATAAGTGTGTGAATATATCTTCTTAGTCATGCAACTGACAGACATTAAGAATATAAGATATTTATAATTTATTACCAAAATAATTTGATTTCAAAGAGTAAAACACATTTTTTTAAAGTCTCTCTTTCACCAATGTCTTGACTCCACATTTGATTAAGGATCCTCCATTATTACCAAGCAAAGAAAGTCAGAATACTTATTTGACAGAGGTGGTTGCTACTCTCATAAAAAAATGTCCTCCCTGAATCCTAGTATAATTCTATAGTTGCATACACACAGTACTTCAAGATGGTCTTTTTTTTAGATGCTGTTTGAAGATGACTATGCTGGCTGCATTAAACCTCAGAATATTAAATAATACCTTGAATGAAGTCCACAACCGCTTAAAAATGGCGTAACAATCCATAGAGAAAAAATCAAATTATGAAAAAATATCTATTTTTCATAACATAGCATTTATTTGTTGTTGTTTATCTTTGATTTCAAAGCAGACCAGTGACATCACAAGTGATGTTTTGACTTTGGGGTAAATTGAATTTAGATGAGGCCAACTTGCACAAAGCTGTCAGCCTCATTCTCTCTTCCAGAGCCGTTAAAGTTCAGTGGCAGGACTAAAGTCAAGGCAGCTGGAAATGGCCTGGAGGCATTGTCAACATCTGACCCAGCTCTAAGTCCTCCTACTTCACCTGCCTTCATATGGGGACAAATTTTCATCTGCCCATACAGAAATAGGAAGTCTTCACAAGTGTGGAGTATACAACTCCTAATTCACTGAAGGGTTTGAGACCTATTGATTATCCTCATCAGGTTTGGCCTGTCTGCCAAAATAATTTTACCAAGACATGGCTACTGGGCATGCTAAAGTTTCTTAGAGCCACAGGTGAGAGTTGGACATTAGGTGAACACCAAAGGTGGATAAGCAAGTCCTGTAAAGGACTCAGCAGGATCTCACAGCAGAGGTCCTTCTTACATATCCCAAACATCCCAGGATTTATTTTTCAGTAATTGTGGTTCTGGGAATGGGGGGACAGTGGAAAAGGGAAATTCGTGGAAAAACCCTAACAGAAAGTACTTAGAAGGAAGAGCTTTGATTGATATGATAGAAGATTTAGTTGTAAAAAGAATACAAAGAAAGGGGAGAAATTTATTAACCAAATAATTAAAGGAGTCATTAATCAGAGAATGAGAGTCTAGAGTAGGCAGAAAGGAGGGATAATGAAGAGAGTAAGAGAAATCCTTTTTGGAAAAGGATACAAAAATTAAATTTAGAAAATGAATGAGCAGAACTAGTTGAAAGAAAGGAGTGGATGGAGAAATCTACTTGTCTGAGAAGAAAAAAGAGGAAGAATTATATAATCAGCTAAAAGTTAAAGAGAAAACAGAGCTAGTAAAAAAAACCCCAAAGGGAAGAGAGTTAAAAAGTAGAAGGGATCTGGGATGAAGGGAATAAAGACAATGGAAACAAAAAAAAATTTTAAAGCAAAGTAACTGAAAGACTATGCAAACTATGTTTACAGGAGAAGAGGGGGAAACCATAACTTGTTAACTGAATATGCATTTTTAGATATTTAAAAACTAACAAATAAATCTAAAATAAGTCCCCCCAAAAGAAACTGGAAATATTAAAAAGGAAATAAATTGAAAACAAATAATCATAGAAATGATTAATAAAACTAAGAGTTGGTTCTTTGAAGAGATTAATAAAATTGGACGATTTAACATTAAGGAAAACATAAAAATCATATTAAAAACAAAAACATCCAAAACCATGTGATCATCCCAAATGATTTAGAAAAAACCTCTGACAAAGTATACTACTCTTTTATGCTAAAAAAAAAAAAAAAAAAAAAAAAAAACTCTCCAAAGTGTCAAATACAAAATATACAAATAGTGAAGCAGACTAATTTCCATATTGAACATATCAAAAATTAATGTTTCACTCTGCATTTTAATCCATTATTTTTTTTCAAAAAGCATTTTTTTATATATAGGAACCTTTATGTAAGATCATAAAAAGCATCTGTATAAAACCAAAAGTATTATATGCATTGAGAATAAACTAGAATATTTTTCAATACATATAAGAGTGAAACAAAGATGCCTATTCTCTCCACTATTTTTGAGATAATTTTGGAAATACTAACAATAGGAAAAAGACAAGAGAAGGTAAAGAAAGATGAGATAAACCTGTTTCTGCTGCCAATATGATGATTTATTTGGAAAATTCTAGAGAAACAGTAAAGATACTAAATGGGATAATTAATAGCTTCAACAAAGTTTCAAGCTACAAAATAAATCCTTTAAAATCAACATTTCCATATAGTAATAACAAAACACATGAGTCAATACCAAAAATGGAAATCTTATTCCACATAACTATAAAACACATAAAATATCTGAGCATCAGTCTCCCAGAGAACACCCAAGACTTGTATAGATTCAATTACAAAATGCTCCTTAAAGAAATAAAAATTAACTTAAACAAGCTGGAGATATATTCTATGCTCATGGCTAAGAGATATCAAAATAATAAAAATAAAACCAAAATATACTTTTAATGCTATATTAATGAAATTACCAAGGAGATACTTTTATTACCAAGGAGATACTTTACAGAACTTAATAAACTAATATATTTTGAAAAACAAATTGATAACAACAAATTATAACATCAATGAAAATGATGAGAAGTGGGAACAAAGGAGAATAACATTTGTAGAGCTCAAATTATATTAAAAAGCAGCAGTTATTAAAGCTATCTGACATAGAAATATAGATCAATGGAACAGACTAGACAAGGCAAATAGAAACAATAGAACTCAATTGCCCTGCATTCAATAAAGTGGAAGACAAATTATCTGGAGAAAAACTCCGTTTGATAAAAACTATGGGGAAAATGACAAATCAGTCTGGCAGAATTTAGGCTTAGACTAAAACCTTCTATCACATTACACAATATATTCAAAAGAGATACTCAATCTTAATATTAAAGATCAAAAAAAAAATTGAAGACTTTCTCTTCACAGAGATGTGAAGATATCTCTCTCACAGTTATGAGTAGAAGATGCAGTCTTAACCAAGTAGGAAATAAAGACAATTACAAAAGATCAAATAGTTTTTCTTGAAACTGGAAATCTTCTGTACAGGCAACATAAATACATTTAGGATAAAAAATGGTATTATTGGGGGGGGAATCTATCAGATTTCTCTGAAAAAAAGTTGGTTCTTAAGAGATATGTAAACTGTACGTGTGTGTGTGTGTGTGTGATTGTCATTCTCCAATAACTAATTAAAGGATATGAACAAACAGTTCTCAAAAGAACTACAAAGAATTCACAACCACATGAAAAAATGCTCCAAATCACTAATGACAAGAGAAATGGAAATTTAAAAAAAAACCGTTTCATTTCTGCAACCTTGAAAATGGGCAAAAATGGCAACAGTCTTTCAGAAAATATGTTTTAAAGAGAACAATATTTGACAAGCTGACAAAAATACTGCTGAACTAATAATATACTAATAATAACATTTTGTATGGCACTTAAATGACAAGAAAAAATATGAATTAGTCTCATGACTTTGTAGGCTGCAGGTACTATTAGTACCCCCTTTTTGCAGAGGAAGTGATTGAGACAAATAGAAATTAAGTGACTTGCCCTGGGACATATAGTTAATAAGTATCCAAAGGAGAAATTTGAATGTAGTTCTTCCCGACTCCAGGCCCAGACCTGTATCCACTGCGCCACCTAGCTGCTTGCTGTCAAAAGCATTCAATTAAAAAAAAAAAGGCATTAAAGGCCCAATCTATTTTTAAAAATTCATTTTAAAAAAATTAACAAACATCCTATTCTCCCCTTTGAATCCATTCATCTACTGGGAAAAGGGGGATTAAAAACTTGTAACAAATATGCGTAATGAAGTAAATTAGTTTCCATATGGACCATGCCAAAAAAAAATTAATGCCATTCTACATATTTAGTCCATCACTTTGCTTTCAAGGTCTATTTTTACCATGTCATTGATAATAGTATCTATTATATAGTGTGTGTATATATCTATAGATATATACATAGTAGCATACCATATATTTTTAAAATACAGATTTTTGTCCTAGTTTTGCTCATTTTATTTTTTATTTTCAGAGGCCATTAGGGCTAAGTGACTTGCCTAGGGTTACACAACTAGGAAGTTTTAAGTGCCTAAGAGCAAATTTGAACTCAAGTCCTCCTGACTTCAGGGCTGGTGCTCTATCCACTGCGCCACCTAGCTGACCCTTGCTCATTTTATTCTGAATTAGTTCATACAAGTCTGTTTCTCTGAAACTACTCTTTAGAGATTTCTAATGGTACAATAGTATTCAATAATGGTCATTCAATACAATTGTTCAGCTATTTTTCCAAACGATGCTTCACCTCTTTACTTTCTAGTTCCTTTTCACCACAAAAAAGAACACGCATTTTGGGGAGCGCAGAATCCATGCAAGCTACTGTGGGGTGATACCAAGATGAATCACAATCACGCAAGGCTGCATTTCTCAAGAGGGCATACAGCTGGTCAGGCCGGGCTGACTGGAGAAACCTAGGTTCCGGATCCTCCCTTTAGTATAATAATAGATTGCAGCAGCGGTGGTCCATCGGTGTTTTAACGCAGTTTGGACTAAAAAAAAATGTCCTTCAGATCTAAGAGCACCTTCCTTAAGGGTATGGGCTATAAATTAGGGCATTTTTTGGTAAATGTCGCAGTAAGTAGAGTTAGGGGCTTGCAGTCAAGGACACCGAATCCTGTGGTGATCCTGGCAAAAGGCTATTTATTTCTGCCTCGGTTTCCTTACCAGTAACCGGGAAGTAAGGAGCATAAGAAAACATATGCTAATATAAGTGTTATCGAATGTTATCATCTTTCTACGTTATCACTGGCTAGAAACGGGTATATCGTTAGGTTTTCTAAAGCAAGCAGGAAAGGAACTATGGGGGGTAAATAATTAATAATTATTATTAATTAATAAATTAATGCTCTAAAGTTCTGTACTTTTTGAAAAATACAGTTATGTCCAAGAATGCTCTCTTCGTAGAAAGAAATTCTCTTAAGTATTCCCTAGGAGCCATCCTGCCATCTGGGGGAGGGGGGAGGGGGTAAGAGGTGAAAAATTGGAACAAGAGGTTTGGCAATTGTTAATGCTGTAAAGTTACCCATGCATATAACCTGTAAATAAAAGGCTATTAAATAAAAACAATAAATAAATAAACAAAGTATTCCCTAGGAGCAATTTTCATCATGATATAAGAGACATAAGGCCCGCCCTGGGGGGCAGCGCGAGCGTCTCTAGCCGCTGCTTCGCTGACCGGCAGAGGGGCCGACACACAGGACCAGTCCGGCCAAGCTCCGCCTGCAGAGGCCCCGGGCGTCTACAGAGTTCAAGGCGGGAAGCCGTGGGCGAAGAAGAGAGCAGAGGTCGGAGAACAGGTGCAGAAGCGATCACTTCGCAGAGCTGCCCACCCTCTCCCGCCCTTTCCGCAACCAGGATGGCCGACGGATTGGTCAAACCCAGCGAGGTCAGGAGGCGCCATTGGCTGCGGGCTGGAACACAAGCCGCCGAGCTCATCCCTCCCCTTCCTGAAAAAAGAACCACTCGTCCGATCCGGGGCGCGGGGCCGAGGCTTCTCCCCTCTTGCCCCACAGGCGGAATTCCAGGGCTGAGCTCCGCGGGGCTCGGCTCCAACTCGACTTCTCCTCCCCACCTCGCTCTACTACGGGCCGCCGCCGCCGACCCAGAGAAGGACGCGAGGGGCGGGCCCGGGAAGGACGCCTCCGCTCTCGCCTGCTGTGGAGCCATCAGGCGATCGGGCTACGTGAAGCTCAGAACGGCCCGTAATTGGTCGGCACAAAGATGTGGCGCGGCGCGGGACGGCTGGCGTTGGCCCGAGCGCTGGGGGGCGGGGCCTGGGCCTCCGCCGAGGGGCGGGGCCGGGGAGCGTCCCCTTTTCTCCTTGTGAGCTGCCGTGGCCGTTTTAGTACCGTGAGTGCCGGCTTCTTGTTGAGCCGTGCAGTCGGCGTAGCGAAGTCGCAGCTCCGGACCCTCAGCGAGAGCGCAGGGTAAGGGGCCGACCCTCGCCGGGCCAGAGATTTGGACACCTGAGGGGAACCCGGTGTGTGCCCTCGATGGGAGGGGCTGATGGCGGCGTGGTCGGATGGTCGCCGGCGCTCGGAGCCCGTAGCAAACCCTCACCTCCTCGGGCCTTCCTCAGCCGTGAAAGGGGGCTTCCCCTCTTCCTTGTTATCCCGCTGACCCGGCCGGCTCCTCTCTGCCCCGGACTTAAGTTAAAAGCTGAAGAAGAGCCTCCGCCGGGGAAGGGGCTCGCCAGGATTTAAGCTCGGCGGGTTTCCCGGCTTGGAGCAAACCCGGAGTCGTGGGGAGCATCGGACGGGGCTGCGGGGGGGAGAGGGAGGGAGGTGGCGAGCTCTTGAGCATTGGGAAAAGCGGAGACTAGATAAGCAGGGGACGTTTTAATAAGTGAATTGGTAACATTTTAATTTCATAATGAGAAATTTTTCATTAGCGTTTGGCAACCACGATGAAAAGACAATTTAGCATAGCGTCCAAAGCTGTCATTTAACCGCAGCTGCTTCAACTGTGGTTCTGGACCCCATAGAGCTCATTGCGGTGGCGGTAGCGAAATTAACGATTTATTATCGGAAGTGTTTGATTTGTACACCTCTGTACCTAGATACCTTATATCACGAGAAAATGTCAGAGGCGAAAAAGGAAACCCCGAGCTCTCTCACTGTAATTTTGCAGATGAAATCAAGGTCTCAAGAAGGTGGTTGCCTTTTATTAAATAATACTGATTAATAAGAAACTGAGCTGGGAGTTGAACCCCCAAGTGCAGGACTGGGACTAAAAGTTTTGGATGCTACTGAAGCTTAGTGTGCATTACTTTTAAGATGTTGAAATCTTGGGAAGGAAATTTACTTGAATAACAGCTCAGCACTTTCAACACTGAAAAGTAATTTCTTCACCTTTTCAGCTCAAGAAACGGGTCAGAAGTAGTCTGATTTCCAGTGATAAAAGGCAGTGGTGTCAAAATCAAATAGAAACAAATTTCAGAGGCTGAATATTGATTTAAAAAATTACAAATTCACATTATCTATGTTATGTTGTATTTTGTATGTATTTTGTTAAATATGTCCCAATACATTTAATCTGTTTTGATATGCCCCCATAAGGGGGAGGTTTTATGGATCCCACTATTCAAATGTACACTTTTTAAAAAATTTTACTCGATTTCTTATGTTGACTAAATTTCTGTCTCAAATAATTCCTTTCCTGTGAACTTTATTTCACACCATCCATTGGATTTTATAATTCAAAAAAACCTTTGCATTCCGACCATAAACAGGAGGAATACTACTCTAATACACTCAGCAAGGAGTTATCAAGCTCTTTTTGAAGATTTCTAATAAAAATATTGATTTTTTTTTTTTCAAGGCATAGAACCACAATTTTGGATAGTTCTAATTGTTAGGAAGTTTTGTTTTGTTTTGTTTTTTCTGAGGTGAGGCTTAAATTTTCTTTTTCTTTTTTTTTTGGCAGGAGGGGGGGGGATTTTTTTCTTACTTCTAATTCTGCCCTGAAGGGGTAACCTTCTGATCCCTCTTCCTTCTACTTGAAAGCTTTTCAAATACTTGAAGGGACAGCTTTCAGTATTTCAAGCTAAGTACGCCCAATTTTTCCTGCCTCATGTAACATAAACTGAAAACCCTTTACCATTTTGATTATCCTCTTCTGGATTCTCTTTTCTGTGTTGTTCTCACTGAATCCAATATTCCATTAATCACTCCCTGGAAGTTTACTTTCCTCAATACAGACTATGGTTACATTCATGTTTTTAGCTGTCAGATCCTAGTGCTGACTTAAATGACTTTGCATAGCTTTGGTGTAGGCCTGACTGGTGAAAAAACTTCTGTCAAGGATGGGAAGGGAGAGGGATAAAGCAGCCTCCTTTTCTTCAGTTATCTGGATGAAAGGTGAAGAGACTCCGCCATGACATGGAAGGCGGGTAGAGATCAGTAGAAGATTTCATTGACAGCTTTATAAGAAATTTGATATTGTCTTCTGCCACTCCTTTTTTCCATCAGCTTCTTGGGAAGGATTAAACATAGTGTAACGATGCCAGAAATAAATACTGACAATCTTGATGAACAGCAAGTTCAGCTCCTTGCAGAGATGTGCATTCTTATTGATGAAAATGATAACAAAATTGGTGCAGAAACAAAAAAGAATTGCCACCTGAATGAAAACATTGATAAAGGTATAGTTGGAATTTTTTTGTTCCCAGTTCTAAATAAATTTTATCTGGCATTTCCAGTTGGCAAAAAACAGCTCTTCAGAGACATTGAATCATTGGAAATCATTTTGAAATAAACTAGAGTTGTTATTGTCAGACACCTCTCCATTTGGGCTTTGGTTAGTCAGTGGCATGGCAGTAATATAACTAATTATTATGACAGTTTTCTGCATTTTTATTTAGATGCTTGAGGCCTCTTTCATTTTGTAAATGAAGATGAAAAAAGCAAAACTTTAGGACATGTCATCATTGTTATATAGAAATTATAAAGACTAATTCATCATTCAGAGGGAATCATTGCAAAGCCTAGAGTTGAATTAGATGGCTTTTTAGATTCCTTCAGCTCTCAATCTATGATCCTATTGCTTAGTAACAATAAACTTCTCTCTTGGTAGTTGATGAAACAGTCTGTTTCACCTTTTCATAAATCTAGCCAAATGTGGGAGGGAGGGTATTATGGGAATTAAGTTAAGATAACTTTCTGAGATCTAATAGGTGAAGAAATAGATTTTTTTTTTTTTTGTAAGCCATGTCAATGTTAATATTAACTTTTTTTTTCTCTTCAGGATTATTGCATAGAGCTTTTAGTGTCTTCTTATTTAACACAGAAAATAAGTTATTACTGCAGCAGAGATCAGATGCTAAAATTACTTTTCCAGGTCAGTATACTTATTTTCAGTTTTTATGTAATAAATATCATGAAATGAGCCTATAGCTTTTGGAGTCATAAAACACTTGGGTTCAAGTCATACCATTCATACTTAATTAACTGTTTGGTCGGGGTATCGTGGGCATCCTCATCTATAAACTAAGGATAATGATACATCTGGTCTTGTGTTGTTGTTTGTACAGTACTTTAAGGTTTCTAAAGCATTTTGTATATACATCTCATCTGAGCCTCACAATACTTATCCTTATTCTCCTCATCTGTAAGAGGAGGCAATTGGACTCAATGGCTTTTAAAGTCTTTTCCAGCTCTCCATCTTTTACTCCAAAGAAGCTAGTGAAACAGGTATTAATTTACCCCTTTTTATAGATGAACAAATTGAATGTTAGAGAAGTTAATTGACTTAGTCACATTGTTATGTTCATAAAGACTGGTGGTGGAAGTGAAAGTTCCCTCCCCCCCCCCCCCCCGAGGCAATTGGGGTTAAGTGACTTGCCCAGGGTCACACAGCTAGGTCTGTGACTCAGGTCCTCCTGACTTCAAGGCTGGTACTTTATCCACTACACCAATTAACTGCCCCAGGAAGTCTTAATTCTTGAGCCCAGTCCACCATGAGATCATGTTTGGAGAGAGCATTGTGAACCGTACAGCACCTGGCAAAAGTTAGTTATTCTTATTTTAGGCTTCTTTGGACTCAATAGGAAGAACTCTTCAGAATTCAGTGGAATTTGGGTCTCAGGAAAGGTTAAAAAATGGAGGTGAGCTCTTGGGTGAGAAGGATGTCCAAAATAAGAAAATTTTAAAGGAACAAAACTTTTCTTTCGCCATGAAAGTAGATTTTCATGCCTGAGATTAGTGTCATATACTTGCGGAGAATTAAAGAAAACCAAATGACCCACTTTTTAAGTTTATAAAGAAGTTATATATGTTTAAATGCTAACTCACCCACACATAAAGGGGGAAGGAATATGTGCTTGTATATACATTGTGTGTGTGTACTTGTGTTGAGAAAGCTCTCATGGTGTTCAAGAAAATCTTGACAGGCTTTTGTTCAGCTCTGTATCGGGTACCAGAGCTGTCAATAAACACTAGGAAGGTTTATCTCCAAGTTTAAAAATTCAAAGTGAATTTAGTGCTACTCTAAGATGAGAAAAGCTAGGGTTAAGTTAAATGGTTCAAAACAGTTTAAGATTAAAGATTATGCCTAAATGTTTTTTATTTTAATCCTGTTCAACATTGTGTATCCTGTTTAAATATAGAATTTAATGTATATACTTAATTGTTTTAATTAAGAATTCAATTTTTATAGGGGAAAAATAATAATTAATCTATCTCTGTTAACTGCACCACTGAGAGTCCTAATTGTTTGGATCATATGGCCATAGTCGAGAACAAACTTTCTACTTGGTGACAGCCTACTCTAATTGTAAGCATGCTACAGTTTCTTTTGTATTGCCCATAGAGTTTAGTACAGTGCTGTGCACAGTAGGCTGAATTAATATATGATAATGATGATAAGAAGATTCAATAATAATGAAAGATAAATAAATTTGCAATTAATTAATTAAATTTGCATATGGACCCGTGAGCCAGGGTCCATATGCAGGCATCCAGTATCATCCTGAATCTAGAAGCAAGGAAAAAAAAAAAGCCTTTAGAGTAGCAATGAACATTGTATGATAATCTGATACAAATGATACATGAAATGCTCCAAAAACTTAGAGGGAGGAAGGCATGGGAGGAGGTGGGGTGTGTTCTTAGGTTAGCTCTCTGGGTAGAACTCTTAAGCTTGCTTTTGCGAAGACCTGAGTTCACATTCTGCTTCAGACACGCGACCCTGGACAATTCACTCAATCTTTTTCAGCCTCAGTTTCCTCATCTGTAATATGATGTTAATAATAGCACCTAATTCTTAGGATTGTTGTAAGGGTCAAATGAGATGACACATGCAAAGTCCTTTGAAAATCCTGACGTACTATTTAAATATTATCATTATTACCAGAGAAAATCCTATGATGTTTGTTTAGGTGATAAACACGAATTAGTGGAGAAGATTCTAAGTAGAAGACTATCATGACTTCATGATCATAACTTGACTATGATATTTATCAGGATGTTAATGTCCATTTTAGGAAAGCATTCATCCTTCTATCTTTAAAACTGTTGATATTTAATTTAATAAAGAATATTTTTTAGTTATTTCCATTTATGGGACTGATGATACTGTTAAGAAGCAAGTAAATAGTGGCATTAGAGACTTTTCATAACAAGGGGAAGAAGGCATCTCCCCGACCTCTAATTTAACATAAATTTTTAATACCTTCTCCAAATCTGAAAATAGTCTTTATTTCTAAATACAGAAATTTGTATTATAAGCTGATTTTGTTACATAATATAAAATGAAAATTTCTTTTAATAATGACTCTTCTTCATACCATGTTCATGATATTTCAAGAAATTGAAATAAATTGATCTCTTTTAATATTTTGCAGGTTGTTTTACAAACACTTGTTGTAGTCATCCATTGAGCAACCCAGGAGAATTGGAAGAAAATAATGCCATAGGAGTAAGACGGGCAGCTCAGAGACGTTTAAAGGCCGAATTAGGAATCCCCATGGAACAGGTAATAAATACTCTATGCTGCTGATCAACTGAGAGCCAAGTATAAGCTCAAAGTAGTTTTTGATAGCTAAATTGCAAGAGAAATTTTGGATTCTTGAAATATCTTCTTGAATAAACTGTAGGAGATAATATAATATTCTCTTCCTTTCCTGGAGATGCTCTCCTTCCTTCTCTCTGAAGGCTCAGCTTCCTTCAGTGCCTTGCACAAGTGTCAGCTCCTCAAACTTGTTACTATTTCCTTAACTGTTAGAATTCTCCCCCATCTCAGATTATTTTATATTTACTTAATTAATAGTGTTTATCAAACATTATTATTCATCATTATATCAAACATTATGTTTGGACAGGAACTGGTGTTTTGTTTTCATTTTTGTGTTTGTATTCCCAGTGCCCAGGATGTTGCTTTGTACATAAGCACTGAAATGTTTTGCTTTGCATAGATTGTTAAATAAACAGTTCTTGGGAAGTAATTGTTTTGTAAAAATTCCCTAAAAACCAAATTATATAAATGGAGACATTTTCTTTGCTTCATTTTGGATAGAAATGAGTTATCAGTAATGGATAAAATGTTTCTCCCAGAGAATTTGTGGTAACTCATTGTTTTCTTGGAAATATTTTCAAAATACTTCTTTACATAATGCATGACTTCAATTCAAAATTTCAAAAGGATGAAAATGTATAAACAATGCTTTCTCGTAGATACTGTAATCCCAGGAGACTTCTTAAACTACTCAAATGTTAACATGTTTTTCCAAATATGTCTGTCTTCCAAATTCCAACAACTGTCTTTTTGTTCAAGATGTTATTGAAATGTTCACTAAACAAATTATCTTGTGCTTAGAAATGTTAGGATGTTTTTAGTCCCATAACAAATTGTCTATTTTGGTTTCAGGTTCCTCCAGAAGATATTTCCTACCTAACACGAATCCACTACAAGGCACAGTCTGATGGAATATGGGGAGAACATGAAATTGATTACATCTTGTTTGTGAGGAAGAATGTAACCTTAGATCCTGATCCCAATGAGATTAAAAGCTATTGTTATGTGACCAAAAAGGAATTAGAAGAACTCCTGGAAAAAGCAGCTAATGGTGAAATTAAGATTACACCATGGTTCAAAATAATTGCAGACACTTTTCTTTTTAAATGGTGGGATAACTTGAATCACTTAAATAAATTTGTTGAACATGAGAAAATTCATAGAATGTAAAAATGGGTTGGGAAAACTCCACATTAAAGTTGTTTTAAAATTAATTTGTTCTCTTTTATGAGGACCATTATAAATAATATGCTATTTGAATATGTAGAAAGACCATTGGCTAGGTGACTGTAAATTATATGTTTTCAGTGTACACATGGCCAGAAGGTATATATACATGGGGAAGATTTTTTTTAAAACTTAAAAATAAAACCACATTTGCCTGCAGACATACTCAAATTTTAGCTAAACTTAATTCTTTTTTTTTAACATGTGCCTAAAAATCAATTTGTGGCAAATTTGCACAAATTAAGTTTTAATATAATTGGAACAAACTTTTTCAGTATCTAAGTTTTTATTATGGTTCAGATAAAAATATTTGTCTAAAAGAAGGATATATTTACTTCTAAAATAATTACCTTTTTATCTGCTTGACTTTTGAAACATGTTAAAATAATTTCAGTATAACTATTGATTTAGTATAGAAGACTTTTAAGAACAATGTGATGTCTCAAAGGTTTGGTTTCTTTATTCTGGGTAAAAATAGGGGTTAGAAATTCTGGAAGTGGGCCTTTAAAAAAAAAAAAAAGGAAGGAAAAGTAGATTTAAGTTTTAGAACTACTCTTTGTATAAATACTTAAATTCAGATAGCACTGTTAGAGAGGGAAATAACAGGACAAAACTTTTTTTTTAAGCAGTTTTTCAACTAGGCAGATTTTTCATAACAGAGTTTTAAAAATCAGAGTGACCACAACTATTCATGAACTAGGAATGTGGATCAGAAAACATAAGAGCATGACTTGATTATAGAAAAGAACTTCTATTGTAAGATAGTATATAGTAAAATGTTCTAAGAACCAGCCTGACCCAAGCAAATGTAGGTTGTTGAGCTAATAAAATGTGCAGTTTTAAATTTTACCTTCTGATTTACTTGTGTACCATTGGAAATCTTGGGAGATTCTGTTAGTCATAAAAGTTATAGTCTAACAAAAGATGAAGAGAAAATTTAAAATTTGCTTCTTAAACTTATGATAATGGGGTTAGGGGAGGGAAAATCATATGTCCTTAAACTTTAACATGTATTTATTTTATAGTTTTTAAATAATTATATTGAACTTTTTTTTTTGTCCTCCTAATCTGTATACAGTATAACATGATGGACTTATTTTACTAAACAAAGCATAAATAAAATCAATAAAAGAATTTTCACATTCTTTAACGTTTTGTGGCTGTTGTTCAGTCATTTCCAGTTGTGTCTGACTCTTCTGACCCCATTTAGTGTTGTCTTGGAAAACTTAGTGGAATGGTTTACCATTTCCTCCTCCAGCTCATTTCACAGATGTCCCCGGTGATACAGCTAACAACTAACATTATGGCTATGGTATTATCCATTTGTCAAGCGAATCTAGCGTAGAATACAGTAATTGACACTTCTAATGATGATCTGGGGTCTTCAAAAAAAGGCTAAATTATACCCAAGTTCCTTTGCTTACAAAGGAAACCAAAAAAACTTTTTGAAGAATAGTAAAAGAAAATTGGAATGTGAAGGGTTAAATGCCTAGCTATCAGAAACATCTCTTTCTCTAATTATTTAGTGTAAAAAGAGTTTTTACTGAAAGATTTTTGAGGAGTTTTTTGTTTGTTTTGTGTTGGGAGGGGTTGGTTTGGTTTTTTTGGCATATGCCCTATCTTTCCAAGCCATTTAAGGAAAGAAGATGTGTTATGTCCTTATTGTGTTTTACTTTGTCAAAAGCAGGGCCCTGAATACAATTAATTGCTGAAAAGTATTTCCTAATGTCAGGCAGTATAGAAAAGGGAAGAAAATATGAGACTGCACATTAGGAAAGATTTATGTTTGAAGCTAACCTCCAAAACTTAGTAACCTGGAATCATGGGAGAGTGGATTAGTTGCCTTTGAGTCTCAGGCTGGTATCTATAATACATGTCAGAAAACTTGTGAAATTTTAATAATATAAAACTTTTTTGCTCACTTTAAAGTGCTTAAACATGTCAATGATGATGGTGATGGTAATGAAAAAATAGGATTCATATTGAAATTCCTACTTCTTTTGGGGTCCCAGCTCCCTGAGTCCATTCTTATGTATGTATCGTGCTAAAATGAGTTTTTACATAATTTTCTTGCTCCCCCTATTGTAAACATCCTCATTTTTGCTGCCAAAGTATAACAGTCATAAGTTTGGGATAATTAGGCCAACAAATCAGTTCTTGCTACAGAAAATCTCAGAATGAAAGTACTGATGATGCCTTCAAGAGGGATAATAGCAATAGCTGCTGCCTTCCTGTTTTAGTATTCTTGTTTTCCAGAGCTGTCATAATACAATTCGATTTGATTTAATTCAACAGGTTTTCATTTTATGCTTGGTATACATGTATGAGAATTAGCACTCTTGTGGGCATTAATGAATCACCTCACAAGGTTTATTAAGGGGAAGAAAACAAAGATGGGGGAAATTTAGACCTTATTAATACCAGCCTAAAAAGGTGACTAAGATAAATACTGGCATACCTATTCTCTCATTTCCACAACAGTTTGATAAGTTTATTCACATACACCTCAAAAGCACTTATGAATAACTTTTGAGAAAGGAACAGGAATTTTTCAAAAAGGTATTTCTTTATCCCTCTGGGATTACTATTTGTTGATTAGGAAAAAAGCAATGAATTCAGTAGCTCAAAACCCCTTAAAAATCAGGTGGGATTACTTGGTGCCATAACAGAGATAAGTTTGTTTAAAAACCCTTTAATTAACATCAAACAAAGCATAGGACAGATAAGTATTAAGGAGAGGTCTAGCCAAGCCCAGTGAGAAGTTTGAGGAAGGAGAGATACCTAAGGAGGACCTTTTAAAAAAAAAAAAAAAAAAAAAAAAAAGGGAAACAATTGCCAACAAATGGAGATGGCAAGGACTCCATTAGCATTATCTATACCTTAACCAGGACTGATGAGAAAGCAAGATCTAAGAAATGAGTCAGCATCTCATATGGGACACCACTGAGCTGCACTGTGATGCTCTGATACTTAATGAAGAAGGATTTTTAAAGAGGAGGAGGAGGAATGAACCAGCAGGTTGGTAATTATACAATGGTATGCTACTTTGGAGCTTTAAAGCAGTTTTAGGTACCTCTAAGTGACTTAAGACCTGGGTGAGCCTCCAAAATTGGAACAGATATGAGTGCATTATCAGGTTCTCCAGGACACCTACTCAGTCTTAATATTTCAATATAGTTTCCCAAGTAAACCAATTCCTGGGAAGGTATCCTAGGGAAGAATGTGTTTATCCTCTCACCAGGAATTTGATATGCTATGACTGCTAAAGATCAAAACTTCCTCACTGACTTGAATTAAGTCCTCCAAAATTAGTTGAGTCTAATGATAATATTGTTCTGAAATAATTTACTTAATTTTTAACATTTATCAACTTTGTAATGACATTATCTGAGTTCAATGTAGGGCATTTGGGGTAACCATAGTTAAAACCTTTTGGGTTAAGTACTACCATTGTGCTAGGTACTTAACGTCCCTGGTACCCAATTTCCTCATCAGTAAAATAAGAAGATTGGACTAAATGTCCTCTGAGGATCCCTTATGGCTTGAGATTTTTGAACCTACTAGTTAGATAATGATTTATTGCCCCACCTTCAATTAAAATAAAGAAACACCATTGTAGGAAATCTCATTGATTATTGACATCTTAACATAAATAAGTTTATCTCCTCTTCCAGACTTTGCTTGACTTTCATATGCTTATATTTTCAATCATTTTTTATTTCTTTCTTTTTGTTTTGCTTGCCATTGTAGATCCAGGTTTTTCTATTCTGCCAATTATTGCTGCTGTTTAGACCATAAATTCTGTTTTCAAAATTCTTATTTCTCTTTTAAACCAGTCAGGAGCATCCTACTGTGACTCCATGTTCTCTTTAGAATCCACAGAGGTCTCTGTCTCATCATAAGTTAATTCATTTTCCTTTGTTTTCAAATATTTATTCATAGATTCCATAATCCTTCTACCTGATCTGAAGGCCATATTTACTTCTGTTATCAATATCTTCCTGTTGGTTCATATTATACTCAAGACCTTAAATTGAATTTTCTTCCTCCTGAGATCTTTGGTAATGTTCATGAGAACAAACCCCAAAACCTGAAATCAATTTTATGATTAAAGAGGATTCTGGAAAAAATCTTACTGCAATGACTAAAAGAGAGACCCCTCCTGTCATAGAACAACCTATTTCCTTTTCCTTTATGAGATAAACAGTGGAGGCATCTTTAAACTCCTGAGGGAATAGCCTTCCTTTCTCAGAAAACCCAAAAAACGTTATATCAGTTTTTGTATGAGCAGTGGATGCCTTGCCTTGTAAATCTCAGCTGGAACAAAATCAGCATAGGTACTTTGCCACAGGATAGGAGCATAATGATATTCACGCTCTCTTCTTCAGGTGGAAGTTTGACTTGAGAGGGATTGACTTCAACATAAGGTATATGGCCAATGACTGCAAAACTTATGCCACATATACAGCAGCAGGGCTGTAAGAATAAAATGTGAATATTTATAAAGTACTTGCGAACTTCAAAGTGCGATGTAAATATTATTTTTAAAGTTATCATTGTAAACCATCCAAAAGACAAATAAAACCTTCCCTGTCCCTAATGGATGGATGGAAATGTAGATTAGCAGATTGGAAAGTGTTTGTTCCCAGACAAAGATGGTACAGTAAAGGCGAGAACTCTCCCAAACTCTCCTCCAAATTGCTCCAAATTCCTTTAAATAATGACTCTAAAATTTTTAGAGCATCAGAACACCGGAAATAGAGTAAAATATTTTCCAGCCAAAGACAACTTAGAAGATCAGCAAACAAAGTCTATGGCACCAGGGTGGGAGTCCAGCAAATATTCAGTCTTGCCCCAACCCCAGTAAATGCCAGTAAATGGGTCTAAGGAGTTCTGAATCAGTGGCAATACTGGTGGCTTCCAAACCTCTCAGATCAAAGACACCAAAGAGGAGTTGGAAGGTCATCAGAAAAGGTCTGTGGCAATAGGGTGGAAGTCCAGTGTACAATCCCAGCCCAGGCCATGACAATTTAGTCTGGCCCCAGCACTAGCAAAGCAGGACAGTGTTGCTTTAGTACTACATCTTACAATTACAGGTGGGAGGAGATACTCCTAACATTTCCAGGCAGAAAAGAGAGCTTATGGTCAGATCTCTACAAGGATCTCTGGAAACAGCTGTATAAAATCCCTGGAGCTTGGGATAGGGAATCCTTCACCCTGGAAATAGAGCCCTACTTTAACAAAGAGTAAAAAGCTGAGTAATAGACTAGGAAAATGAGCAGACAACGGAACAGGTTTGTGATCATAGAAAGTTAGTTTGGTGACAAGGAAGATCAAAACATTCAGAAGAAGAAAATAAAGTCAAAGTTCCTACAGCCAAAACTTCCAAGAAAACTGAAAATTAGTCTCAAGCTATGAGAGAGCTCAAAAAGGATTCTGAAAATCAAGTAAGAGAAAGGGAGAAAAAATTAAGAAAAAAAAATTGAGAGTGGTGCAAAAGGAAATATAAAAAGCCAATGAGAAGAATGCCTTAAAAAGCAAAATTGACCAAATGGAAAAGGAGGAACAAAAGCTCACTGAGAAAAATAATTCCTTAAAAATTAGAATTGAGGGGCAGCTAGGTGGCACAGTGGGTAGAGCGCCAGCCTTGAAGTCAGGAGGATCTGAGTTCAAATCTGACCTCAGACACTTAACACTTCCTAGCTATGTGACTCTGGGCAAGTCACTTAACCCCAATTGCCTCAGGGGAAAAAAATTAGAATTGAGTGAATGGAAGCTAATGACTTTATGAGAAATTAAAATAAAATAAAGCAAAACAAAAAATGAAAAAATAGGGGGAAAGATGTGAAATATCTCACTGGAAAAAAAAAACAACTGCCCTGGAAAATAGATCCAGGAGAGATAGTTTAAAAATTATTAGTCTACCTAAAAGTTATGACCAAAAAAAAGAGTCTGGATCATCATCTTTCAAGAAATTATCAAGGAAAATTGTTCTGATATTCTAGAACCAGAAGGTAAAATAGAAACAGAATGAATCCACTGATCTCTTTCAGAAAGAGATACCAAAATGAAAATTCCCAAGAATATTAGAGCTAAAATTTGAAACTACTAAATTAAGGAGAAAATATTGCAAGCATCTGAAAGAAACAATTCAAGTACAGTAAAGCCACAGTCAGAATAATGCAAGATTTAGCAGCTTCTACATCAAAGGACTAGAGGGCTTGGGATATGATATTCTAGAGAGCAGTGGAACTAGAATTACAACCAAGAATCACATACCCAGAAAAACGGAATATAATCTTTCATCAAAAAGGTGGCTTTTCAATGAAAAGAGAGTTTTTAAGCATTTGTTATGAAAAGAGCAGAGCTGAATGGAAAATTTCATTTTCAAATACAGGACTCAGGAGAAGCATAAGGAAATAAGTGTTATCTTAAGGAATTTAATGATGTTTAACTTTTTACCTTCCTACATGGGAGGATGATACTTGCAACTCATGAGAGCTTTCTCATTATGTTGGCAGTTGGAAGAGATATATGTAGACAAGAGGCACAAATGTGAGTTGAATATGAAGGAATAATCTTTTTAAAATGATGAAATTAAGGGGCGAAAGAGGAATTTACTAGGAAAAAGGGAAAAGGAGAAGTAGCATGGTGTAAATTATCTACCATAAAAAGAATCATGAAAAAGTTTTTAGGGAATGAACCTTATTTTCACTGGAATTGGCTTAAAATGATATACACATTCAATATGGGTATATAAATCTATCTTATCTAGCAGAAAAATAGGAGGGGAATGAAAAAAGTGAAGGGGGATGGGTGATAGAAAAGAGAGCATATTGGGGGAGGGAGTGATCAATAGCAAAACACTTTTGAGGAGGGACAAGGTGAAATAGATTAAATGGGAGAAATAGTTAGCAATAGTAAGTGTAAAAAAAAAAAGAATTTTGAAATGAGTTTCTCTAATAAGCCATCATTTCTCAAACATAGAGGGAACTGAGTCAAAGTTATTTAAAAAAAAATGAGCCATGTCTCAATTGATAAAAGGTCAAAAGATATGATCTATGCATACCCTTTGATGCATACCCTAACAATACTTCCAAAGATATGGATTCCAAGAGACTTTAAAAAAAAAAAAAAAAGGAAAAGGACCAATGTGCATGAAAAATATTTATAATAGCCCTCTTCTCAGGGCAAAACAAAAAGGAAATTGGGGGGATGGATGTCCATCAATTGAGCAATGGCGAAATAAATTGTGGTATGTGTTTGTGATGGAATATTATTGTTCTATAGGATATGACATGCAGGATGCTCTCAAAAAAATAACCTAGAAAGTCCTCCAAGAACTCAAGCAAAGTGAAATTTTCTATATACAAAATAAGAAAAATGTTCTGGGATGATTATCTGTAAATAACTTTGCTATTCTCAGCAATACAATGATCCATGACTACTCTGAAGGACTTATGATGAAAAATCCTATTCATAGCTAGAGAAGGAACTGATTGTGTCTGAATATAGATTGAAACAGATTCTCTCTTTCTCTCTCTCTCTCTTTCTCTCTCTCTCTCTTTCTCTCTCTCTCTCTCACTCTTAACTTTATTTTTCTTGAGTTTTTTTTTTTTTAACTAGGATGGGAGATCTGTTTATGGAAATGTTTTGCATAATTTCACATGTGATTTCTTAATGGGAACTGGAGTGGGGATAAGGGAGAGCACATGGAACTCAAAAATTTAAAAAAAAACATGTAAAAATATTTTAAATGTAATTGGAGAAAAATATTAAATAAATATGTTTTTTTTTTTAAAGAAGGTATTTATTCCCTCTCTAGGAACACAAGAAACTACTTCAAAGGCCAGTGCCTGATTGGATGTGAATCCAGTGTAAATATGTATTGTCCATATGTTTCAAATATTTATGGGAAACAGTTTATATTCAGATACCTTATCCCATAGAAACATCTTTGTTGACCAAATTTTGCTTCTTCTTGCCTTTGCAGAAAATAATTATAAAACAGCCTTTTACTGATTTGTAAACCTGAATTCAATCAACCATTAAACATGTATTATGTACTTTTTATATACGAGGCACTGCACTAAATACAAAAAAAAGAAGGAGGAGGAGGAGGAGGAAGTGAAGGAGGAAGAGGAGGAGGAGAAGAAGAAAGAAGATAGTCTCTGATCTTCAGAAGCTCCCAATCCAGGAAATCCAAGAACAAACAAAAATATGCAAACAAGCTATATAGAGGATAAATAGAAAATAATTAACAAAAGAAAGACACTAGAATTAAGAGGAGTTGGGAAAGGCATCCTATAGAAAATTAAATTTTAGTTGGGACTTACAGTTAGCCAGGAGGCAGAGATGAGGAGGGTAAGTAAAAGGAAGATCCAGGGAAAATGCCCTGAATTGTAAACAATGGATCTCCTTTCTACACTATTTTTAAGCTTTACTCCACAACTTGCTAACTGTGTAAATCTTGCACAAGTCAATAAATCTCTATGGGCTTTCCCATATAATAAGTTTCCTTATTTATAATTTGAAAGACATTGATATAGTTGATATCTAGGTTTTTTACTGCTCTTAATTTGTGGTCCTATGATTCCTATCAATGAAATGAAAGAAATGAGAGAGAAAAGGGAGTTCAATTTAACAAAAAATCATTAAGCAACCCCTGTGTGTACTACTAAAATCTAAGCATACAAAACAACCACAGTCCCTTCCCTCAAGGAAAGTATAGCTCCAAAATACAGAGCCAAGGGAGCATATAAAATAGCATTATCCTCTTCAGAGTTACCTCTTGGGTTTCTCTTTAACCAACATTCCTTCTTGATTGCATTTGTTATTTTCTTCTGCTTACTCATTTTCCTAAGCCTCTCTTCATAGATTGGGACTTTGATCTAGTTCCCTCTATAAACTTTGATCCAGGAATAGAATTTTTCCCCTTCTGGGTCTAGTTCCCTCTGTAGTTTCTATGTTGCTGCTACTGCTACTTAAAATGAAGGGAGTGGCACTAGGTTCCCACCCTCTACCTCAATGTCTGACTTTTGTCTGTTTTCTCATGGTCCACTTTGGATGCTACTGGTCTCTGTCTCCTTGACCAATCCCCAGGCAGGGAATATATCACCAGTGGTAACCAGTTGGTGCTAGATTTTGTACTGGTTTCAAGCCCCCTGAAATGTTCCTTACAGTATATTATTCTCAGTTGCTCATTTGTCCCTGTCTGATGCTGTGGCTCCCAGTAATCTCAGTAGTATATACCCATCCCTGTTTCCTATCTTTGTTCCCTATTCCATTCTAAGAGGCCAGGAATAAAATTCTGGCTTTAGGACCTAATTAATGGGGCTAGTCTCAACTTCCATTTTTGCAGGAGTATTCTTGCTCAGATAGCCCATGGACTTCCGGACCATTTAGTGGAAATTTCTCTAGCTTCCCTGACATGATTCTCAGGCTTCACGTTGGGTTATTGGAGCTCCTGCTATCTTCCCTCATATAACTCTCCTCCAGCATGGATGGGCTTCAGGTTGCTCAACCAATGCGCTCTCTGGCTTCCCTGGCATGATCCCTCCTCCAGGATGCTCTGATTTCTGGACTGGTAAATAAAACTCAAACTGGTTTCTCTGCTGCTATCTTCCCAATACTTGCAGACTTAATTGTTATTTGGGGGTTTTGTTGGTTGTTAGTTTAGTTTTGATTATCTGGGACAATAGTAAGAAGTGTTTGCTTCTTTTTGGTTTTCTTTTACTGGAATATATTGTGAGACCTAATCTGTGCTAAGACTTTCACATCACCATCTTAGCTAGAAGCCTTTCCAAAGATCTCTTTATATGCTTTCTTTTTTCCTCTACCAGGAATTCATAGTCAGAGAGTCTTTTTAAAAATTATCTTCCACCCCTTTTGAGTCATCTTTTCTTTTAGAGTCTTTGATCTTGGGATCATATCTATATTTTCCCTAAATTTTTTGAAATGGGGATGGATTCTAACATTCTAATGTGATATCAGGTTCCCTTTCATAACTAGGTGGGAGCCAAATTATGAAGTACCTTGAATTCTGGGCCAAGAATTTTAGACTTTACTCATTTCAGAAGAGAATTAAGAAGAGGTAAGCTAGTTTGGTGGCAATAGAAACAAATAGTAATGAATGATTTCAAGAGGTAGAATGAATGGGATTTAGTATCTGAATGGAGGATGAGAAAAGAGAAGCACATCAATATCAGATGGGAAGGTTTAGTAGCAGTTAAGTGGAATTTGGTCATGAGTATAAGGAAGTTCAGTTTTATTTGGTTACTGAGGCTTTGTTACAGAGAGAGAAAAAACGAATAACCCAGATATTGAAAATCTGGGAGAATACTACGGTGGAAAGTTTGACAATGCTGAGCTTGGTGAGTGAATAAATGAATGAAAAAATATGTACTAAGCACATAATATGTGCCAAGTACTATGCTAAGCACTGTAGAAAGAAATACTAACAAAGTATGATAGTTTCTGCTCTCAAAGGACTTTATCTTTTAATAGGGGAAGACTGTGTGTGTGTGTGTGTGTGTGTGTGTGTTACGTATAAAGTGATGTCCCACTGACTTTATTTTAGACAGAAAAATCCAAAGGAAAAGATGAGTGGAGTCACAATATAATTGATTATTGTTTCCTTTCCAGAAATGGTATTATTGATTTATTTCAGTTTTCAAAGCTAGATTTGGGAAATCAGCAGGGGTGAGTGGGGAGAGGAAGGAAGGTTTCATGTTTTGGAAAATAGGACGGACATGGACAGAGCACCAATACAGGGCCGATTTGGGTCCAAGCAAGATAATCAGGTCCAGAAGTTCCTGTTTAGGGATTCTTATAGTCTTCCTGTTTAGAAACAAAATTGGACCCAACAATTGAGACAAAGCTAAAGCATGGGTGTAAGAATATTGTGAGGCTCAACTAAGATAATGAATATAAAAATGCACTTTGCAAAACTTAAATTGCAATATAAAATAGTCATTGCTTTTGTTTGTTGTTGCTATAAATGCCCTTCAGTCACTAGGTTTGCAGATTGGCTATGATTTCCTTTCCTGAGCCTTCTGATACATTCCTATGGAGCTAAAGCAAGGCTTATGGAGCAATACAGGGGTGTGCTGGTAAATGTTTAGCAATCTGACTGGGGAAAGAGGGAAGGCATGTAGGCATACTATTTTAACTTTAATCTATATTAACACTTTCTGAAATTTAGACAATCAACAAAACAATAGATTAAGCCCTAATTTGCCCCAGTCACTGATTCAAATTCCATATCAATTTTCTCACAAGTCAGTTAGACCTAGCTCTAGCATACTATGCTGTGGTGTGAACCCCAGCTGCTAAAATTGAAAACAAGTATATTGAGTTAAGCAGGTTATAACCTTCATGCCATACAATCCTATGGTACATAGGCTTCTCTTTGGGTCAAGTTATGACTTCATGGATTGCTATTTCATGGTTTTTGTGCCCAAAAACCCTATGATTTTTCAATACTCTCCTCTTCACAAGCCCTTTACAATAAAAGAACGTTAAGTTAATCACAGTCTCCACAGCTAGGACTTCTCATGGCAGACAAGTTAGCCTCTTTGACTTCTCTCCAGGACTTCACTGTCATAGATGTTAAAACTTTTTTGGAAAATGGATATAATCCAACTACTGCCAAAAGATTCTTATTCAATCATAAAGTCAACAAAGAATGTGCTGATACTTTTATTGATGTTTTTATTCATTTTAAGTACTACATAGTTTGTGTTATTAGTACAGCTTTACCTAAAAATAGAATCATCTAAAAAGTGATATTATTTTCTAAATTAACTAAATCAAAATAACACTCCCATCTATATTGTTTAAATCTGTCTCTGTTGAAAGAAGTAAATGTTAATTTCCTAAAATGATCTTTAATTGATACTCATCTTCCCAGATCTCATTTGACATTTCTATTTTAGTCTCATCATCCCAGTCAGGTAGATTGTAGTCTCTTCCCATTGTTTCCTTATTATTTTCTTATTAAATCTTTTGCTATATAGTATAACATGCATCACAGTATAATGTACCATATAGCATATTTGGGGATAATATAAGGTAGCACATGATATAATGTAACATGGCATAACACAGTCTTGAGTTCCTTACAACATGATTTAGACTTTTTCTCAGAGTCTAAGGTGGGGACCCATATGACTAGCATTTGATAATCATTATGTTCACTTTGACAAATAACCAAATGGGGTTCCAATTGAAACATAATTTTCGCTGCTCTTACAAAGTCATTAGATATTCTAAAAAACAATGCTGATGATAACAAACAGCATTATATGTCAGAAGAAGATTGTTTGGAGAGAATAAATACACTTGTTCCTTCAAAATTAGGAAACTAGAAAAGTTATGAGGGAAAAAATGATATTAAATGTAGCATAAATGGACAGAAAAATTCAAAATTAAATATGAATGATAAATGAATTACAGGCACAATTTTATTTGATAAATGAGCATCTCCAAATGTTATCATTGTTTGATATATTTTTTAAAGTCAAAAATCATTGTTACTTGACATATAATCAGTGACCCTAACCTTTTAATCAGTCAAGTTTTTAGACTCTGTATATTTTATTAGGTTCAAAAATTAGATTCAAATCATTTATATTATCCCATATTTTAAACAAAAAAAAAGATATGTGGAACCATCCAGAAAACTTAACTTTACCCTTGGATTCTTGTTCCAGAAGATCTTCTAGTTCTTCCTTTGCCACATAAACATAGTCCTTTACTTCTTTGGGATCCAGATTCAAAGTTAACATCATTCTTTACATAGAGAAAGTAACCAATTTCATGTTCTCCACAGACTTCATCTGAAGGCAACTTGTAGTGAATTCTTGTCACAAAGATAATATCATCAAGGGAAAGCTGTGATCCACAAAGAATAATCTTTAAAAATGTCAGAGATGTTGTTTATTTCTATAATAAAAAAAAATTTCACCTACCAACAATCTATTATGTTTTTCTAGGACCTTTTCAACACAAATTTCAGGATTTATATAATTAAAGATTCAGGAATAAAAACATTTCGTGAAACCCAGAATTGGGTTTTCTTTTGCTTCAGAAGAATGTTTAGATTAGCACACTGATTAATTAACCAAATTATCTCAGTCTTAATTTACTATCTGGCCTCTTTCTGTCAACAAATTAGACTAAAGTATAGTCTTCCAACAGGGAGAGAGGCAATGGGATTAAGTGACTTGTTCAGGGTCACACAGGTAGCAAGTACATAAGGCCAGATTTGAATTTAGATCCTCCTGACTCCAGAAAAAATAGTTTTGTTTTGTTTTGTTTTATCAACTGTCATCTATCATAGTATCATAGGCAAAAAGAAAGTATGGGAAACAGATATCTGCATATAAATATAAAACCTTATTCTTCCTCCAACTTTCTATCTACTCCCACCACACCTGTTACAAGAACCTAAATAAGTTACAAGTTACAAGTCCTAAATAATTGTAGAAATTTAATAATAAAACCCAGAAAATAACTGATAATTGTCTATAACTCTCCTGCTAGTATAGTATAACCTAATATACATTCTTTGATACATTAATCATTCAAAGATCAATTTAAAAATTTAGTTGCAAAATCAGGATCCAGCTTTCTTCAAATGGTCAGCTGTCAGAGTCTATCATCAGCACTTGTGTAATATCTAGTTCTTCCATCACAGGCAATAAAACTGGTTACCTGATTCAGAGGAATTCCCAATTTAGTGTGGAATCATCTCTTAGCAGCTCACTTCATTCCAATTTCAATACTTTTTTCCATTTCTAGTGGGTCACGAAGTGGATGACTAGAACAATTGTCAGAAAACACCCTAAAATGGAACATGCAACATCTCTAGTGAGATAAGTCCTTGGAATAACAGAGGAAGATTAGCAGGCTCCCCATGAAATGAATGTGATTTTTTTCTCATTAGTGCCTAGGAAGCCAGCTAAAATATGTCATCCCTAGAGTAAGAAGGTTGAATTTTGTCCATTTCATAATGGATATAAAATGTCCCCCATCATACTGACCACTTACCTTAAGAGCAAAACAAGTTAGTTTGGATCATTGAAACCCAAGCCTGGGAAGAGGTAGATAACACTGACTGGCATATACTTCTCTGTGTATAGATTATATTTTTCCTAGAGAGATTAAGTCCCTTGAGGGCAGGAATTTTTTTTTTCACATTTGTATCTGTATCCTCAGTATGTAACACAACACACACTGGTACTTAATTGACTATTGAATTGAATGATTAATTAAAGGATTGCTTCTTCACAGTTAGAAGGACTTAACCTCTCCTTAACCCTGTCCCATTAAATAGATTAAAATCTTTCTGACTGTTTTTTCATTTCTTATGACAATGATTTATTTTCTACCTGGGGATATTAGTCATTTAGTTAATAATCATTTATTAGGTACTAGATTCCAAGCACTGTGAATACTAAATAAAAAACAGTCTTGGCTCTGAAGAAGCTCACAGTCTAATGGGAATTAAGACATGTAAACAACTACTTAAAGAAAAATATGTACACAGAATAAATTGGAGATAATTAACAGAGGGGAGGAAGTAGCATTTAGTGGGAGTAAGGAAAGTCTGGGATGTGAACTTGGATTTAAGGGAAATTGGGGAAACTGGAAGCTGGTGGGGTAATGGAGATGAGGAAAAAGAATTCCAGTCATGGGGAACAGCCAGTAAAAATGCAGAGTGAATAGGGAAAGATTGAAGATAAGTGAGAGAGATAAGATGATAGAGGTAACGATCTGATGAAATGGAACGGGATTGCTGGTGGAGGTAGAAAGGTTTCCCTTGTAAAGAAAAGTCAGCTGTTCAGTTGAGACTAGGGTAAAGACAGATATAATGACAAAAGGTATCTGTCTGGGTAATATGAGTTGCAAATGAGTGGGAAAAAGAGAGCTCTCAATGAATAGTCTTAGTTTTTTCTTCAGTGAAATATGAGGCAAAGTTCTCAGCTGGGAGAACAGAAGAAAGGGAATTATGGGAGGCTTAAAGAGGAATGAAAAGGTTTAGAATAATTGCTGTCATCTGCAAGATCCCAAGTTATCACCCCTAAACAGCACCAGAATCATGCTGTCAGAGTTTCTTCCCAGAAGATCCCACATGGAATATAAGGTAGTTTTTAATATTGCACGGAATCATCTGGGAGGTGAAATTTCCAACAAACAACCCCAGCCCACAGTCATTCCTTTTCACAAGCCTTCCTCACATGGACTGTAACAACTCTAATAACCAGGACATGTCTAGCTCAGTCCCATACCACTTAGCATATTACTGAAATTATTCACTGGCTTGTGAGATAAGCCGCCTAATCAAATATTGATTATCTGCCCACTAAATAGTGCTGTGGGGAAAAAATAAATGTGTCTAAAGTTACATATCCATTAGCATCCAAAATAAATGTATTTACCTGGAAAAGTACACTTAGTCTCTGCTCTCTGTTGTAGCAGCAGTTTGCTTTCTGTTAAAAATAAAACTACAGAGAAACCATGATGTAATAGCCCTAGAGAATATAAACAGAATCAAAGATAAGGAGGTGATAGGTATGATTTTAATGTTTATTTTTTATCAAGAGTCCTCACCTCGCTCACCAAACCAATCTCACCATCTTGCTGACCCTAGGAGTCATAGGATAATGGAAACTCTCTGGCTGTGTCATTGAAGTATAGAAGGAAAAGTGGTGGAGCAGATGGAACTTTGAGGACCCCAACTCACTCTTAAAGGAGAACAGATTGAGAACCAGGAGCTACCTCAGCGGTCATGTAATCTAGACTTCTCATTTATTTTACAAATGAGAAAACAGGTCTAGAGAAGGTTAATCACTTATCCAAGTTACATAAGTATCAGGAGTGAGACATTTAAATTTGAGTCCTCTGATTCCCAAGCCAATACTACTCCATTGCACCAGGGCAGCTAAATGTTTCTTGGATAGAGGAACAACCTTCAAATCTAGCCTCAGATACTTTCTAAGGCTATGACCATGAGCAAGTAACTTAATCTCAGTTTCCTCATCTGTAAAATGGGGATAATAATAGGGTTGTATGAAGATCAAATGAGATAATAATTGTAAAGCACATTGCATAGTGTCTGGCACATAGCAAACACTGTATAAATTTTAACTATTATTACTCTGCTGCCTTTCTTGATGAACTAAAGCTCAAAGAAAAAAAATGTTTTAAGATTCATATTTGAAATGCAAAATAATTTATGATTTTCATAATTAGTAAGACATATCTTTCAGAATCTTCTCTTCTCCCTGCTTATACCCTATCTCTGTCTCTCTGTCTCCATCTGTCTGTCTCTCTCTTTCCGTCCTCCTGCTCCTTTTGTTTCTCCTCCTTGAAAACCCTCTTATATTCTTCAGAGTTGCCCATGGATCACAAAACAAATGTATACCTCCCTGACTTTTTAAGGAGAACAATAAACCATTTCTCTAATGTTTCCAGCTGCCATTCCCATGATCTTTTTTCCCCTTAACATTTCATCTAAGTTCTTAAAACTACCATAAAAATTTCTGAGCTCTTAATTGGACAGTATCTGTCTTTATGAGATATGCACTTGAGAGGACAAAAAATGTAATGAAATATAAACATGCCATAATAAATAATTACTAAATACTGCAAAGAAACATGGAAAGAATTTTAAGAATAAATTAAATTAGTATAACGAGGATACAATGCACACAATTACCTCTACAATGTTAAGTGGAGAAAAACAATAAAATGTGTAATTATTATGATCAAACTTAGAACAAAAGAAGACAGGAGAAAAGGCAGCTCCTTTTCTTCTTTAGCGAGATGGGGGAATAAAGGTGTGAAATGTTATATATTCTGCCCAACTTGAGGGATATGTCATTTCTTCTTTTCTGAACTGTTTTTTCCCCCTTCTCTCTTTCTCTCTCTTTTTTATTCTTTGTTACAAGGCAGAGCTCTTTGGATCAAGAAGGAACACATGTGAAAAAAATATATTAATAGCAATTTTAAAAGAGTATTCACATCTTCCCAAATTATCTCTAAATGAACAGAGAATATAAGACTAGGAAGGTAAAAACTTTGGAGATTGAATACAAATTGAAGCATACTGTTTTCACTTTTTGATTGTTTTTTCTTTCTCATCATTTTTCCATTTTGTTTTGATTTTTCTTTCACAACAGATTAAAATGGAAATATAGTCTTTGTTTTTTGCTGAGGCAATTGGGGTTAAGTGACTTGCCCAGGGTCACACAGCGGGGCTGTGTTAAGTGTGTGAGGTCAGATTTGAACTCGGGTTCTCCTGACTTCAGGGCTTGTGCTCTATACACTGCACCATCTAGGTGCCCCTAAAATGGAAATGTATTTAAAATGATTGTATAAGTATAACTTATATCAGATCTTTTTTGTTGCCTTAAGGAGTAGAGAGGAAAGACAAGGAGGGAGAAAAAAATGGAACTCAAAATCTTACAAAAGTGAATGTTACAAGTGTGAATATTACAAAAGTGAATCTTTATGTGTAATTGAAAAAATACTATAGTATTAAGTGAAAAAATTTAAAATGAACCTAAATCATTTTATGCCAAGTTCATCTTGCTCTCAGCACCGATCACTTGATCATTTTCATCAACAACAATTAGCATTTCTTCAAGATGCTGGACTTGGTTCTCGTCTAGATGACCCCAGTTATCTTCAGACATTGTTCTCAGTTCTAATACTACTTGTGTTATGAATATTTATAGTCAGTTATAATGTAAAGATTTCTATAGTAACAGAGTACAAATAAGACATCATCATAGCCAATGAATATGAGAAAACAGAAATAGCAAAGTAATTAAGTGATTAGAGTAATTCCAACAAAAATAAGAATAAAAATTTAATGTTTCCTTTTATATATTATATTATATAATATGATAATGTATATTTATAAAAGTTTGTTATGTAGAAGACCTCCTCTATGCCATTATCTCTAAAAACAAGAATAACTGAAAGGTTAACAATCAGTTTCTACCAAAGACGTATCTCTTTCCTATTTGGAGCTTTCTTGAAGAAATTAACAAGGTCCTGTATAAAAAACATATCATAAATATTTTTATAATACGATAGTGAGGTCACCGTGATTTTATAACTGAAAAACTAAGGCTGTAGGAAAGAAGTACGAACATGTGTCCATTTCCTAATATAATATAACAAAAATAGGACAGAGTTTCTGATCAGTATTTATAATATATTTCAAGTGTCTTATATATCCTCTCAAATCACTTCTCTGTGACTTCAAGAATGTTTTAAAAAGTTCTTGGCCTATGAGGTATAATCCATAAATGTTGCTTCTGTTTCCTAAGTATATTTACCAATTATCTTAAATATTTCATATGATCTTAAAATCTTTGGTGATTTCAAGTCCTTTTGCAAATCTGTAAATTTTGAGTCTGAAGGGAGTTTGGGGATTTTCTATTTTATAACTGAGACCCGGAGAAAGGTGGGTTGCTAGAAAAGGTTAAAAAATGTAAGCTCTAACCCCTCTCTTTCTTTAGCTAAGCCCCTTTTTATCCATTCTTTTTTACATAAAAGTATATTATAAAGTCTTTAGTGTGACCTCACATGTCAGAAGGGTCTACCTGGCACAGGGGAATGATGATCTGTGAAGTCAAAACTAAGCAGAATTACTGATGGAAAGTGGAGAGAGAGTTCCTTGGAAAGTTCTGAGCCTTTTGGAAAGAAAGGGGTTGGAAGGATTTTCTTGCTCCTACCTCCAGCCCTCCAGTCAGAGTGAGGAACTGAGAAAATGGAAAGTATCAAAAATTGTGTCAATATGTAATCAGTCTATATTCAGTCTCATTGCCTGGACTGCTATATAAATAATGGCAAAGGCAAAGATTCCCCTTTCTTTCAAACCTGGCTGAGACACTACTGGCTAAAATGGACACAGGAAGATGAAAACAATTCCAAAGAGAAAATTTTTTTTAAACAAGTTTTTAAAAAAAGTAAAAAGCATCCTTGAAATAAAAGAAAAAGAAAAAGAGACTAATTCACTTAACTTTCTTGGAAAATGACATTTAGTCATGCAAATGTAAGCACATATAAAGCCAATGAATGTTATATGAAAATTTATACCAAGATTGTTGGGCAACAGCTAGTTACACAAAATCAAAGGAAGATAGATAGTTAAGGTGGTGTATTGTTTTTTTAAAGAAAAAAAATCCTCTTTTTAAATTCAGATAATATGAGGTTGGGGGTTATATTGCAAGTTGCTTAATTCATTAGAAATTTATTAGGTAATAAACCCAGTAGGAAACTCTTTATTAGATCTTCCATTTTCCATCAACAACTATGTTTAGAATTTCATGGCTTACTGAAAATAAGATGATCCACCTGAAATCTCATTACCAAGACCATTGACACAATTTTTGATGCTTTGTACCTTCTCAATTCCCCACTCTGATTGGAGGGTTAGAAGTTTGGACAATAATATCCTCCCAAACCCTATTTTTCTAGAAGACTCAGAACTTTACAAGGAACTCTCCACTTTCTTTAAATAACTTAAGTTGGTTTAGATTTCACAGAATATCATTCCCCTGTGCCAAGTAATCCCTCTTGTCATGCAATAATATACTGCAAGTCCAAAGGATGGAAAACAACCTTGCGCTGGAAAGATGATGAACTAAAAATGCAGAATTAGACACATATTTTTGGATAGGGCCATTGTAGGAATTTGTTTTGTTCAACTATACATTTTTGTTGTAAGGTTTTAATTTTCATTTTTCAAAATTATTCAATTGTTCAAGGAGAGTAGGAAGAAGAGATCATAAATAATAACAAAAATAAGTAAATTCACAAGTGAATAAATTACTGAATGAACGAAACTCCCCTGATGTCTGATTTTACTTTTTGTCATTTAATTTAACTCAATAATATCTCCTACCACTTCTTGCCAGAAAGGCATTATTGCTATATTCTGCACCAGCAGAATGGTATAATAAGTAGAACACCTAGTTTGGAGGTCCTAGATTCAAATTCACTCTCCACTCCTTATGAACTATGTGTCATTAAACAAGTTGCCCAACACCTCTAGGACTCACCTTAATCCATCATGTGAGGAGGTTGGACTAGATTAGTTCTAAAATTCCTTCCAGCTTCAAATAACCTATGTTATAGATTGTTCTTATGATCACCATTAGCATCCTCATTGCTCCAAGGATCTCCCATAGTTTTCATTCTTAAGAGACTGTGGTGTTTCAAGATTTGCAGTCTTATCAGAAAAATTCTGATCCTAAAAAAATAACTTTTTTTTTCTCCATTTCTTTTCATTCATTAATCTCCTTTTATTTTTATAAAACAATATGTTCAAGCATTCCTAATCCTTAACAACAAAATTTATGACAAATAATGTAGTTTTGAGTGTTTTAATACAAATGAGCAGTTTCCTGTATTATTATTTAAATGCTAGAGAAAAGCAATTCATCAATATCTCACCCTTATCTGACAGCTAAAAATGAAGAAATGATGACATCTGTGAGGGGTTGTCTCATGCAAGTGGATACAGTCCATGTTACCACATTCATACTACCAATAGTATTTCTGTATTCAATAACTTTCACCATCTCTTTGGTTGCAAATAGTGAGGAAGAAACAAATAACTCACATATTCCTCTTTCTCAAGATGGAGAAAGTGCCTCTTCTCTTGAATTCTGCACCTCCTCATTCTTCTAAGAATTCTCTGCAAACCAGTTTTAGTCATGTACTTATACATGAACATACATGAATGATCCTCGAGACTTTGGACCCAAACATCTTTTTTTATTCATCCTAAGATCCCCACAGTCCCAAAGTTTGGTTTAAAATAGATATATAATGCCTTGTAATTGCTAAGTATATTTTCTAAGGAGATTGATGATTGAAAGAAAGTTCCCACATATACCAAATTATTTATTGGAGCACATCTTGCATAGCAAAGAACCAGAAACAAAAGAGATGCCCATCATTCAGGGAATGGTTAAAGAGAAGTATGCAAATGTAATGGAATATTACGTTGCTGAAAAATGACAGTAACATATTAATTGATGCAAAGTGAAGTAAGCAGAATCTAAAATATGCATTAGGAATATGGAAATGAAAAGAACAACCACCACAAATAATTGAAAATAAATATTGCAAACTTATGAAGAATAAGAAAAACTCCAAACAGAGTTTGGAAACATGAAAAGTCACAGGTGTGTTACAATATATAGATTTTCAGATTTTTGTTAATGCAATGATCAGTTTGCTTATTTTATCATCTTGTTTTTCTTTTTAAAATTCTTTGATATATAAGTTGGATTTCTTGGAGGTACAGGAAAAAGTCTAGGAGAAAATTGGGTTATATGAAAGCAAAATATGTCAAAATATTTTAAAATATTTTGTCAAATTTAATCTAAGAAAAAATAAGAGAATTCTTATGGCTAAGCTGAAGCCAGGATTATTATATGTCTGAAACTGAAATTTTCTTCTTCTTTCTCTTGACTTCTTCCATTCCTTTTTCTCTCTTAAAAAAAAATCCAATGTCTGGAATTCAGAGTTCCTCATTTTTTATAAATAAGGTTAAAGTTAAATAAACAAATAAGCGTAAAGTTCATCTTGCTACTCCAATTCTGATTCCAGGATTTATCACTTCAGCTGCTTCTTCACTTTAGAAGTTTCTCATTCAAATTGTTTTCCAGAATGGTTTAACAAATTCTAAACCCCACCAACAATATTTTAATGGGTCTATTTTTCTTGCAGCCCCTTCAACAGTTGTTATCATCCTTTCATGTTACCCTTTCCAATCTCTTATATTACCTACTCTAGATAATCAGGTTTAGCTATAGAGAATTCTTTATACAACCAGAACTAGAATCTAGGAAGAACTTACTTTGAATTATAAAGAAAATGTGCTAAACATCTTGTTTTTGATTTTCTGATTTGTCTGATTTTCTCAGCATAAATCTAAAATCTTGGAACCTTAGTTAAGAGATTAGGGAGAATATATCAGATCAAATCATGTATCTAGTATCAGACATAAGGGGAGAAAGTAGATAAAATCCATGAATAATTCATTAATAGCTTGTTATGATATTATTTCCTTCTTTACCACTCAATTTTTTAATGGAGGCAAAAATTTAAATCATCACATAAGGTAGATCATCTAGCACAATTTGAGCCTAAGTCATACTACTGAAATATGGATAATAACAACAATAATAACTAGTACTTATATACAGCTTTAAAGTTTGTAAAGCATTTTTACAAATATTACCTTATTTGAATTTCACAACTACAGCTGAGTGGAAAATGAATTGTAATGGGGAAATATTTGAGACCCAGAATTCAACAAGCAGACTGTTACATGAGGTGATGAGGGCTTTCACCAGTATGGAGATGGTGTCAGAGGACAGAAGGGGACATATGCAAAAGATTTTATTTTTTATTTTTTTTATTTATTTATTATTTTTTTTGCTGAGGCAATTGGGGTTAAGAGCCTTGCCCAGGGTCACACAGTTAGGAAGTGAGATTGAATCTGACCTGAGGTCCTCCTGACTTCAGGGCTGGTGCTCTATCCACTGTGCCACCTAACTGCCCCTGCAAAAGATTTTATAAAGGTAAAATCAATGGGACCTACATATTATTGGATATGGGGGGAGAAATTGAAAAGTGGAGGATAATTCCTTGGCTGTCATTCCCTTCTTCTAAACTCCTTCACAACAAAAGCCTTACTTCTACTTTAGGATGATAGCCTGCTCTCTCTGTGAGGACTCAGAGAGGGAGGAAAGGGGGAAATCAAAGGAGGTTAGAGAGTGTCGTACTACACAGAAATACATGTATATACTTTTTTCCATAGTTGAAACTACTGGGATGTGAGTTACAGAGAAATAGCTTCTAAAATCCACATGTGTTACCCACTCCCCCTACAATGAAATATGTAAATAAGCACATAAAATTTAACAACTATAAAATGTTTATAATAATAAATGAAAATACATAGAAATTCAACTAAAGTAAACATTAAAAGCTTATTCAACAAATTGAATTCTTTTGAATATTTACTTCCTTGGTGCTCTGCACTTTAGGAAATCATTTCCCATTTCAAAGAGTTAGTTACATTTCATCTCATGGCACCTTCAAACTTACTTCTTTAGATGGTGCTAGCTGAACTGAACTGTCCTGGTCAAAATTAATACAATTCAAAATACTGTGGATCTCTTCAATGCAAAGATCTCTTGAATAGCTCAAAAATGTTTTTTACATTGCTATTGAATAGTAAGTTCACATTAGTTTTGAAAGTAAAAAATAGCATTATTACCATTTTTACCAGAATTATTTGTCCCAAGTAGAACTTTACATCCAGCTTGACTTCATCAAGTACAAAGCCATGCCATACTAACTTTATGTCATTTATCGACAAGGTTTCTGAAATGGTAAATCAAGGAAATTGAAGAGTCATGTCAGGATAGTTTTGGAAATATGAGGACTGGTTATTATAGTTTGTACCAGAGTATGTTTTAATAGAACAGAAATAGAACAGGAATAGAAAATAATAATTTCTATCTAAGCGTTTCCTCAGGCCCACCCCCAAATTTCAAACTGTCCCTTGTTTTATTCTCCCTGAAAGATTTGAAAGGAGATGCAGGAATTGATTAACTAGATCAATATGAGAATCTACCAGGTTTATGACACTTGCAAGAAACTAAAGTACCTCTTACTGAAGGTCAGAACATTTTTGAGAAGATTCAAAAGATCCAATTGGCATGTTGCTTACCAGAAAAGTCTGGATAATTCCCACAGGTATCTGGGGAGCATCATATATCACCAGAAAAACTTATATTTTTGAAATCTTATCACCATACTGACTGATACTTAATATCTCAATTCCCTCATTTGCCTCTTCTCTCTGATTGGAAAAAGGAACAATTAAACTTCCTTTTTTTTTTTACATGACCAAAACGTTATTTTGCTGTACAAAAAGAATCAGACTCTGAAATATTGTACAATTAGCTTGTGAAGGAAATAAAAAATGCAGGTGGGCATAAATATAGGGATTGGGAATTCAATGTAATGGTTTTTAGTCATCTCCCAGAGTTCTTTCTCTGGGCGTAGCTGGTTCAGTTCATTACTGCTCCATTGGAAATGATTTGGTTGATCTCATTGCTGAGGATGACCAGGTCCATCAGAACTGGTCATCATATAGTACTGTTGTTGAAGTATATAATGATCTCCTGGTCCTGCTCATTTCACTCAGCATCAGTTCGTGTAAGTCTCTCCAGGCCTTTCTGAAATCATCCTGTTGGTCATTTCTTACAGAACAGTAATATTCCATAATACAATTAAACTTCCTAAAGCCTTTCTTTCTCATACACAGGGTGCACCCTGGTGGTATTATTTCAGTTTTTCAGTTTTCTTTTGGGTATTGTCTTCCCTCATTACACTGCAAACTCCTTGGAGTCAGGAATTATCTTTGTTTTTCTTGTTTGCATCCCCAAAATTTAGAACTCAGAAGGTATTTGATAAATGCTTATTGAATAGAATTGATGTCAGATAGCTTAGGAAAAAATGGCTTTGGAAAGTCCTCTGACCCGATCTCTGTATTCTCTCCCAATGAAGAAAAACTGTTCTACCAATTTACCAGTTGATGTGAATACTTCCCATCACTACAGTTGAAGTCTGATTTTATGAGGTCATACATATGTTATAGAAAAGGAACACAAGCATTCAATGGATCATGAACTGAGTAGCTTATTTCTCACAATCATGGAAGCCTGTGGCTTCTCGGTTCTAAGTCCAATTGGTCAAACATAGGTCCAGTGGTCCAATGGTCCATTCTTGTCTACATTTGTACCCTGATCAAGAGCTCAGATCTTTTTTTTTGTCTCTCTTCTCATATGTAATTATTATTGCTGGCCATAAACACAGAGGTGGAATGGAGGACAACCTTCAGGATGGTCAAAAAAGGGATGACAGAAACAATTACCCTCCCTTACAAATCACAAGGGCGTTGGGATAGTGTGTTAACTTTACATACTTGGAACCGATAGTTTGGTCAACTGACTATGATCAGATTACAAGCTGACTCAACGAATATTGGGTATAATAGGCTCTTGGTAAATAGACAAGTTAATCAGTGATCAAACATACAATGATTTCTGCCTACTAGGCAAATCCTCACAGATTCTATGCCTTTATTCTCATGAAATTACATAGAAAAGCATTTGGAGGTGATTATTCAAAGATTGCCATACTTCCAACTGTTGGATAAATAGGTAGAGAAAAGTTTTAAGTCCTTCTTTTGTATGATACAAAGTAATGACTGGGGTTGGCAGTTGGGTTCACAAAATAACCAATGTTGGCTATCCAGGAAGGTTCATTTTGGACTCTGTCCAAGGCAGATAAACAGCATTAGCTGGCTTATATGAAAACAATCAGGAAATTTGGGAGAATTAACCAATTAGTCCAGGAATCTCTGGGTGCTAACTAGTCTTGCTTATTGATCCTGAAACTATTCAGTGTTTTCTAAGGCATTTTTATATTAAATGAAGTGTTTTTAGTTTTAATTTTACCTGTAATATTACTCTCAGTGTCTTGATCAAGGTGAGAATTCTGAATGAGAAATTAAATATTGGGTTTTTTATGTGCTTTATTATATGTCCAAACTTTCATGCGAAATTCTTACTATTCATTGTTTATTTCTTTCTTACACTGGAGGAAGAGGATATATGTTCCTAGGCTTTTTATTCTCACTTGCCAGTTGCCTACTGGACATCTTAATCTATATGTACTTTACTGTGTGATTCTACTATTTAGTTAATTACAGTGGCTTCCTATTGTCTCTAAGTTAAAAGAAAAAATAATGATATAGATATATACACACTTAAACATATATTTACATAATTTTGAATATGCAGGCATGTGAATGTATGTGTATATTTTTTTATTTAGCTTTGTTTTGTTTAGCTTTAGCTTCACTCATGAGAGGAGAAATAAGGAGACAGAATACATAGAGTGACATGTGGCCTTTTCCTAATTAGATTCTTGGGCATGTTGTCACAGCAATTATCCTTGAAAGAACTCAAGAAATTTCTCATTGTCAACATTAGATCATTTTTTAATAAGCTAATATGGGGCTGTAAATATAGTCATGTTAAAAACATTACTGTGAAGATTTGAATACAATAATATTTAAACCTGAATATTGTCTCTTGAAGCCCTCTTTCTGAAACCCTTTCAAATGAATGGTTCTAATGTGTGAATTGTGAAGTTTGGGGAAATTTTTCCTGATATCTAATTAAATTTAGTTCCTTGCAACTTTTTTTTTATGGATCCTAATTCTAACCTTTGGACCAAATAGAACAAATCTAATACTTCTTCCATGTAGCATCTCTTCAAATATTTGAACAAAGCCATAATGGCCTTCCAACTCTTCTCCAAGCTAAAAATATCTATTTCCTTCAACCAATTTTCATAACCCAGGACTCTTTCCCAAACTGGTCAACCACTTCTGGACCACTTTCCAGTTTCTCAATGAACTTTTAAAGCTAGCATGCCCAGATTTGAGCATTAACCTCCAGATGATATTTGACTAGGGAAGAGGACAGAGGGACTAGTGCCTCCTTTTTCCTAAATGCATTTTACTTTTTAAAAAATAAATATATATTTTAATTTTTAAAAAAAGATTCTGCCTTACCACTCTAGAAATGCAGGGACCATTCATTGCTTTGTTGCATTCTAATCATCATCAGAGCTTTAACCAGCTCCATTTTCTGGCCTTGGGTGGTTTGTCCCCATTTAGGTAATTTGGTGGTCCTCCATTCTGGGAATTACCATATTGATTCTGAACTTAATATGATTGCTTGATTGGCTTAGCCAACAGTTATTTGGGCCCCCTGAGCTCAGGAGATCTACCTGTCTCAGCCTATTTGAGGGCACGGATGACAGGAATGTACCACCAAGAAACATTATTTTATTCTTAAGGCAGCCCAAAGACAGGTTTAACTTTTTGTCTCCCACATCATATTATTGACTCATGTTGTGTTTTATCCACTAAAATGCAAAGATCTTGTTCAGATAAGCTGCTATTTCAATTTTGCCTCTCTTAATTTGTACATGAAGCCAACTAGATGACTCAGTGGATAGAGCACTGGGCTTGGAGTCAGGAAGTTCTAAGTTCAAATGTGGCCTCAAATTCTAATAAACTGTGTGAACTTAACCTCTGCCTTAGGGAAATGGCAAACCATTCCAGTATCTTTGCCAAAAACAAAAACAAAAACAGAAAAAAAAAACCATATATGAAGTCATTAAGAGTCAGATATAACTTAACAGCAACAACAATCTCAACAACAACAACAAGTTTGTACTTGGAAATTGTTTGAATTCAAGTGGAAGACTTTACATTTATTCCTCCTAGATTTCATTTCATTAGATTAAGTGAACCCAGTGATTCTAGCCCAGTGAGTTTCAAACTTTTTTGTTTCAGGACCTCTTTTCACACCCAAAACTTATTGAACACCTCAAAGAATTTTTTGTGGATTATGCTTATATTTATTCTATCAGGAATTAAAATTGAAAAAATATTTAAAGCTGTTAAAAACAATGTACTTAATAAAACCCATATTAATATAAATAACATGTTACTAAAATATTTTCCAAAACAAAAAATAGTGAGAGTGAAATTATTTTGTATTTTTGAAAATATAAATTGGAAATTGCTTTTGCACCATCCGTGCAAATGTCAACAAGTTGTTATAGTATAAACCATGAGATTCAAAAAAGTTATTTAATACTTTCAACATTTCAGTATCATTTGTTTATTGCCATGAATTTACATAAAAGATCTTTTTTGATAATTAATTGGTACTGATATATAAGCAAAACAGTGAGTACTATCACATCTACAAGGATTGACAGATCCTTCCATTTGTAAAATTATATAGATGAAATATGAATTCCTGCTTCATATTTGCAGCTAAATCTTTAATTCACAGGTCTTTGGAAAAACTCTATACTTGTGAGAGAGTAAGATGAAAAAGCAAATAACATTTTATTATGAAAATGATTTTGAGTTTTTGATATTTTGAAAGGGTCTCAGGAATTTCAGGGGGTCCACAGACTGCACTTTGAGAACACTACTCTTAGCTTCTCAATGTCTCTTTAGATGCTGACTCTCTTATCCAATATATTAGTTCTCCTTTTCAGCTTTCTGTCCTCTGTTAATTTGGTAAGGATTCTATTTATGCTTTTTTCAAGTTATTGATAAAAAATGAGTATCCCTTTGACACTCCACTGCCATTTTGATGTTAAACTATTAACAATTATTCTCTGGAAGTAATCATTCAAATAGTAATGAATTCACCTAATTTGATGTCTTATTTAATCCAGATGTATCAAACTTGTAATCTGCAGGTAGCAAACGGTCAAAAAAACTCCAAAGTTCTGCTGGAATCAGACTAGGATGTAACAAAGGATTAACAAAATAAATAAAAATACAATAAAGATAAGTAATGTTACTTTGTGATTTTCCTTGTTTATGTGTGACAGCAGAATCCATTTCTATTTGAGTTTGACACCTTAGGGTCTATATCTTCTCATTTTTCCTTTTTTTTTATTTATTTTTTTATTTTTTTATTTAATAGCCTTTTATTTACAGGATATATACATGGGTAACTTTACAGCATTAACAATTGCCAAACCTCTTGTTCCAATTTTTCACCTCTTACCCCACCCCCACCCCCTCCCCTAGATGGCAGGATGACCAGTAGATGTTAAATATATTAAAATATAAATTAGATACACAATAAGTATACCTGACCAAAACGTTATTTTGCTGTAGAAAAAGAATCAGACTCTGAAATATTGTACAATTAGCTTGTGAAGGAAATCAAAAATGCAGGTGTGCATAAATATAGGGATTGGGAATTCAATGTAATGGTTTTTAGTCATCTCCCAGAGTTCTTTTTCTGGGTATAGCTAGTTCAGTTCATTACTGCTCCATTAGAAATGATTTGGTTGATCTCGTTGCTGAGGATGGCCTGATCCATCAGAACTGGTCATCATCTAGTATTGTTGTTGAAGTATATAATGATCTCCTGGTCCTGCTCATTTCACTCAGCATCAGTTCGTGTAAGTCTCTCCAGGCCTTTCTGAAATCATCCTGTTGGTCATTTCTTACAGAACAGTAATATTCCATAATTTTCATATACCACAATTTATTCAGCCATTCTCCAACTGATGGACATCCATTCAGTTTCCAGTTTCTAGCCACTACAAAAAGGGCTGCCACAAACATTCGTGCACATACAGGTCCCTTTCCCTTCTTTATAATCTCTTTGGGATATAATCCCAGTAGTAACACTGCTGGATCAAAGGGTATGCACAGTTTGATAACTTTTTGAGCATAGTTCCAAACTACTCTCCAAAATGGTTGGATTCGTTCACAACTCCACCAACAATGCATCAATGTCCCAGTTTTCCCGCATCCCCTCCAACAATCATCATTATTTTTTCCTGTCATCTTAGCCAATCTGACAGGTGTGTAGTGGTATCTTAGAGTTGTCTTAATTTGCATTTCTCTGATTAATAATGACTTGGAGCATCTTTTCATATGACTAGAAATAGTTTCAATTTCTTCATCTGAGAATTGTCTGTTCATATCCTTTGACCATTTTTCAATTGGAGAATGGCTTGATTTTTTATAAATTAGAGTTAATTCTCTATATATTTTGGAAATGAGGCCTTTATCAGAACCTTTGACTGTAAAAATATTTTCCCAGTTTATTGCTTCCCTTCTAATCTTGTCTGCATTAGTTTTGTTTGTACAAAAACTTTTCAGTTTGGTATAATCGAAATTTTCTATTTTGTGATCAGTAATGATCTCTAGTTCTGCTTTGGTCATAAAGACCTTCCCCTTCCACAGGTCTGAGAGGTAAACTATCCTATGTTCCTCTAATTTATTAATAATTTCATTCTTTATGCCTAGGTCATGAACCCATTTTGACCTTATCTTGGTGTACGGCGTTAAGTATGGATCAATGCCTAGTTTCTGCCATATTAGTTTCCAATTTTCCCAGCAATTTTTATCAAACAGTAAGTTCTTATCCCAAAAGCTGGGATCTTTGGGTTTGTCAAAGACTAGGTTGCTATATTTGTTGACTGTTTTATCCCTTGAACCTAATCTATTCCACTGATCAACTAATCTATTCCTTAGCCAATACCAAATAGTTTTGGTAACTGCTGCTCTATAATATAATTTTAGATCTGGTACAGCTAAGCCACCATCATTTGATTTTTTTTTCATTAATTCCCTTGAAATTCTTGACCTTTTGTTTTTCCATATGAACTTTGTTGTTATTTTTTCTAGGTCATTAAAATAGTTTTTTGGGAGTCTGATTGGTATAGCGCTAAATAAATAGATTAGTTTAGGTAATATTGTCATCTTTATTATATTTGCTCGCCCTATCCAAGAGCATTTAATATTTTTCCAATTGGTTAGATCAGACTTAATTTGTGTGAAAAGTGGTCTGTAATTTTGCTCATAAAGTTTCTGATTTTCCCTTGGCAGATAGATTCCTAAATATTTTATATTATCAGTAGTTACTTTAAATGGAATTTCTCTTTGTAACTCTGACTGTTGGATTTTGTTAGTGATATATAAGAATGCTGATGACTTATGTGGGTTTATTTTATAACCAGCAACTTTGCTAAAGTTGTGGATTATTTCTAATAACTTTTTAGCAGAATCTCTGGGGTTCTCTAAGTATACCATCATGTCATCGGCAAAGAGTGATAATTTGGCTTCCTCATTGCCTATTCTTATTCCTTTAATCTCTTTCTCAGCTCTTATTGCTATAGCTAGCGTTTCTAATACAATATTAAATAGTAACGGTGATAGTGGGCAACCTTGTTTCACTCCAGATCTTATTGGGAATGGTTGCAGTTTGTCTCCATTACATATGATGCTTACTGATGGTTTTAAATAGATGCTGCTGATTATTTTAAGGAAAAGTCCATTTATTCCTATACTCTCAAGTGTTTTTAATAGGAATGGATGTTGGATTTTATCAAATGCTTTTTCTGCATCTATTGAGATGATCATATGGTTTTTGTTAATTTGGTTATTAACATGGCCAATTATATTGATAGTTTTCCTAATATTGAACCAGCCCTGCATTCCTGGTATAAATCCTACTTGATCATAGTGTATTATCTTGGAGATGATTTTCTGTAGTCTTTTTGCTAATATCTTATTTAAGATTTTAGCATCAATATTCATTAGGGAGATTGGTCTATAATTTTCTTTCTCTGTTTTCAGCCTACCTGGTTTAGGTATCAGTACCATGTCTGTGTCATAGAAGGAATTTGGTAGGACTCCTTCATTCCCTATTTTATCAAATAATTTATATAGCATTGGGGCCAATTGTTCTTTAAATGTTTGGTAAAATTCACATGTAAATCCATCTGGTCCTGGGGATTTTTTCTTAGGGAGTTGTTTAATTGCCTGTTCTATTTCTTTTTCTGAAATGGGACTATTCAAGCAATTTACTTCCTCCTCTGTTAGTCTGGGAAGTCTATATTTTTGGAGGTAGTCATCCATTTCACTTAGGTTATCAAATTTATTGGCATAAAGTTGAGCAAAATAACTCCTTATTATTTCTCTAATTTCCTCTTCATTGGTGGAAAGTTCTCCCTTTTCATTTTTAAGACTACTAATTTCATTTTCCTCCCTCCTTTTTCTAATCAGATTTACCAAAGGCTTATCTATTTTATTGGCTTTTTCATAGAACCAACTCTTAGTTTTATTAATTAGTTCAATAGTTTTTTTACTTTCAATATTTTTAATTTCTCCTTTTAATTTTAGAATTTCCAATTTAGTATTTGATTGGGGGTTTTTAATTTGGTCTTTTTTTAGTTTTTTTAGTTGCAAGCCCAATTCATTAATCTTTTCTTTCTCTGTTTTATTCAAGTAAGCCTCTAAGGATATAAAATTCCCTCTTATTACCGCTTTGGCTGCATCCCACAAATTTTGGTATGATGTCTCATCATTGTCATTATCTTGAGTGAAATTATTAATTGTATCTATAATTTGCTGCTTCACCCAATCATTCTTTAAGATGAGATTGTTTAGTTTCCAATTACTTTTTGGTCTATTTCCCCCTAACTTTTTGTTGAATGTAGTTTTTATTGCATCATGATCTGAAAAGAAAGCATTTACTATTTCTGCTTTCTTGCATTTAATTTTGAGGTCTTTATGTCCTAATATATGGTCAATTTTTGAATAGGTTCCATGAACTGCTGAGAAGAAAGTATATTCCCTTCTATCTCCATTCAATTTTCTCCAAAGATCCAACATACCTAATTTTTCTAATATTCTATTTACTTCTTTAATTTCTTTCTTATTTGTTTTGTGGTTTGATTTGTCTAATTCTGAGAGTGCAAGGTTGAGATCTCCTACTATTACAGTTTTGTTGTCTATTTCTTCTTGCAACTCTCTTAACTTCTCCTTTAGGAAGTTGAGTGCCATACCACTTGGTGCATATATGTTTAAAATTGATATTGCTTCGTTGTTTATGCTACCCTTTAGCAGGATGTAGTTTCCTTCCTTATCTCTTTTAATTAGATCAATTTTTACTTTTGCTTGATCTGAGATAAGGATGGCTACCCCTGCTTTTTTGACTTCACCTGAAGCATAATAGATTTTGCTCCAGCCTTTTACCTTTACTCTATATGTATCCCCCTGCTTTAAATGTGTTTCTTGTAAACAACATATTGTAGGGTTCTGACTTTTGATCCAGTCTGCTATCTGCCTCCTCTTTATGGGGGAGTTCATCCCATTCACATTTACGGTTAGAATTACTAAATCTGTATTTCCTGCCATCCTAATAACCCCAGATTGTGCTTTACTTATTCTTGCCTCCCCCAACCCTCTTTCCCCCTTTTAAACTTATGTACCCCTCTTGTATCACGATACTTATCCTCTTTATAATCCCTCCCTCCCCCCCTTTGAGTCTTTCCCCCTTCCTTCCCTTATTACTCTTTTTCTTTTCCCTTTTCCTCTCCCCCGTTTTTAATGAGGCGAGAGAGAATTTTCTCTAAAACAAATGTCAATTATTTTTTCTTTGAGCCAACTCTGATGAGAGTAAGATTCACACAATGTTCCTCCCCCTCTCTAAATTCCCTCAGATATGATAAGTTTCCTTAGCCTCTTTGTGGGATGTGGTTTCCCTCTTTTTATCCCTCCTTCCCACCTTATTCTGCCATCATCCCTTTTCCATATCTACTTCCCTTTTTTATGTTATATCAGTACAATCAAATTATACATGTATTCTTTTTGTATATCCACAACAGAAATACAATTCTCAAGAGTTATTTTTACCTTTTCTGCATCTCTTGAGTTCTATTCTTGGAGATCAAATTTTTTGTTTAGTTCTGGTTTTTTCTTCAGAAACAAATGGAATTCATTTGTTTCATTAAATGTCCATCTTCTTCCCTGGAAGAAAATGCTCAGCTTAGCTGGGTAGTTTATTCTTGGCTGCATCCCAAGTTCTTGTGCCTTTCGGAATATCATATTCCAGGCCCTTCTTTCCTTTAATGTAGAGGCAGCCAGATCTTGGGTGATCCTTATTGTGGCACCTCGGTATTTAAATGGTTTTTTTTTGGCTGCTTGTAAAATTTTTTCCTTAATCTGATAGTTCTGAAATTTTGCCACAATATTCCTTGGGGTTTTTATTTTAGGGTTTCTTTCAGAAGGTGTTCGATGAATTCTTTCAATGCCTATTTTACCTTCTGATTCTATTACATCTGGGCAGTTCTCTTTGATGATTTCTTGTAAAATAGTATCTAGGCTCTTTTTTTCATCATAGTTTTCAGAAAGTCCAATAATCCTCAGATTATCTCTCCTAGATCTATTTTCCAAGTCTGTCGTTTTTGCAAGTAGATAATTCATGGTTTTTTCCAGTTTGTCATTTTTTTGTTTTTGCTTGACTGATTCTTGCTGTCTCAATGAATCATTAGTTTCTATTTGTTCAGTTCTAATTTTTAAAATTATTTTCTTCGTTAGCTTTTTTTACTTCTTTCTGTATATGTCCAATTGAGTTTTTAAATGTATTGTTTTGGTCTGTGGAATTTTTTTCCATTTCACTAATTTTTTTTTTTTAGTGAATTATTTTCTTTTTCCAATTCACAGATCCTACTTTCTTGCGTGTTCTTTGTCTTTTCCAATTCACAGATCCTACTTTCTTGCAAGTTCTTTGTCTTTTCCAATTCACAAATCCTACTTTCTAGTGAATTCTTTATTTTTTCCAATTCACAATTCTTACTTTCCTGAGATTTTTTTACTTTTTCCAATTCGTATTTCAGGAAGTTGTTGCTCTCTTGTAAGGCTTCTCTTTCCTTTCCCCATTTATCTTCTAACTCTCTTTTGAGACTTTTAATGGTCTCTTCTATGAGAGCATCATGTAAAGAAGGACAGTCTGATGCATGTTTGCTGCTTTGTCTCTTGTCCTCAGGATAAACCATAGCTCTGGGACTATCAACTTTTCAGTTTCCTCTTTCTTTCTCAGGAATTAATTCTCTTAATTAACATAGCTTCTGTGCTAAATAGATTCTTCCATTGTCAGAAGTGAGTTGATTCACATGGGCTTAGAATTCACCAAAACTCAGTAAAACTAGTCAATCTTCTTAGTGGCTTCTTTGATTCTCTGCTTCCAAGTTGTTCTTTGTTGAGTTGGACTTATTTCTAAGCTTCAAGCTTATCCAAGGCTTAGCCAAGTAGTAACCTGCCTCTTGAATTCTCTTCCTTTACAGAATTCTTCTTTACCTCTCAGAATCCATATTTTCTTAGTTATTAACCTAAGATTTTTCCAGTTCTTCATGAATCACTGAAGAATGTTGTGCTCTTCATTTACTTCATTATTGTCCTGGTATGATATGACTGCATTGTATTAATATCCTGTGCATATTAATTAATACTATGTGTGACACTGTTGTATTCTACAGTTTGTCATATTTGTAAAATAAGCAATTGCTGACTCAGAACTCTGAGCAGACCCATGTAATCCCTCACACAAATAAACTGTCAAAGCAGACAACTCAGCAATTACTTTTCTCAGAAGCAGATTTATACCCCCCAAATAAGTGAACTGGCAAAGGTAATTCCCTTAAAAGGTCAGTCCCTTACAGGAACACATATAACACATGTGATCAGGGCACCTGAAAGGAACTTTGGAACCACGACATCAAGAGAGAAGCAATTTTAGCCAAATGTAATTTGATGATAGCCACAAAAGACACAAGCATCTTTACAGCATCAGGAGAGTAACTTGCTCATACAGAGAGGCTCTGGTCACCCATATTCCTTGAATATAAATTTATACATGGTTCCTGAATGTTTATTCTCCCACAGAACCCTATCTTGTGAAAAAGGTATAGTATATACCTTTATAAAAGTTATAGTATATACCCTTACAAAAAGGTATAGTATAGTAAACAAGACATTTATCCTGGATTCAGGAAGACTCAAGTTAAAATCCAGTGGTATGGCCAGTCACCTGCCTAATTTTCTGTCTGCCTCAGTTTCCTTGATAAAATGAGGATAATAATAGCACCTACCTGAGCCAAAGTGGTGGAGAGTAAACAGGACATTGCCTGAACCCTCTCCAGCTCTTAGAATTAACATTAAATCAAGCCTTTAAATGAATTTTGAAGCAACAGAACCCACAAACATTTAGAGTGTAATAATTTTTCATCTTAACAACATATAAGGAAATGTAGACTAAGCAAATGTAAATTTCCCAAAACAGGAAAAATATGTACAATACTTTGTATATTGCATGAGTGCAAATGAAAATACATTCTTCATTTCTTGTTTTCATAAATTATTAAATCATATATTTTTTCATACAAGAGCATGCAGTGTTAATTTATAAAAAGGCATCTGAGTGGATGATGATTATTCTGCATTCTGTCCCCCATTTAGATTCTTTAAAAAAGGAATGTGGGTCTTACCCTAAAAAGAAAATCAAAGTGGAACATCAGGACAAAAGAATGCATAATGTTGCAAAATTTTTTGTTTGATTATCTAAGGACTTCTGTCCCAATTGGTCATGGGGGAATAAGGCCCAGTGCAGGTGTGGCAAGGGGGAGGCTTGATGGGAATCTAGTAAGAAACTCTTGGCCAAAATACAGCAGCATTGGCTACTTTCTTCTGATTTAGAAGGCCAGTAGATCAGCAGACCACCTGAGTTACCTCCAATACAACTACAGCAGGCAAATAGTAAGCCAAGCCACTGAACCCCAGAATAACAGGCAGGACTTAGCCATATCAATGCAGCACAGAGGGAAAGCCTGTAGCACCATGAGCTCCAGAGCAATCAGTGAGAGGTACCTGTACCCTTGTAAAAAGAAGCTTGGTATTTACCCACACCTAACACCCTATACCAAAATAAGGTCAAAATGGGGACATGATTTAGACATAAAGAGTAATACTATAAGGAAATTAGAACAAAGGATAGTCTATCCATTAGATCTGTGGAGAAGGAAGGAATTTCTATCCATTAGATCTGTGGAGAAGGAAGGAATTTGTGGCCAAAAAAGAACTATAGTACATTATGAAATGCAAAATTAATAATTTTTATTATATTAAATTTAAAAAGTTTTGTACAAACAAAAACAAAGCAGACAAGATCAGATAGGAAGCAGAAAACTGGGAGGGAGGGGAATTTTACATCCAAAGGTTCTGATAAAGCCTCATTTCTAAAATATAGAGAGAACTGACTCAAATTTATAAGAACACAAACCATTGTCTGTGATGACCGCATATTTTAAAATCAGCCGGAGTTAGGAATTCAGGTTAAGGGAAAATCTTCAATCTTTATTCTCAGTAGAGGTGAAGAAGGATTGGAGGTGAAGGGGGGAATCACGCAATATGTGCAGCTGCAACAGGAAGCCAGCCAGCAGTCTGTCCCTGCCTCTCTTCCTGCCCCTCTGCCTCCACCCACCAAAATCATCATTTCCTATACAACACATCAAAACTTGAACAAAGAGTGGGCAGGGCCATTTTTTCTCCAAGCATATATATTAATAGAGTATGGTCCAATTACTATTTAGCCTCACGTACTTGGGACCTCAGTGCATCAACTCGAGCTTCAGCCCATTACATCTCTCTAACTGATAAAGGGTCAAAGGATATGAACAGACAATTTTCAGATGAAGAAATTAAAACCATTTCTAGTTATATGAAAAAACGCTCTAAATCACTATTGATCAGAGAAATGGAAATTAAGACAACTCTTAGGTACCACTACATACCTCTCAAATTGGCTAAGATGACAGAAAAAGATAATGATGAATGTTGGAGAGGATGTGGGAAAACTGGGACACTCATGTATCATCGGTGGAGTTGTGAACTGATCTAACCTCTCTGGATAATAACTTAGAACTATGCCCAAAGGGCTATCAAATTGTGCATACCCTTTGATCCAGCAGTGTCTCTATTGGGTCTGTATCCCAAAGACATCATAAAAAGGGGAAAGGGACTCACATTGCAAAAATCTTTGTAGCAGCCGTTTTTGTGGTAGCAAGGACCTGGAAACTGAATGGATGTTCATCAGCTGGAGATTGACTAAGTTATGGAATATTAGTGCTATGGAATGTTATTGTTCTATAGGAAGTGATCAGCTAGATGATTTCAGAAAGGCCTGGAGAGTCTTACATGATGCTAAGGGAAGTAGTATTATACACAGCAACAACAAGATTATATGGTGATCTAGTCTAATGGATATGACTCCTTTCAACAATGAGGTGATTCAGGCCAGTTCCAATGGTCTTGTGATGGAAAGAACCATCTGCACCCAGAGAAGACTGTGGGGATTGAGTGTGAATCACAACATAGTATTTTCATTCTTTTTGTTGTTCTGTGCTTGCATTTTGTTTTCTTTATCATTTTTTCCCTTCTGATCTGACTTTTCTTTTGCAGCATGATAATTGTGAAAATATATATCAAAGAATTATGCATGTCTAACATATGTTGGATTACTTGCCATCTAGGGGAGAGATATGTATATATATATGTATCCCTTCCTATTAAAAATACTAGAGAGCATAGGAATAAATGGAGTTTTCTTTAAAATAATAAGTATCTATCTAAAATCACCAGCAAGCATTATATGTAATGGGAATAAGCTAGAAGTATTCCCAATAAAATCAGGGATGAAGCAAAATTGCCCATTATACCACTATTATTCAATATCATACTAGAAATGTTAGCTTTAGCAATAAGAGAAGAAAAAAAATTGAAGGAATTAGAGTAGATAATGAGGAAATAAAACTATCATTCTTTGCAAATGATATGCTTATTTAGAGAATCCTAGAAAATCAACTTAAAATTACTAGAAACAATTTACAACTTTAGCAAAGTTGCAGGATATAAAATGAACCCATATGAATCATTGACATTTCTATACATTACCAATAAAGCCCATCAGTAAGAGATAGAAAGTGAAATTCTAATTAAAATAATTGTAGATAATATAAAATATTTGGAAGTCTGCCTGCCAAGACAAAGTCAGGAACTATATGAAAACAATTGCAATACACTTTTCACACAAATAAAGTTAGACCTAACAATTGTAATAATATCAGTCACTTGAGGGTAGACCTAGCTAATATAATAAAATGACAATTGTACCTAAATTAATCTACTTATTCAATACCATACCACTCAAAGGGCCAAGAAATTACTTTATTGAGCTATGAAAAAATAATAACAAGATTCATCTGGATGATAAAAAGATCAAGAATTTCAAGGGAATTAATGAAAAAGAAAATTCACAGTAAGATGAACTAGCTGTACCAGACCTATAACTATATTATAAAGTGATGGTCATCAAAACTATTTGGTACTGGCTAAGATATAAAGGAGTGAATCAGTGGAGTATGTTAGGTTTACAAGACATTTATAGTCAATGATTATAGAAATCTAGTGTTTGATAAACCCAAATACTCCAGATTTCAGGATAAAAACTCATTGTTTGACAAAAATTGCTGGGAAAACTAGAAAATGACATTGACCAACACATAACACTCTATACCAAATAAAATCAAAATGGGTTCATGATTTAGATGTAAAGAGTGATACTATAAGCAAATTAGGGGAACAAAAGATAATCTACCTCTCAGATCTGTGGAGAAAGGAAGAATTTATAGACAAAGAAAAACTAAAGAATATTAAAAAATGCAAAATGGATTATTTTGATTAAACTTACAAGGTTTTACACAAATGAAACCAATGTAGCTAAGATTAGAAGGGAAGCAGAAATCTGGAGGAAAAAATTTATAGTCAGTATTTCTGATAAAAGGATCAGTTCTAATTAACAAAAACCATATGATCATCTCAATAGATGCAGAAAAAGCATTTGATAAAATCCAACATTCATTCCTATTAAAAACACTTGAGAGTATAGGAATAAATGGACTTTTCCTTAAAATAATCAGGCAGCATCTATTTAAAACCATCAGTAAGCATCATATGTAATGGAGACAAACTGCAACCATTCCCAATAAGATCTGGAGTGAAACAAGGTTGCCCACTATCACCGTTACTATTTAATATTGTATTAGAAACACTAGCTATAGCAATAAGAGCTGAGAAAATGATTAAAGGAATAAGAATAGGCAATGAGGAAACCAAATTATCACTCTTTGCCGATGACATGATGGTATACTTAGAGAACCCCAGAGATTCTGCTAAAAAGTTATTAGAAATAATCCACAACTTTAGCAAAGTTGCTGGTTATAAAATAAACCCACATAAGTCATCAGCATCCTTATATATCACTAACAAAATCCAACAGTCAGAGTTACAAAGAGAAATTCCATTTAAAGTAACTACTGATAATATAAAATATTTAGGAATCTATCTGCCAAGGGAAAATCAGAAACTTTATGAGCAAAATTACAGACCACTTTTCACACAAATTAAGTCTGATCTAACCAATTGGAAAAATATTAAATGCTCTTGGATAGGGCGAGCAAATATAATAAAGATGACAATATTACCTAAACTAATCTATTTATTTAGCGCTATACCAATCAGACTCCCAAAAAACTATTTTAATGACCTAGAAAAAATAACAACAAAGTTCATATGGAAAAACAAAAGGTCAAGAATTTAAAGGGAATTAATGAAAAAAAAATCAAATGATGGTGGCTTAGCTGTACCAGATCTAAAATTATATTATAGAGCAGCAGTTACCAAAACTATTTGGTATTGGCTAAGGAATAGATTAGTTGATCAGTGGAATAGATTAGGTTCAAGGGATAAAACAGTCAACAAATATAGCAACCTAGTCTTTGACAAACCCAAAGATCCCAGCTTTTGGGATAAGAACTTACTGTTTGATAAAAATTGCTGGGAAAATTGGAAACTAATATGGCAGAAACTAGGCATTGATCCATACTTAACGCCGTACACCAAGATAAGGTCAAAATGGGTTCATGACCTAGGCATAAAGAATGAAATTATTAATAAATTAGAGGAACATAGGATAGTTTACCTCTCAGACCTGTGGAAGGGGAAGGTCTTTATGACCAAAGCAGAACTAGAGATCATTACTGATCACAAAATAGAAAATTTCGATTATACCAAACTGAAAAGTTTTTGTACAAACAAAACTAATGCAGACAAGATTAGAAGGGAAGCAATAAACTGGGAAAATATTTTTACAGTCAAAGGTTCTGATAAAGGCCTCATTTCCAAAATATATAGAGAATTAACTCTAATTTATAAAAAATCAAGCCATTCTCCAATTGAAAAATGGTCAAAGGATATGAACAGACAATTCTCAGATGAAGAAATTGAAACTATTTCTAGTCATATGAAAAGATGCTCCAAGTCATTATTAATCAGAGAAATGCAAATTAAGACAACTCTAAGATACCACTACACACCTGTCAGATTGGCTAAGATGACAGGAAAAAATAATGATGATTGTTGGAGGGGATGTGGGAAAACTGGGACATTGATGCATTGTTGGTGGAGTTGTGAACGAATCCAACCATTTTGGAGAGTAGTTTGGAACTATGCTCAAAAAGTTATCAAACTGTGCATACCCTTTGATCCAGCAGTGTTACTACTGGGATTATATCCCAAAGAGATTATAAAGAAGGGAAAGGGACCTGTATGTGCACGAATGTTTGTGGCAGCCCTTTTTGTAGTGGCTAGAAACTGGAAACTGAATGGATGTCCATCAGTTGGAGAATGGCTGAATAAATTGTGGTATATGAATATTATGGAATATTACTGTTCTGTAAGAAATGACCAACAGGATGATTTCAGAAAGGCCTGGAGAGACTTACACGAACTGATGCTGAGTGAAATGAGCAGGACCAGGAGATGATTATATACTTCAACAACAATACTATATGATGACCAGTTCTGATGGACCAGGCCATCCTCAGCAACGAGATCAACCAAATCATTTCTAATGGAGCAGTAATGAACTGAACTAGCTATGCCCAGAAAAAGAACTCTGGGAGATGACTAAAAACCATTACATTGAATTCCCAATCCCTATATTTATGCACACCTGCATTTTTGATTTCCTTCACAAGCTAATTGTACAATATTTCAGAGTCTGATTCTTTTTGTACAGCAAAATAACGTTTTGGTCATGTATACTTATTGTGTATCTAATTTATATTTTAATATATTTAACATCTACTGGTCATCCTGCCATCTAGGGGAGGGGGTGGGGGGGTAAAAGGTGAAAAATTGGAACAAGAGGTTTGGCAATTGTTAATGCTGTAAAGTTACCCATGTATATATCCTGTAAATAAAAGGCTATTAAATAAAATAAATAAATAAATAAATAAATAAAATAAAATAAAATATATAGGGAGCTGACTCAAATTTATAAGAATATAAGCAATTCCCCAACTGATAAATGATCAAGGAATATGAACACTTTTCAGATGAAGAAATTAAAGCCATCTATACATACATATATATGTATAGATTATGTATATGTATATACATATATATATATTTGACAGAAAAAGATAATGATAAAATGTTGGTGGGGATGTGAGAAAACTGGGACTCTAATGCATGATTGGTGTAGTTGTGAAATGATCCAACCATTCAGGAGAATAATTTGGAACTATGCCCAATGGGCTATCAAATTGTGCATACCCTTTGATCCAGCAGTGTAGCTGCTGTATCCAAAAGAGATCATAAGAGAGGGAAAAAGAGTCACATGTGCAAAAATGTTTGTAGCAGCCCTTTTTGTAGTGGCAAAGAATCAGAAATTGAGTGGATTTCCATCAGTTGGGGAATGGCTGAATAAGTTAAGGTATATGAAAGTATATTAATTTATAAAAATATATATTAATATTATTGTTCTGTTAGAAATGATGAGCAGGCTAATTTAAAAAAACCTGGAAAGACTTACATGAACTGATGCTGAATGAAGTGAGCAGAACCAAGAAGATATTGTACACAGTGATAATGGGACTGTGTGATGATCAGCGGTGATAGACTTGATTCTTTTTAGTGGTGTGGTGATTCAAAGCAATTCTAGTACATTTGAGATGGGGAATGCTATCTGCTTTCAGAGAGAAGACTACAGAGCTAAATGTATATTGAAGCATAGTATTCTCACCTTTTTGTTGTTGTTATTGTTATTTGTTTGCTTTTTTCCCTTGTGTTTTTTTTCTTTATGATCTGATTTTTCTTGCATAGCATGGCAAATATGGAAATATGTTTAGAAGAATTGCACATACTCAACCTAGATCAGATTGCTTGCTGTCTTGGGGAGAGGGAAAGAGTGGGTATGAATAAATTTTAGAACAGAAAATTTAGCAAAAGTAAGTATTGAAAATTTTGCATGTATTTGGAAAAATAGAATGCTATTTTAAAAATCATAAATCCTACCTCCCTGAGCTGTTATATGCATCAACAGAAATATTTGTATATCACTCTATATGAATTCTAGCTATTATTATTAAAGTAAAACTCCCTTATCTTTTTTACTTCATCTTACATATTTTCCCTAGGACCAAGATTCACCATTGAAAATAGTCTGAATATAACAGCCTTTCAGTAGTATCATTTATATTATTAAATTGTCCATCTTTCTATTTTCTTTGACTTATATAATTTTCTCTTTGTTTCTCTGAATTCTTCACATTTTTAAAATCATTTGGTATTATGCTGTTATATTATACCAAAATTTATTCAGCCACTCCCCAATGAATGTGTATCCACTTGATTCCAGTTAGATTTTTTTCTTTTGTTGACAGTTCTGTGATTTTGTCAGTTTATGAAGATCCTAGTAGAAACATTCCTTCTACTGCTTAGAAAATATATCCTATAAATATGTTCTTACAGATTGCCCGTGGATATTTAGAGATTAAATTATTTAAGGATGATAATATTTCTGGTATTTGTTGGTTGAAGAATTTTGGAATTTCTTCACCAGGATCTTAATAAATTAGCACTGGATCAACAAAAGAAAAAAACTGTAACTGGAAACAAGTTGGGTACCCATTTGTTGGGGAGTGACTGAATAATTGTTGTATTATATAATAAACTACCACTGAATTTAAAAAAAAAAAACACCAAAAAGTGAAGAATCCATTGAAATATGAGAAAATGAGGATAATCTAATATAGATCAAGAAAACAGAAAAATAAAATAAATTTTCCTTGGGATTGGTATAGCCTTCACAGACTACTAATGGGGCATTTACTTGTCTATTTATAGGATCCTTCTTCCTGTTAATTGCTTTCCTTCTTTCTACCTTTCATGATAGAAATCCAACTCATAAATTAGTTTAGCTAAAGACTCCACATCTAAGACTTTTCATGGTTTGCAAACTGACAATTGTGTCTCTCCTATCACTCTTTGTTAGAACAAATGTTACCTCTTTCTAGAGTACAAATAGAATATAGCTGCTAAAGAAAGATATTTCTTGCTCAGCCATAGGCACAAAAGAGTCTTAAGAGTAAAGTTTTCTTTATTGATGATTTATTGATATTTTCACTTTTACATTAAATACCATTAATTTATGCTTTTATTACATATATATTTAATAATTGATCCATTAAAAAGTAACAGACAAAAAACTACTCATAATTAAAAATAATATGTATGATTTATCTAAACTATTCAGTTATGACACAGTTATTTTTCTAACAAATTTAGTCTATACCCAATCTCATTTAAGAATTCTACTTGCCTTGTTATTCTATTTAAGCAATCATAAGTATATACCCTAACCCCATTGTAACCATTTTATTAGAAAATTATTTTCATACACAGAGATTGTTTAGATCATTTATCTTAAATGATTATTTGAGTGAAAAGCTACACTAAGAAAAGGCAAATGTTTTGAATGTTAAGTTCTCTGAGAGCAGGGACACTGCACATGGCAGGTGTAGGGTGTATTCAGGGAAGACTAATATCTCTGCAATGAGGACTGCTGGGCACTTTGCATGCTGCTTTCCACCTTAGGTGTCCACCTGATCCGCCTAACTCTCACCCCGTGGCTCCAAGAAGCTGTAGCATGCACAGTAGCCACACACACGTAAACTATTTCAGCACTTGGGTTAAACCAGGTTGAGGGTAACCAAGGGATCTCATACTCTATGATGAATTGGAGGGTGTCTACTGCAAAGCATATAAAGAATCCCTGGTGGAGTGGGCAGATAAAAACAATTTGTTCCAAAGGCCATGAAGGCAGGTAAAGCAGAAGATGTGGAGAGCTTGGTTTGACATCAAAGACACCCAGATCATTTACTGCATCCCGAATCATCCCTACTCCTCTTGACTCTGTCCTGCCTCTGGACAGTGGTGACTCTGGAAGTGATAATAAGGCTGACAAATTAGTGCAACTCTGTCACACTTAAATCCAAATTACACATGAACCAAAAAGGTGCTTAATAATTAATGGATGAGGTGAATTAAATTGGATGAACCAGTTCTTCTACTCCAGGTTGGAGAGAGCAGGCTGTCAGAAATCCAGTCAGATTCCACCAAGATTTTATTTTAGGGTTAGAAGTTAGTTAGAGTTAGAAGACTAGTATGCAATAGGGGAGATAATGTTTGCTAATCCTAGATATAGAATATAGGACATAGGATACCCTACGGAAATCATAGTCTCATGTAGCTGGAAAAGAGACCTCATCCAACATAGGAGCAGAAGATCTCTCTTGATCTTGTTAGGCTTGTCATACTTGCACTGTATGAAGCTCTAGCATCTCACCTTTCTATATGAAAGACATGGGAAAAGCTGCTTTGCCAGGTTTGTATTATCCCCTTAACTGAGTCAAGTAAACTAAGAAGCAGTAAAAGAGTAGGAGGGGAGTGTGGTGGGATTATATATAGAAATGCATCTCATTTCACAAAAATCTTGGGCTGTAGGTACTATTATTATTCCCATTTTACAAGTGAAGGAAATGGAGGCAGACAGCATTTCAGTGACTTGCCCAGAGTCTCATGACTAGCCGGAACTGAGGCTGCATTTGAAGTTAGGTTATTTTGGCTCCAGAACCAGTACTCTATCCACTGTCCCACTAAGGAAGGGACTTCCCTTAAAGGGGAACTGAAGTATCTCCTGATACTAAAATTATAGGGGTTCAAACACAGGGAAACAAACTATTATAGCTTCAAAGAATCTGTGATTCCTCCAAATTCTAAAGATTCAGCAAGGTGACTTATACTTAGTATGTACTCAGTGTTTGTTCAATCGTGTTGAATAGTTGAATAGTGTTGAAGTAGGAGTAGTGGCAAAGCACTGAAAAAATTATCCCCCAAAATAGTTTCATTTTTTTATCTGCTCTCACAAAACTTTCAGATATTCTAAAGATCACTCATGACAGATTGCAATGTTCTGCCAAAAAATATTATTAGAAAAGAAGAAATCAGCATCCTCATAATTTAGAGACCTAGAAAATGTATAAACAAAAATAATAAAGACTAAATGCAGTATAAATGGAAAGTACATGCAAAAGTTAAATATGGATGATGTTCATGTCACTGCTGCTTCTGTCAACAAATGTATGAAGCCAAGAATTGACTCTAATGAATATGGGTCAAAATATCATTTACCAAATAACAGTAAGAAGGTCATTTTCCATTTAATGTATACTTCTTGGTACTATTTTTTTCACTCAAAGTCTGATAATTTGTATATTTTCTTAGGGTCAAATACCTGAGTTATATCACGTAACTTATCCCACCATTTAAACAAAAATAGTTTCTGCAATTATTCTGAACCATCCGGAAAACTTATCTTCACCTTCAGCTCCTTCTTCCAAGAGTTTTTTCAGTTTTTCCTTTGTAACATAACGGTAACCTTTCACCTCTCTGGATTCAAAGTGACATTCTTCCTTACCAACAGAAGATAACCAATTTCATGCTGTCCACAAAACTCATCTAATTTAATCTTGTAGTATAACCTTGCTACAAAATTCATATCCTCAAGGGGTATCTGTGGACAAATAGAATAGAATTAGCAATTTTGTAACAGAAAAATGTCTCATTTCTAAGCCCCACTAGACAAAATTCACATGCTCTTGAATCACTTCCCTTCTCTAGAACATCCTGGCACCAGTTCTTGAGTCTGTCAAATCAAATGTCCAGTCTCATCACAACCAGAAGCAGAATCTATTCAGGACTTTCTTCAACTTTGGAAGAATATTTTGTGGAATAAGACAGGTATTCAGCCAAATTTTTTCAGTACTAAAGCTACAATCTAATCACCATGCTAAAGAAACTACAGCAAAAATAAAGTCTTTTATTAACTGTCAATTTCTCATTGTGATAGATATAAAAAATTCAGAGACAAGTCTAAAATTCCATTCTAGCTTCAAGCCCTGACCTTCTCTCTTAACTTGTTTATTTGTACAACAAAAACTCCTGGGTAATTATAAAAACTCAACCACCAGATTTGTGATGAGGGAAGAGATGATAGATGGCCCTCACACTATGTCCTGCTATGGCAAGGTTTTCTCTGGTTACATCTTTAATAAATCAAGCTCTCAATAGCCAGTGTGAAAATCCAGTCACATTCAATTTCCACCATGTCACTAGTTTTTACCTTATGGCATTATTGCTTATAATATCTAATGCAATTTAATACAGTATAATGGAATAGAACATAACATAACATAATGTAATGTAACATAACTTAATATAACATAATATATAATATAATATAATATTCATTATGGATAGTAAAGCTAAATACCTCCTCAAGGGGTATTCCTAATTCAGCATGTAAGCTCCTCTGAGCTGCATGCCATATTCCAAGGGTACTAGTTTCTTCCATTTCCAGTGGTTCATATAATGGATGACTCGAACAACTGTCAGTAAAGGTCCCTAAAACAAACAAAGCAGACATTATCCTCAATCAGGTTTGTCCTTGGGAGACCAAAAGAAAAATCAAGTTCTCCCATGAAGTCTCCTTGATTTTGTTTTCTTGCAGTGCAGGAAACTATTAGCAATGTGTCCTCTGGGAAGTTAGAAGATTGATTTTGGCCATCTAGAAGTTTAGTCAAAATCAGGCTAGACTGCACAAAATCCAGAGTTACAGGAACTGCCCTCAGTTTATTGTCGGTAATGATCCAGAACTTGGAAGAAGCTCTTCTAGACTGAAACTGTAAAACCAACCCTCCCTTCCTTGCCATTAGGACTGGAAACTGAGTTTTAAAAAAGAGCCCAGGAAAGACCTTGAAGCTTCAATCACCTTTACATACCATTGTGTCATAAAATCCAGGAGCATTATCTCGATCCTTGCTGGGATAATTCCTTCTCTGTTTTAAGTATTGCTCTACACTTTGCTGTCTCCTGCCTTCGACTTTCTTATCTTGACCTCTATCCTTGATCCATATCCTGTTATGATCCTTTCCTGGAAATATGGCTTGTTCTTCCTCCCAGTGTCCTAGTCCTCCTTATCTGCCTTTGTTTCCCGTACAAGATTGTATACTCAAGTTATGTATTCTGTTTCCAAACCCTAGTTAGCTAAAACCCTATCTAAGTCCCCTGCCAAATGTTTTGGACAAGAGTCCCATGTGGTTGGCTAGCCTAAACTCTCCACACTAAAGATTAAAAACTAATCTCTGTCTGCCTCAGTTTCTCTGGTATTACAGTGCCTTCTGGGCATGTGGGACAATCTGTACAAATGCCCAGACTGGAAATGGAAGCACTAAGGCTTCCACTAGGGGACTGGATACAGACTGAGAGTCCTGGGCATCCTGTCATCAGTCAGCTATTCATAGAGCTACTGCATTAATGTTTTGGAGGGGTTTTTTCCCCTTCCCTGAATATCTGCAACAGAGCATTTTTGTCAGTCCACAAAGCTTACTAACAATAAAGTATGTCATTCCAATTTCCCATGGAAAAATCTGAAACCAGAGCTATCCCCACTTCCTTACTCCAATTATACATATACAGTGGAAGAGAATAATAACTTCTTCTAGGGCTCTTTCCCCTTAGTTCACAAATTTTGAGATATTTCATTTGCTGTTATGAATTACTTGGATTAATAAAATCATTAAAATAATAGAATACATTAGGCATGACATCCTGATTAGATCCAGATCTTACCAGAAATAAGTAGCTAAGATGGTCAGTTAAGACCACATGGGTCCTTAAATTCCTCCATTTTATGTCACTAGTCTTCAAGACAGTCCAGTAGTTTTGGGCTCATCAAGGTATAATTTGTCCACCAAAGTCAAATGATATAAATAAATTTTTAAAATGTGATTAGGAGACACATGGGTCTCATTTTCTGACCCACGTTCTTTTTCCTGACAAATGTTGAGTCAATGCTGCCCCAATAGCCACCATTGAAGCATTGACTTCTTCTTTCCCAAAAAGGAGAGTTCAGATCTGGAATTCACAGTAAAGCTCTAACATCCAAAGTTCTGTTGGATACTTCAAGGCCTCTGTCCTCTATACCACACCAAATGGATATTCCATATTTCATTTATATACTACCACTTTTTTTAGCAGTACATCAGGTTTTAGAATCTGGGGTAGACATCAGTTGTTCTAAAAAGTAGACTGCAATGTCCATATGTCAACAAATTGAAGAGACAGTCAAAAAAGCTATTGCAAGTTTGGCCTGCATCAGGAAGATACATAACTTCAAGGAATAGGGAGATAATAATCCCACTGTTCTCTGTCCTTGTCACATTTTATCCAAAATACTGTATTCAGTTCAATGGTGAATCATGTCAACATGATTTAAGAAGGATATATTGGTAAAATGAAGATTATTAAGAGGACAACCAAGTGGGTGAAAAACCTTGGATTCATGACATATGAATATAGATTAAAGGATACAGCATTTTAGCCTGGAGAAAATTCTATATGGAGGGTGCATAGTATTTGCAAACAAATATTTGAAGAAGTACCATGTGGAGGAAGGGTCTGGCCCCAGAGAACAGAACCTGATAGAAATGAAAGTTGTAAAGAGGCCAATTTGGACTTCACTTCAAGAAAAACTGCCAAACAGAACTTTCTAAAAGTGTTTTACCTAGAGAAATAATGCCTCTGCATTGGATATCTTCGAGCAGAATCTGTAGAACATTGTGTTTTCAGTAACGTTATGGTAGTTATTCTTTCATGGAATCCAAGGTCCTTTGCTACTCTCAAAGTAGCAAATTCTTGAATAAGCTCTCTATAAAAAAATTTTTTTTTAGAATATATTACATGGCTTAACTGATAGAAGTCAATTCCATATGGCCTATATTTAAATTGGCTCCATTATAATCTTCTGCCCCAAGAAGGTTACCTGGCTCTAGTGGAACAAGCAATATAATCCATGGCAAAGCAAGAAGTGAGCAGTTCCTTAATATGTAGCATAGGGTTATGTAGGGAAATCAGATTAGCAGCATAATAGGCCACACTATATTGAATTTCTCAAAAGAAAGGCAAAATGTATACTCTTGTGCAATGAGAGAATATGACAGTTAAAAAAATTGGTAATGTGAGACTAGAATTCAGGCATGAGATGTATATGTGGAATCATGGACATAAAGATGACATCTCCTTGGTTAATGGACTCACCTTTTTTCCCAATGAATTATTAAGTGAGGTCCTCAGCTGAGAGGGTAGGGACTGGGATTCTATGTAAGTCTTAGGAATACATGACAAGGTTTGGGATAGCTGCTATGCTATATGGGGATAGTGAATTAATTAGGGAGGGATAAGAGTATTGGCTTGATGCAATGGGAGCTCAGTTGAAATTAGATAACATGGATTGTGATGGACACAAACATGGTGGGATTCATGATTTTCTCAAGTTCTATTTGGCAACAAAGGAAGAGGATGATGTAAGAAATCTAGGATTGGGGCTTAGCAAGATATCATTGATCATAGGACAAAGAAGCAGTGGATTTGAAAGGGAAGGTAGTATGGAACTGAGTTGGTTTACTAAGAGATTGAGAGGAGGGGAAAGAATATAACAAGCCCAAAGATGATAACCTGAGAAAGAATGCAGAAGAGAAGGTACTCAAAGTTATGACATGAGCAAAGAACAGTTTCATAAGCCATAGGAAAAGATATAATGATAAAGATAATTAGATAAAATAATTTCAGAGTTCTTGAGCAAGAAAGGAGAATACTTGTGAGTGATGACAATATCATAGATATGAACTTGACTGTAACTCTTATTAAGCGAAGCCATAGATAGGGGGTGGGAATATAGTACATTAAAGAACTGTGTCTGTTCATGTTCTCTAAGAAGAAGACAAGGGTTAAGGTGAAGAGAAAGAGAGAACAAAACTCATTGAGGAAGAAAAGAAAATGTCCCAAACATTAATAGAAAACAATCACCAGTATCTACATTCTCATATCATATTGAGACAATATGAACCTCAAAATGGGAGATTTATTTAGTAAAATAATGGGAGATATATTTAGTAAAGTGGTAGTAGAGAGAGAATCTAGAAGTAGAAGGGGGAGAAGGAGTATTCCAATTCCCCCAGTGTGACCACTGAGTCAAGATTTATGAGGAGTAGCCAGTCTGAAAAAGGTAAGGGGAAATGTCACCATTAGGAAGTGAGGTCCAACTGAGTGCCAGGAGAGAGGAGAAATAAAGGGTCTGTGTGAAAAAATTATTTGTTTATCATGGAGCAGGCATTCCAAAGGTCATAGTGAACGGAATCAGCAAATCTGGAGTGGTACCTTATGGTTGGGGGTGAGACAGAGCTGGATAAGTACTCAAGAAAGTCAAGCTGGAGAAAAGGAAGAAAGTTTGAGCACTAGAAACTGGGTCAGAATTACTGGGATAGGGTGAATATAAGGAAATAGGAGAATACTAACTGTTGAAATTAAGTCCATACTGAGTATCATTGGTTAGAGAAAAATCCACTGAGAGGCACAGGATGAGACTCAAAGATCCTCCCATGAGGTTCAAGCTAATGGCAAATGGAGATGTTTTGTTCTGTGAGGCTTTGAGAGACTTGTCTTAGAGAAAGCAAGAGAAAGCAGAAAAGCGGGAGCCTGGTCAGGAAACTATAGTGTACAGTTTGCTCTGAAGAAGTTCTTGGGATGGGGAAAGGGAAGGAAAGGAGGGTAAGTATAATAGGTGATTTTTCTAGAGAATGTTAGGTTGAACTGAATTGAATATGTAGTTGCTGGCTATCAAGATGGACCTTGAACCTATCTCAAAGAGTCACTTGATACAATTTAGGTCTTGACTGATCACTACAGTTTCAAGCATCCTCCATTTTTTAGAAAATTCAATTAGTGGAACTCTAATCAGCTATATTTTAAGTGGATTTTATTTATGTATCCACCATGTTTTAATGCAGGGCACTGTTGAGAAGCAAGAAAAATCCAACTAGTCTTTCTCTGTACTGCAGCAATATACTTACTATTTACCTCACTCTTCAAATACCCATTAGATTTTATTACTTTACTTTCAAGTTCAAAATACCATGATGGTAGCTGACATTTGGAATATAAACTATTTTCCCTTCCCATGCTGGATCTTCCATGCTAACAAGGTAGAAATATTTGTCCTATAGGAAATATTCTGCCTTGGTCTACCAATCAAGATCATCTCTTGTTGTGAACCACAGGTTTCTTTGTTTGTGTTGATTATCTCAATAGATGCAGAAAAAGTATTTGGTAAAATCCAACATCCATTCCTATTTTAAAAAAACACTAGAGAGTTTAGGAATAAATGGACTTTTCCTTAAAATGATCAGTAGCATCTATTAAAAACCATCAGCCAGCATCATATGTAATGGACAAACTAGAACCATTCCCAGTAAGATCAGGAGTGAAACAAAACTGCCCACTATCACCGTTACTATTCAATATTGTATCAGAAATGTTACCTTTGGCAATAAGAGAAGAAAAAGAAATTAAAGGAATTAGAACAGGTTATGAGGAAACCAAATTATCATTCTTTGCAGATGATATAATGGTATATTTAGAGAACCCTAGAGAATCAACTAAAAAAATGGCTAGAAACAATTCACAAGTTTAGCAACATATAAATCTATGTAAATCATCGGCATTTTTATACATCATTAACAAAATCCAAAAGCAAGAGATACAAGAAAGAAATTCCATTTAAAATAACTGTTGATAGTATAAAATATCTAGGAATCTATCTGCCAAGGAAAAGTCAGGAATTATATGGGCAGAACTACAAAACACTTTCCACGCAAATAAAGTCAAATTTAAACAATTGGAAAAATATCAAGTGCTCTTGGATAGGTTGAGCGAATATAATAAAGATGACAATATTACCTAAATTAATTTCTTTATTTAATGCTATACCAATCAAACTCCCAAGAAATTATTTTACTGACCTAGGAAAAAATAACAAGATTCCTCTGGAAAAACAAAAAGTCAAGAATTTCAAGACAATTAATGAAAAAAAAAAAAAAAAAAGCACATGAAGGTGGACTAGGTGTACCAGATCTAAAACCATATTATAAAGCAGCGGTCATCAAAACCATTTGGTACTGGCTAAGAAATAGACTAGTTGATCAATGGAAATAGTTAGGTTCATAGGATAAAATAGTCAAAGACTATAGTAATCTGGTGTTTGATAAAACCCCAAAACCCCAGCTTTTGGGATAAGAATTCACTATTTGACAAAAATTGCTGGGAAAATTGGAAACTAGTATGGCAGAAACTAGGCACACTGGCCAACACCTAACACCATACACCAAGATAAGGTCAAAATGGGTTCATGATCTAGACATAAAGAATGATATTATAAACAAATTAGAAGAACATAGGATAGTTTACCTCTCAGATCTGTGGAAGAGGAAGGAGTTTGTGACCAAAGAAGAACTAGAGATCATTACTGATCACAAAATAGATAATTTTTATTATATTAAGTTTAAAAGGTTTTGTACAAACAAAATTAATGCAGACAAGATTAGAAGGGAAGCAATAAACTTGGAAAACATTTTTAACATTCAAAAGTTCAGATAAAAGCCTCATTTCTAAAATATGTAGAGAACTGATTCAAATTTATAAGAATTTAAGACAACCTCCAATTGATAAGTGGTCAAAGGATATGAACAGACAATTTTCAGATGAAGAAATTGAAACTATTTCTAGTCATATGAAAAAGTTCTCCAAATCACTATTGATCAGAGAAATGCAAATTAAGACAAATCTGAGATACCAATACACACCTGTCAGACTGGCTAAGATGACAAGAAAAAATAATGATGAATGTTAGAGGGGATGTGTGAAAACTAGGACACTGATCTATTGTTGGTGGAACTGTGAACAGATTCAGTCATTCTGGAGAGCAATTTAGAACTATGCTCAAAAAGTTATGGAACTGCGCATACCCTTCGATCCAGCAGTGTTTCTACTGGGCTTATATCCCAAAGAAATCTTAAAAGAGGGAAAATGTAATGTTCTTTTTTTCAGTTTTCTTGGGGTCTATGGGAGCAGCCTTCTTTTCAGGAGAATAATCACCAGAGAAGTAGCCAGGAGTTAAAGTCCAAATCCTTTATTGTCTCTTTGCCTGATGTTGGGCAGCTTTCTAGAGAGCCTTTCAATCTGGCCTTGGTCTTAGTAGGGAAAGTGCAGGAGGCCAGGCCAGCCACCAGAAAGATTGAAGATCAAATTGAATTTCTCCCCTTGGTTCTGAGAGCTTAAGCTCCTGCCTCCAGCCCTTTTTCTTCTCTGCCTCTCTGAATCTCTGACAACATAGCTGAAGGTCCTAACTTATAAGCACTACACTGAGTATAAACCAATCATTATATCACTAGGGAACCATTATTTGTTGTAGGATTAAATCAATCTAAATTAAATCATGCTAAACTAGATAACCATTGTCTTTTCAATTCCACTTAATCCTTTGTAAGCATCCTTGTTTCAAGTTCATAGTTCTGGCCCATAACAGATGACTACACATATTGGGCAATTAAAAACTAATTAGGAAATGTCACTTATAATCTAAAGTTTATTTCACCATCTCACATCAAGAAAAGGTCAAAATGGATACACGATTTATCCACATAGAATGATATCATAAATTAAGAGAGCATGGAATAGTTTATCAGATTTTCAGATAAGGGAGGAATTTAGGATCAAAGAAGATATTAAGAACATTATAAAATATAAAACATAATTTTGATTATATTGAATTTAAGTTCTTCACTAAGAAAATCAATGCAACTGAAATTATTAGGAAAGCAGAAAACTAGGGAAATTTTTTTTTGCAATGATGAGGGCCTCAAATATATAGAAAACTGACTGAAATTTATAAAAATAGAAGTGATTCATCAATTGATAAATGATCAAAGGATATGAACAGAAAGTTTTCAGACAAGGAAATCAAAGCTATTACTATATATGAAAAAGTGCTCTAAATCACTAATGATCAGAGAAATGCAAATCAAAATAACTGAAGTATCACCTCATACCTATCAGAGTATCTAATATGACAAAAAAGGAAAATGTTGTATATTAGAGGGAATGTGTGAAAACTGGGTCACTAATATGCCATTGGTAGAGTTGTGAACTGCTCCAACCATTCTGGAGGGCAATTTAGAACTATACTCAAAAGGCTACAAAATTGTGCATTCTCTTTGATACATCAGTACCATTGCTAGGTCTATATCTTAAAGACATCAAAAAAAGGGGGAAAGGACCTACTTACACAAAAAAATATTTATAGCAGCTCTTTTTGTGGTAACGGAGAATTATAAATCAAAGGGATGCCCATTATTTGGGAAATGGCTAAATAATCTGTAGTATATGATTATAATGGAATATTATTGTGTTATAAGAAGTTACAAGCAGGATGATTTCGGAAAAACTTGGAAAGACTTACATAAACATATATGAAGCAAAGTGAACCGAACCAAGAGAATGTTGTTCATAGCAATATTGTTTGATGAAGAACTGTGAATGACTTAGCTATTTTCAGCAATACAATGATCCAAGACAATCCCAAAGGAATAATGATGAAGCATACTTTCTATCTCAAGAGAAAAAAAAATGGTATTGATTAAATACACACTGAAGCATGCTACTTTTCACTGTCTTTCCTTCGTTATTTTCTTTTACTTGAATCTTCTTGTACAAAATAAGCAATATGGAAATCTTTTACATAATTTCACATATATGACCTATATGTGATTGCTTGCTGTCTCAGGGAGCAGGGAGTAAGGGGAAGGAGAGAGAGAATTTAAAACTCAAAATTTTAAATAAAAATTAGAAAAAAATAAAATAGAGATGAAGTATGTTTTGTCCTGTCTCTGTAGATTGGGCCTTTTCTGGGAGATTTCACTATTTACTAGGGATACTAGAGGAGGGGAAATTACAGAGGCATCAAATCAGGGAAGGAGCAGGCAATAAGCATTTATATTGCATTTATTATGAGCCAATTTATAAAGCATTATATATAGTACTTACTATGAGACACTGTGCCTAGTGCTTTATACATCTCTTTTAAAAGTTTCTTGTTTCTTATTACATCATCACAATCACTAAAAATATCCTTTTCTATCCCAGAAATCCATCTCTTATCAATAATTTTTTTTAGAGACAAAAAAAAGGCAGCACAACAGATTGCTACATTGCTACTCCTTGATTTGACCACAACACACCACACATTCTTCTTGATCTCCTTATTCCACTCCTATCCTTTTATGTACTCTTTCATTTCTTGTTGTCATTCTTAATCAGAGGACCAAAATGACTCATGATGTTGGGGTCATGTATCATGTGTCTGACTGTGGTTGATCAAACCAGTAGGAGCTCAGAAGGCTCTCTACCACAAGCTGGGCAAAATTAGTCCACATAAACATTTGGGAAGGAGTTGTCTCTAAATTTATGCATCCCATGTTTCTTTTGAGCTGCTGCAATCTACTTTGCTTATAGAGCACAATGCTTTCTTTGATGTAGGCATGCCATGCTGGATAGTCTGGTGTCAGTTTCCCTCCAATGACTCATAATTGATACCCAAGTTCTTCAGAAAGACCTTGAGAGTGTCCTTGCATCGCTTTTAGTGACCTCCTTGTGAGCACTTACCTTGTGTAAATTCTCCATAAAATGGTCTTATAGGCAAGTATGCATTTGACATTTGAACAATGTGGGCAGTCCATTGAAGCCGTGTTCTCTGCAATAGAGTCTGCACGCCTTCATTGTTCATCTCTATAAAGGAAAAGGAAATTGGAAAAAGGAAAATGGGACAATCACACCTAGAAAAAGTTAATAGTATAGGGATTGAATTTAATTTCTTTTATTTTTTCTGTTACATTTAAAATAAATTTTTACATTTGTTTTTAAAACTTTAAGTTCCAGATTTTCTCCCTTATCCCTACCCTTAGTCCCCATTAAGAAAGCACATGTGAAGTTATACAAAATATTTCCATAAAATCAAGTTGTGAAAGAAAACATTGATCTTCCCCCTAAAAAAAAAAAAAAAAAAAACCATCGAGAGAGAGAGAGAGAGAGAGAGAGAGATTGCTTCAATCTGTATAGAAACATTCTCTGGTTATGGATAGCGTTTTTCATTATAAATCCTTCAAAGGAGTTGTGAATCATTGTATTGTTGAGGATAGCAAAGTCATTCAGAGCTGATCATCCCAGAATATTGCTATTGCTTTGTACATGTCACTTTACATAAGCTCATAGAAGACTTTCCAGGTTTTTCTGAGAGCATCCTGATCATCATTTCCCATGTAACAACATCCCATCATAATTACATACCACAATATATTTAGCCATTCACCAATTGATGGGCATCTCCTCAGTTTCCAGGTTTTTTGCCCTATAAAAGAGAGGTCGCTATAAATATTTTTATACATATATGTCTTTTTCCTTTTTAAAAACCTCAGGGGATTCATGCCTAGTAGTGGTATTAGGTCAATGGATATACACAATTTTATAATCCTTTGGGCATAGTTTATATCCTTTGAGCATTTATCTCTTGAGGCATGATAGAGATTGAATTGTTAAAAAAAAGTTCAGTCTCAATGTTGGAACCACATTCCTAATTGTTGCTAATGATTAAAGTCATTCAAATCATGTTCAATGAGGGTCTTTTAGGTCAAGGCAGAATTCACAGGGTAACCAAATCCAAAAGGCTGAGCTAAAGTCATGAAGTTTACTGCAAAGTTTCAAAGTTTTGGGGGGACTATTGGGGAAAGAAGGGCAGGTGTGGAACTGGGGACTATACTAAGTAGTCCTAGGGAACATGATTTGACTTGTTAACAGTATTTTTGTTCAAGACAAGAATTTTTTAATAGCAATAGTGACATGCCTCTCCCCAATTCATTATATTTTAATTCACCGTGGATGGGCCTGGAAAAAAACACAAGTAAAGTTGACAGATTACTCTGGTGATGATAATTAAAGAAGTAATGGAAATATTGCTCAACTGTTTAATTTCTTATATCAACTAGATGAAACTGGCTTCTAATCTGTGTGGGAACTGAATAGAGTAGGCTAGAGACAAGAGAGTCAAGGCTCAAAAAGAAGTTCAAAATGAGGGAAACAATTTACAAACAAGGGGATAGATTAAATACATGTGCCAGGACCCCTCCCTTAGTGTGGGGGGGGCCTCCTTTAATGTGGCCAAATCTCAATACTTATACCAATCTCTGTATGGTGAGCTGTAGCCAAGATAATGAGGGGTAACAATAATGTGATAAGCTTGATCCATTGCATGTCTTCATCACCAGAACATGGATTTGGCAGATGTTTGTGTTTAGAGAACATTTGGTGCTGGTCAAAGCAATACAAAAATTACAAAATACAATTCTGGATTTTGCTGTAAAATCATATTGTTATGATGCCAAGTTTAGGTTATATCTCTGAAAAACAAGCTATCTCCTAGTATCTTGACATTTCTCATGTTCTTATTGTTAAACTGGGTATGTTTCCCAGAAGGAAAATTACTTTGATGAATCATGTGGAATAAAGAGTGAACCCAAAATATAAGATCTGAAGTTGGAGTAGAATCAGATGGACAACAAAGCCAGGATATTTCTTTTCTTTTGGAATTTATTTGGTTTTTCAAGTTTTCCACAGTTACATGTAAAAACAATTTTTAACATTTGTTTTTAAAACTTTGAATTCTAAATTCTCTTCTTTACTCTCTTCCTACCTCTCTCCCACCATTGAGAAGGCAAGCAATTCAATATATGTAATACATGTGTAGTCATACAAAAACATTTCCATATTAGTCATATTATAAAAGAAAATAGGTAACCCTCAAGAAAAATATACTTCAATCTATAATCAGACACTCAATTTTTTCCCTCTGGAGATGGACAGCATTTTTTTCTTATCATGAGCTCTTCAGAATTGTCTTTGATTATTGTATTGCTGAGAATTCATATCTGATGATCTTACAATATTGTTGTTACTTTGGACACAGTACATGTCACTTTACATGAGCTCATGGAAGTCTTACCAGGTTATTTTGAGAGCAACCTGTTCATCATTTCTTATGACACAATAGTATTCCATCACAATCGCATGCTACAATTTCTTCAATTACTGAGCATTCTCTTAATTTCCAATTCTTTGCCATAAGAAAAGAGATGCTATAAATATTTTTGTATAAAGAAATCCTTTTTTTCTTTTTAGTTTTTTTTTTTTTTTTTTAATCTCTTCTGGGATACAGACTTAATAATGGTATTGCCTGGTCAAAGAGTATATGCATGGTCTTTGAGCATAGTTCCAAATTGCTCTATGTAATGGTTGAATCAGTTCACAATTCCACAAAATGTGATTAATGTCTCATTTTCCCCATGTTCTTTCTAGTGTTTGTCATTTTTCTTTTCTGTCCTATTATCCAGTTTAATAAGTATATGGCAGTTCCTTAGAATTGTTGCAATAAGCATTTGTCTAATCAATAGTGAGTTAGAACTTTTATTTTCTTATGTCTATAGATGGTTTTATTTCTCTGAAAATTGTTCATACATTTTGATCATTCTTCAATTGGAGAATGACTCTTATTTTTCTAAATTTGATTCAGTTCTCTATATGTTTGAGAAATGAGTCTTTTTTGGAGAAACTTGATTTGAAATTTTTTTCACAGTTACTGTTGCTAATTGTATTTTCCTCTATCCTATTTCCCCAGTTAGTTGTTCTATTCTCTCTTCTTTCACCATGTCCCTTTTCTCAAAAGTATTTTACTTCTGACTGCCCCTCTACCAATTTGCCCTCCTTTTGTTCACTCTCCACTTCTGTTATCTTCTTCCCCTATTTTCCTACAGGGTAAGATATAGATTTTTGACCCCAAGTGAGTGTTATGTTATTTCTTCTTTGAACCAATTCTCATGAGGATAAAGTTCATTTACTCCCTCTTACCTGCCTCCTCTTCCCTGTACTATAAAAACTTTTTCTTGCCTCTTTTATGTGAGATAATTTATCCCATTCTACCTCTCTCCTTCCCTTTCTTCATTCTCTCTCACCCGTTAATTAGCCCATTTCTTGACTTTTAGATTTTTGTTAAAGTAGGGTTCTGTTTTCAGAATGGAGAGCGCACAATCCCAAACTTCAGGGTGTTGCACAGCTATTTTCAGAGATATTTCTAGAGACCTGGAAGCCTTGACATTTCTAAGGACAATTGTCCCAGCTCTGTGTTAGAAATGGGGTCTAGAATAAGAGGAGAATGGGATCTTTTAGTCAAAATATCTAATGCTACTGTGATGATATCCTGAACCTGGGAACAAAATGAGTCTTTAAAAAAATTTTTATTAAGGCTTTTTATTTACAAAACATATGCATGCATAATTTTTCAGAATTGACTCTTGCACAACTTTCTGTTCCAAATTTTTCCCTCCTTCCCCCCACCCTCCTCCCCTAGATGGCAGGTAGTCTAATACATATTAAATATGTTTAAATATGTTAAATCCAATATCTATATTTATACAGTTATCTTTGCTGCACAAGAAAAATCGGGTAAAGAAGGAAAACAAAACCTGCGAAGGAAAACAAAATGCAAGCAAACATCAACAGAAAAAGTGAAGATGCTATGTTGTGGTCCACAATCAGTTCTCATAGTCCCCTCTCAAGGTGTAGATGGCTCTCTTCATCACTGAACAATTGGAACTGGTTTGAATCCTCTCATTGCTGAAAAGAGCCACATCCATCAGAAGTGATTATCATATAGTCTTCTTGTTGCCGTGTATAATGATCTCCTAATGATTTCCTAGTTCTGCTCATTTCGCTTAGAATCAATTCATTTAAGTGTCTCCAGGCCTCTCTAAAATCATCTTGCTGGTCATTTCTTACACAACAATAATATTCCACAACATTCATATACTACAATTTATTCAGCCATTCTCCAACTGATGGGCATCCACTCAGTTTCCAGTTTCTGGCCACTACAAAAAGGGCTGCCGCAAACATTTTTGCACATGTGGGTCCCTTTCCTGTTATGGGCCAGAATGCTGAACTTGAAACAAGAATTCTTACAAGGTGCTAAGTCAGTGGAACTGATAGAGAAAATAGTTATCTAGTTTAGCGTGGTTCAGTATGATAGATTTAATCTTACAACAAATAATGGTTTCCTAGTGATAGAATAATTGGTCTATACTCAGTGTAGAGCATATAAACTGGGACTCAGAAAACCCTCAGAGGCAGAGGCAGAGAAGACATAGGACTGGAGGCAGGAGCTTAAGCTCTCAGAACCAAGAGGAGAAATTCAATTCAATCTTGGACCTTTCTGGTGGCTGACCTGGTCTCCTGCACTTCCCCAACTAAAACCAAGGCCAGACTGAAAGGCTCTCCAGAAAGCTGCCCAGCATTAGGCAAAGAGATAATAAAGGATTGGGACTTTAACCTCTGGCTATTCTTCTGGTGATTACTGAACTGAAACGAAGGCTGCCTCAAAGACCCCCAAGAAACCGAACCAAAGAACATTATAGTCATCTTCTTTTATCCCATCTCTTCTCTTCTTTCATAATCTGGATTGTACTTTAATTTTCTTGCATGAAGATACAAAGTGAAAATTTTTTCAAATTCTTTTATCTGAGTAACATGACCTAAAGCTTTTCCACCCTCTTAATTGCAAAAGATATGATGGGATGAAGATATAATTGACTTCAGGGGATAACTAGATGTTCTGTGTAAAAGTGCCTTCCCTTTTTCCTAATTCTCAAATTATAAAAGGCAACCCAAAATAAAAACTAAAGCAGAGTTTGAGATAATCACAAAGTGACTGTGAATTCAAGAACTGACATTAAGGTGAATTTCAATCTCCAATCAGGTCAGTTATAAATATGCATTATTATTTTTATAGAGATTTTCTTTACTATCTTCTGAAAGTTCCTTCTCTACATAATTGTCTCCCATGCTTCTCAATATTCTCAGAAAGACAACCCCTGGATGGAGAAGAAAAGAGATAGTTTTAACTTCTTACAGATAAGGAAATATCAGGATAAAAAGTGATTGCCAGCGTTTGGATAATTGGCATTGAGGGGGGGAAATTTTAACTTTTCCTTTATGGAATTCTTGCATTTTGTGGTATTTCATCATCTCTGGCCAATTCTGTTACATCTAATTTCAGAAGCAGAGAATACATGAGAATGCATGCAAAAAAAGACCATTGACTTTTTCCTAGATAACAAAATCTGGAATAGGCTTAAATGCATATTTTAGATTATTTAGAATTTTAGAATTGGAAATACTAAAATACCAGGGAACTAATAGAATTTATTGAGTTAGAAGGAATGAGAACATAGTCATGTCTGCATTTTAGGAAAATCCCCTTGGCAGCCTACTTTGTGGAGTGGGATGCTTTGGAGAGGATGAGATTTGAGGTAGGGAGAATAAATAGGAAGCTACTGCAATAGTCAGGCAAGAAATGTTGAGGGTCTCAACCAAGACAATGGCTATGTGAGTAAAGAGAAAGTAAAAGATGTTAGGGAGCTAGTAGCACTAAGAGAAAATCATGACTTGAATATGGTACTGAGGTTGTGAACTTGGGTGACCAAAAGTTATGAGCTAGTTCAGAAGAGGGGATACGTTTTGGGGAAAAGATAATGAATTCTGTTTTGATATGGTGTTTGAGATGTTTATGGGACAAATCAGTTTGAAATGTCAAATTTCATATATAGATACAGAACTGAGAATCATCACATTTATAGAGATCACCTAATCCAGCTTGTTTAAAGTACAATTAAGGAAACAGATCTACAGAAATCTTTGGCCTTGCCCAAGGCACCTATTGAGTTAGTTTCAGAGCATAGACTAAAACTCAGGTCTACTAATTTTGCTCTATTTCAGCATTACCATACTCAATATGGAAAATAAATCCTTGATTACAACTAAAGGTTATAAAATCAGAATTATCTTAAAAGAGAAATAACCAGCAGAAGTTAAAGATTAGTAGTAACACATAATTTGTTGAAAAGGACATTGGTCAGAATCTTTGATTTTTAGTTCAGCCATTTATGAAATGGCTTGGAAATTCGGACAAGACATTTATACTGGTTGAACCTTAGAGTCTTCATTTGTTAAATGGATATAATACAACTTATGTTACCCACACACATACACAAAAGCATCAAATGATGTGATGAATGTAAAAACTTTTAATGATTATATAATTATTGTTGTTCTTTTAATATTTCCAATGACATACCCAATTCTTTCACTTTTTTCTGTGATACAGGTAGGATAAAGACTGAAAACTATGTCAAAAGAAAATAGTAGTCACTTGGATATGTATCAAGTGGGGCGCTTGGCAGAGTTATGCATCATTATTGATGAAAATGATAATGTGATTGGTGCGGAGGACAAGAAGACATGTCATTTGTATAAAAACATCCAAAAAGGTACAGTAAAAAGATGAATTGTGTTCACTTCAGAAGAGTTTTCCCAGTGGTTTCCAGTCTGACATGTTGTAGAATGTAGGCTGTGCCCTCTTATAAAAGACTGGATCACCTTATGCTCTTGCTACTTGTAATGTTTTGATTAAAGATATGTCTCTTAATTGGGACGATTTTGACTTTCTATGTAATTAATGATATATTTATCAGGCAACTGAGAGAGTAGATGCTCACCAAGTCTTTCCTTATACTCTGTCTATATTCATCCTCATCTACAGTTTTCAGTCATGGTAATATGGCTGTGTATGAGTACAGTACAGTAAAGCAATGACCAAGATACATCTTATTAACTCTGTTTAAAGGATATCTTCATTTCTTTTCAGGGCTCTTACATCGAGCTTTCAGTGTTGTCTTGTTCAATAGCAAAAATCAACTACTGGTGCAGGAGAGATCAGACTGTAAAATTACCTTTCCAGGTAAGTATCTCCACTTGAATATTATTCTGTCTGATTTCAGACAGAACTCTCTTGTTTGGATTTGGGAGTAATTGATGACTATATTAGTGTCCCGGTCCCAGAGTGTCTATCACTGTTGCCTAAGGCAATGTGAAATGAATTTTACTAAAGTAATTTTTAAAATAAGCTATTTTTCAAAGACATGAACTTCAGAAGTAGAAACTCTCACTTACTTGGCAATCAAAAAATGCTAAAGCTCTTTTAATATTTGAAAATTGCTAGAGCTAAAATAAAGATTATGCCTAGGAGACTTAGGAAAAAACATTTATTATAGTTAGTTTACATTTCATTTGTATTTTATTCCTACAAATCCAACATACCTAAGCCCCAACCCAAATACTGAATTTACTTAAGTATGATCAAATAAAAAGGAAGAAAGAGATCAAGCAAATACAGATCCTGGATTAATTTTAAAAGTAAAAGCTTTGCAAATTTTTTGTATGTGACTCATCCAAAGATCTTCAGTGGACAACTAAAGAGATCCTAGGAGATTCTATCCCAAACTGATAATTTGAGTATTAGCAAAGCACTAAGACCAGAAAGCATTCATCTAAGAGTTCTGAATGAACTCAAACATGAAATTATTAAGATGTTGACAAAAATGTATAACTTCTTGTTTCAACTATTACTGTGCCAGGAAGGATGAAAAATGCAGAATGATATCGAGAAGGGAGCTAGGATTTACTCTTTTCTCTGGCTCCCAGTCCTGACATCCATTCCTTGTTTTCATTTTCTTTCTTCTCTATCTTCTTATCTCTATATTCCTTATTCTTTCCCAATTTTATCTTCTCTCTTTGGCATTTGCCATTTTGAGTTCTGATGACCTGGTGGTAAATACTCCAAAATGGATCAGGAATTCTTAAACTTTAAATTCCCTTTCATGTTATGGATCCCTTTGGCATTGTGGTGAAACCATTAGAACGCTTCTCAAAATAATGTATTTAAATGGATAAAATAAAAAGCATAAGATTATAAATAAAATCAGCATGTTGAAATGCAGTTATCAATATAACTATATAAATTAATATAGTTTGCAGTTATCAAAAGAGAAATAACTCAAATTCCTAGGTTTGGAAGCCCTGGACTAGTAATGTCTAAAGTCCTTTACCTCTAGAATCCTAAAAATTGCAAACACATGAACATATACAGGGTGAGATTGCTTTGTGGTTTTGTACAGGAGTTAAATGATATTTTTCTTACAAATAATTCCCAATGTTATGTTGGTGAGATAATCACAATTTATTGATTGCTTTAGGGAAGAGTCTTCAGTGAATCCTACATTTCTTTTCTGTATCATATAATAAACTATCATCTTATAAGCACAATTTAGTTGAGAATTTTTCTATCCAAAAATGCATTTTCTTAAAATATCTGTATTGGTACTTGTTTGTCATTTTCTTGATCACTGTAACAACCTTATGAAATAGATTTTCTTGCATGTTTTTTTTCCCACTGGATCAACATTTTACTGTTCAGAAAAAGGTCTTTTTTCCCCTCCTTTCTCTTTCAGTAGACCATATTGCAAGTGATATTCCTGGTGAAAGAGGGATAAATAAATAATTTTCACAAGAACATTAGTACTAAATTCTGTTTTGTTTGGAATATTACAAGAACACAGAAGAGTAAATATATCCTCTCTTTTATTCTTTCAGGGTACTTTACAGACTCTTGTTCTAGTCATCCATTAAGCAATACCCTAGAACTGGATGAAAACAATGCAATTGGAGTAAGGAGAGCAGCACAGAGAAGAATACAGGCTGAGTTAGGCATTCCTCTGGAACAGGTAACCAGTCTTAGGTCCCAGAAATGGTTATATCAACTACAGGAACTGAAAACTGATCATATGGGAAAAGTTAAAAGTGTTCTGTGCCTGGAGTTGGGTCAACTCTAAGATAATTGTCTTAAGTTACCTTGAGTGGATCTTGATCTAGTGATCAAATTACATTCATAGATAATATGGTAATGTGTTATTGATCCAGCATTGGAGAAATTTTAGTTCTTAATACCTAGAGTTCTAGTAAACTGGTGGGAAGCAACATGGAATAGTGGATAAAGTATTAGAGTAGGAATTAGGAGGATCTGGGTTCAAATCCGATATTGACTAGCTGTGTTATCTTAGGCATTTCTGTGTAAATTGAAGGGCTGGATTGAATCATCTTAAAGGTCTTCTCCAGGTCTAAATCTATGACCTATTGATTTTAATTTGTTGCTTCCATTGTCTATACCTGGGATAACAGGTTGCCAGGGTCTTGGAATTTTAGAAGATTGATCATAAGAACAAAAAGAAACTTCTCTCTTCAGCCTCATTTTACAGATGAAGAAGTTATGTGTGACTTACTGAAGTCATTTTTTAAATTTGCATTTAGAAAATGAAAGCTTTTTTTGCTGATAGGTTTGCTAACAGTGTACCAAATTTGGTCACAGGTTCCCTTGGATGATATCATCTATATGACACGCTACCATTACAAGGCTCAATCAGATGAGACTTGGGGAGAACATGAAATTGCTTATCTGCTATTGATGACAAAGGATGTAACTTTGAATCCTGATTCAAGAGAGCTGAAAAATTATTACTATATGTCAAAGGAAGAATTAAAAGAGCTCCTGGCAAAAGGAGAAAGAAGAGAAGCTAAGATTACTCCATGGCTAAAACTCATGGCAGAAAATTTTCTCTTTAAGTGGTGGGATAGTCTACCTAATGTGAATCATTTTCTTGACCATAAAACAATACACAGACTATAAAAACCACAAATTATTACAAAATTACTCAACCAAAGTCTCTGTTTTGGGATAATATATGGAATAGATTATTCTGATCTTAGAACTATTAATAAGGAATGTAGGGTGGGAATCAAAATTTTATTTGATTTTAGGATGTGGTATAGGTTATAAACATATCCAACATCTTTCATTAGACTTTCCATTTCCTGCTGGAGATAGAGAGTATTTCTCAGACTGATATAAAACATTAAACTAATCTGAGCTACTTTTCCCTCTCTCTGAATTTCTAGTTTTCACCTTGCCTGGGCCATACTGTGTATAGAGCATTAGATGAAAGGAAGTTTAGATAAGACAGAGTTCCTGACCTCCCAGAGTCGAAAAGATATGAAAAGTACATAGATTACCTTGGGATAAGATGATACACATTAAATGCAAAAGAAAAGTACTAGCAAAGTCTTCTAAGAAGCTGAAGAGGGACTGAACTATAGGTTTTATGAAATAAAGAACAATTCTTCATAGCCTAGGTTTTATCATTTACTCTGCTAAAATAAAAAATTCCTCAAACCCATGCCCTCTGCCAATGACCAATCCAAAGTAGTCTTACAACATACAATCTGCTTAAGTAAACTCTATTATGATGCTAAATATTATGGAATCTGTCTTTATTAAAGTAGAAGTCAAAGCTTGACTTGCATTGACATATCTATGTTTGGAGATTTTTATTCTTTAATCATTAATAAATTTAACCATAAATGGGAAATGGGAATGAAAACTAAACTTTGATTCTTATTGATGAATGATTTTAGCAAATCAAAAAGAAAAAAATGGTTTTTTTTTTCCTTTATGGGAAATGGGCTTTTCTGGTTTACATTTAATTAGCTATACTGTTAATTATGTCAAACTAACTTACATTAGGATGCATGAACAAATTTAAGCAATGTACACACTAAAAATTAATAAAATGATGTTGAAGTATATCCTATTGTCCAGATTTTTACTTAGTGAATAACATTGTTCAAACTAATTCTGCAAACTCTTATTAGAAGTAAAGATTTTCTACTACTATCTCTGTTCCCTTCTAGTCTAGGGATCTGTGGAATACACAACCTGTGGAAATGCCAGAATCAGACCAGCCAGAAATGAAAAGCAAGAGAAAGACAAGCAAAAAGACACTGGTATTCTTTCAAAGTGAAGACTAGGAAAAATAAAGAAGAATATTTTTGTTATCATTAGTTCTACCCTTAAATGCTTTCTAACCACATTGTTGGTAAGGAAACACAAATGAAAACAAAAAGTTGATAAATCAGTCAGTATATGAAAGGACTACGTGAAAGTTGGGTTTAAGGAAAAATTTTAACTTTCTCAGACAAACTGTTTCTCCTCCTATCTGGGCAGGTGGCTTATGGCTCCTGCAGAAACATTCCCATATGGCTCAATCTCTCTGCTCCCAAAGCTTCCCAGTCTCCCGCCAGCCAATGAGCAGACTGAAGTGGGGGTTTGGGCCAGTCAGAATGATATGAATTACTGAAGTAAGCAGGCCAGAATGCCTAGGGAAATACAGCTTAGAAATAGCAAGCTATGTACAGGATAGGCAAGTATGTTTATATCACCAAGCAGGTGTGATTACTTGGGAGATCACAGGGATCTAAATGATCTAAATGTAGTCATCCAGACTCAAAGGGTCCTGATTAACATTCTTACTTTCATTGACAAATCAGGTCCCCCAAAGTCTGGCTATATTTCCCCTTTTGTGTTCCATGAGTAACCCTATTAAGTGCTGTCAACTCAAACTCCCAATAATTGATTTAGAAATGAATATTTATTAAGGAAGACTATATTTGATACAGTAGAAACACACATCCCAAAATCCATGGCATACTTTACCATCAGGGGAATATTGGCTTCTACTGAGAGAGCACATGGAAAAAGAGGATAACATCTCTGGAAAATACTTTTGATAGATTTCTCAGAATATTCCCTTAGATTTAATATAGTATTTTTCTGTTAGACTCTGTAAAACCTTGAATATAGAAGGTAAAACATCCATCCTGTCCTTGATGCCTGATGTAGAAACTACCACAGCCCCTGCTATCTTAGGAATCCTACTAAAACACTTGATGAAATGTCCAACTCCAACTAGTTCTGACCTAGAGAGGTAGAGGAAGGAAGAGGGGCTTTCCTCCTCCTCACCATGCACCCTTGCAATGGTTCTTTCTCAAGAGTTGGGCTTGAATGCTCTCTTGGGTTCTGTTTACACTTGTTCACACTTAGTAGGAGTGTGTTCTCATCTGATAAAGATATCAATGGCAAATTACACAAAAGGAATCAATAAAATAATTAATTTAAAGTTTTTGTTTCCATAATTCAAGCACTTCAGTAAAATTGAGTCTGGATACACTTTTCTTATATCATAATCACTTCATAGGTCCAAATAATACTAGACTGATTTAATGATCATGAAAGTGGCAATACATTATGAAGTCCACAAAATGGAGCTCTTTTTCCTTGAAGGGAATGGATGAAGAAGGAGGGAAAGAAGCATTTATTAAACACATATTATGTGTCAGGCACTGTGATAAGCATTTTACAAGCACTGTTTCATTTGAAACTCAAAATAACACTGTGGAATAGGTGTTATCATTGTCCTCATTTTGCAGCTGAGGAAACTGAGGCAGACAGAGGGTGACTTGAAAGAGAACTACAATAGCATAATGTGATAATCGAAATAAAACTTCCAAAATAGTATTTAAGGTGTTTCATTGTTGAAACTCAAATCCATTAAAACTAATTTTAAAAGCAATTGCAATGCCTTAAATTTAAAAAATTTTTCTTAATGGGTAATAGAAAAAAAGTTAGAAATCATCATGAATAATTCTAAGAGGATGAATTACTGTGGCAATAAGGGAAAAGTTGTACATGTATTTGATGATATTGGAAAGCCAAACTTCCCCTGTCCAGAAAGAGAATATCTGGCATAAAGGAATGAAGCAAGAAAACAAATTCATCAGCTTCAAACAAATAACCAGAGATTCAATATTAAGAAAACTATTAACTTAATTGACTATATTAATAACCAAATAAATAGAAATCATATTATTATATCAATAGATGCAGAAAAAGCATTTGACCAAATATAGCACCCACTGCTATTAAAAATACCAGAGAACTAGGAATAAAAGGGAGTTTTCCTTAAAATGATAAATAGCATCTATCTAAAGAAATAATCATAGGTCCACAACAATTATGTCACTGTTTTGTTCAAATCACCTTCAAAGGGGCAGCTAGATGATGCAGTGGATCGAGCACCAGCCCTGAAGTCAGGAGGACCTGAGTTCAAATTTGATCTCAGATACTTAACACTTTCTAGCTGTGTGACCCTGGGCAAGTCACTTAACCCCAATTGCTTCAGCAATAAATAAATAAAATAATCTTCAGAGCTAAGTCTCCAGATAACTGTTCCAGATTTCCTATAGTACTAAGAAAACAGATAGAATTGTACTGAAATTACCATTCCATAGCAACAGCAAAACCTATAAAAACCACCAATTTAAATTAAATAAAACATTGTATATAAAATTGAATTATATGATACTTTTAAAAATCATAGAAGAAGCTGGACTCAGACACTGCAAAAGATAAGGTCTTCATTCTAAAATCTGCTTCCTCACAAAACCAAGCATTCTTCTCAAAGAAAAAAGAGGAACATTTAAAATTCAATGTGACTCTGAGCAATTCATAGAAAATAAGAATCAACCTTAGAACAACTTTTTGACTTGCACAACCAAAAGTAAAAAAGAACTTTTAGAAACAGAACATTTCATCAAATAAAATGATTCAAAATTGTAACTATTCAATGTTTTAATAAGGTAACCATAGAAAATTAAAAACAGTCACAGTGTTGCTTTGGGGAACAATGACAGAATGGGTGGACGGAGAAGACAAAAGAGGAAGGTGACAAACAAGGTGATTGCAAACAATATAAAGAAATATATTTTAAAACCAATAGTTAAACAAACACTATAAAGAAATATATTTTAAAACCAATAGTGAAATAATGAAATAATGTGAGAGAGAACAATACCACAGTGGAATAATTAAATAATGAAGGATGGGGATGGGAAAGAGGTCATTGTTTTCATAAATTTTTATGGTATAAAATATAATAATAAAAACTAGAATTTAAAAAGTATTTATTGTGTCAGGTACTGTTCTAAGTACTTTATTTGATTTGAACCTTACAACAATCCTGATAGATGGATGCAATTATTATCCCCATTTACAGATAAAGAAACCGAAGGCAAACAGGGGAAGTGATGTGCCCAGGAGTCACACAACTAATAAATTTCATAAGTTCAAATCTGAATTCAAGACTTCTTGACTTCAGATCTGGCTCTTTAGCCACTACACCAGACAAGTAGGATTGTATGGAGTGGTATTCTAGTGAAAATCTAGAATCTTGCTTTCATTGATAAAGGGAACTCCCAGAGAAGAAAAAAGCCTCTGTTCTAATAAAGAACAGTAATTGCTTTTGCAACCTGTGTCTTAGAGAGTTGTTAGGGTCATTCACTAAGGATTAAATAACTAATACATGATCATACAAGTAGTTAGAAGCTAGATCTGAATATAGGACTTCCTGACTCTCAGCCTAGCTCATTCTTTCTCCACTCCCACAGAGACTTAAATAATGAAGATTCACAAGATTTCACAAACACGACCTGTCATTTGAAGGGATTGAACTTGTGTATACACAGAAAAGGAGCTGTCAAATGGATTATAAAAATATAAGCCAAAAACGTGTGACTCATGGGAAACACACCTCTTACCAACACATGTACATAGATTTAAACTGATATGATGGATCAACTTTGACTCCATCGTGTTGCAAGCATGTTCTGGCTCACTCTCCAGAAGGTGAACTTGGCTCTGCTGCCTCCTGCTTTTGATGAACTCCGAATGGATCAGAGATAGCTCTGCTATACCAGCCACGTTTCCTCCCCTTGCTGAGTGCCATTTAGGTGGTCTCTTAAAATTAGTTACCTTTGACAAAGGGCTATGGATGTGACTGAAGTAACAGAACAACATCTTCCTCCATGCCTCAGTGACACAGATGAGGTCCTGGATATGCAGGTGGGCATTAGTAGAAAAAGCCATTGAATACTATAAAGCTGGGATTTCTCAGCCTTAAGCAGACCTTTGTTCAAGTAGACTTTGATTACAATCCCACTCCAAATGGAAGTCTCTGGAAACCCCACTTTTGCTGTATCTAATCAGAAAGCGAAGTTATGATGTCACACACAACCCTCCCCAAATTATACTTCTCCTATAAAAGGACTTGAGTGTACCTCACTAATTTGCTAACTCTTTTTTGGGGTAGCCTAGCTCACTCCTGCCTCATGGTATTTTTCTCTTGGTTATAGCTAACTACTTTTTTGGGTTAGTCTGCTTACTAAGCATCACAATAGCTAACACCTATTAGGACTTTAAACTCCTTTTAAGGTTAGTCTCAAAGTCTCCCACTTATGGTGCTTTAATAGGGTTTTTCTCCTGGTTAATTATGAGTTCCTTGAGGGAACTTGTCCTTGTTAATTGCTAACTTCTCTTGGAATTTAGGGGGCTTTTAGCAATGTGATAAAATCTTTGTACTTTGAATTGGAGGATGTCTAACCCACAAATTCTTTTGAGATGACTTGTAACACTGATCCATAATCCCAATATACTTTTGGGATATCATCTCTGATGATTGGGTAGGTAACTTTAATAACACAATTTTGCGTCACTTCCTGCATAAGTTTGGTCCCATCCGAGCTCCCATTGCCAGGTCTTCTCACCATGAAATTCATTTCTTGCTCCTTAGGGTCATAGGTATGGTCTAACTACAAAACCCAGACCCTGAAACTGTACATTTGGAATGTCCTTCTTAGCTTTCCAAACTCAAAAAGATTAGATTCCACAGCTCTCACCTGAAACAGAAAAGAATAGAGTCTAAGGCCAAGGACACCAAGGCAAAGAGAATTGACCACAAAAACAGAATCTTTTATGCATACTTGTGGGCCAGTACAACTGAAGGACAAATGCAAAGAATAAAAATTACCCCAAGAATACAATTTGGCATTTGAGAAGAAGAACCTAAATAAATCAATCCTAGAAAGAGAAATTAAATAAGATTTTCCTGAACTTTTCAATCAATAAACATTTATTAAGTACCTACTATGTGATAGGCTCATGCTAGACATTGGTGATATAAAAATAGGCAAAAGACCATCCCTGCCCTTAAGGAGTTTACAATCTAATGGAGCACAAATGAATTCTATTAAATAATCAAGGGATTAAGGCCACAGAAGAAGGGCAGGATTTAGCTTATTTGAAAATAGAAATGTATCCTGTGATTCAACAGTTTAACTCTTCAGGTCAAAAAACTAGAAGATACGCTCCTTTTGATATAGAAATCCTCAAAGACCTGAAAAAGGCTTGGACTCTTTATGAGGCTACATCAGCTTATGTTAAGATGTTATTACAGAATTTGGCTTATGAAGTCTTAACCCATAGGGACTGGAAATCTATAGCAAGGGTATGCCTAGAACCTGGACAAAACTACTTGTGACTTTTTTGAATATAGTGAGCTCTATAGGATACAAGCCCAACAAAATCGTCAAAGTGGAGTTAATCCTCCAATCACCTGTGACCAACTAACAGGCGTAGGTTCTTATGCAGACATCCCAGTACAGATTAATTACTCCATAGCAGCATATAAGCAAATTGCAGCTGCTGCTATCAAAGCGTGGGCTTCTCTCCACAATAAAGACGACAAGAGTGAGCACTTCACAAAAATTGCACAAGGGCCAAATGAACTCTTTGCTGATTTTGTGGGATGTCTGCAGACAGCTATCATATGAACTAATGGTGAAAATGCAGCAACAGAAATTATGATAAGGCAACTTGCTAAAGAAAATGCTAATGAGGTTTGTAGAAGAATTATACTAGAACTGCACAAGGATGCTCCTTTAGAGGAGATCATAAGACGCTGTGCCACAGTAGGCACAAATGCCTTTTACAGCCAGCTATGATGCAGACTTCCCAAGATCCCAACATGGAAAGACAGGGTCCCTTTTGGCAAGGGACTTCCAGAGAAACTCGTCAATGCTTTCAATGTGGCTTCCATTGGGCCTCAGAATGTAGACTTATTCAGGAAAACGGGATGAGGGGGCCAGCCCCAGGGCCCAAAGCAAAAATACTTGGGGCATGATGGCCGTAGATGGTACACCCAGAAAGTGCCTAGAAGTCCAGTACCCAGACATGACCAATCAGCCAGAAAGCCATCTGATGGGAGGAAGGGATTACAATTGAGGAAAATAGAGTTGTATGTAGCTGGGACAATTGAGATACCCCCTGGAGAGGTGAAATCTGTTCCTCCCCAGCCTATGGATCCCTTGCCTCCAGGCACAGTAGGCTTGACCATTTCACTTCCTGAGAGTACTTACAAAACAGTGTCCATCCATACACTGATGTGGGAAACTGGGGAATGTGTAGATAATATCCCAATCACTAGTACAGGTAGACAATGTGTGACTTATCACCCAGGAGAAGTAGTAGCATCAGGTTTACTGTTACAAACCCCTAATAAGCAATCTGGTGATAGTCACCCAGATTCTGACTCCAAGCAACAAAATCCAGGAATATACTGGACAGCAGCTGTAACAGCTGATCGACCTATGCTCACGATCTATATAAATGGTATATACCATTAGAAGGATTGGTAAACATTGGTACAGATTGTACAGTCATTAGCAGTACCAACTGACCAGCCAATGACAAACATTAAAGCAGAATCTACATGTCTGGAGTAGGAGGATCAATAGCAGCTGAAGTTAGTGCTACCCCTTGGTAGCAAAAGATGGACTTTTGAAGGCGAAATAGGAGTTTTTACTCCTTTTATAGTTGAAAAAATCTCCATCAATCTTTGGGGAAGAGACATTTTACAACAATTAGGGTTAAAAATGAGTACTTCGGTTTTTTAGGCAGGGCTGCTGTTGTAGGCCTGTTCCTATCCAATGGAAAACTGATACACCAGTGTGGATACAACAGTGGCCCTTAGGTAGCGATAAAATTAAGGCCTTATTAGATATAGTACAGGAGTAACTTGACCAAGGATACTTACAACCTTCTCTAAGTCCTTGGAATTCCCCAGTATTTGTGTAAAAAAGAAATCTGGAAAATGGAGGATGTTAACTGATTTAAGAAAGGTAAATGAACAGATGGAAACCATGGGAACTCTTCAGCCTGGACTTCCATCTCCTACTTAATTGCTTAGGGAATAGCCTCTTTGAGTTATAGACATTAAGAATTGTTCTATTCTATCCCTCTAGATAAGAAGGATATGAGAAGATTTGCCTTTTCAGTGCCCAGCGTTAACTTAGCTGAGCCTTATAAAAGATATGAATGGACAGTTTTGCCACAGGGAATGAAACATAACTCTACTATGTGTCAGATGTATGTTGCTGCTGCTCTTGCTCCAGTAAGAAAAACATTTCCAAAAGTAATGTTATTACATTACATGGATGATATATTGGGATGTGCACCTGAGGAACAAATGTTAGAAGCATGTCTACAAAAGACCATAGAAACACTAAGGAGCTACAAATCATACATAGTGCCAGAAAAAAATCAAAGACATGCTCCTTTTCAATATTTAGGATATGAAGTATACCCTAAGGTGCTTACGACTTCCAGGTCCTATTTTTGAAGCTGCTTGAGCTTTATGTTTACAATTTGGAATAACAAGAGAGGAAGCCAGGGCATAGTAAAAGCCTGTACGGCTTGCCTTCCTTTCCACGCTTCTACACTACCTCCAGGGAAGAACCCTCGTGGTTTGAGACCCAATGAAATTTGGCAAATGGATGTGACCCATTATAAATCTTTTGGTCATCTGTCTTTTATCCACATTGTGGTAGACACCTTTTCAGGATTCACTTTTGTAATACCAGCAGCAAAAGAGACAGTCCGAGTGGTCACTGAATTCCTTATCCAAGCATTAGCAATTATGAGTGTGCCACAAGCCTTAAAAATAGATAATAAACCTGCATATACTTCTAAACATTTTGCACACTTTTGTGCACAGTATAAGATTTTACATACCACTGGCATACCTTTTAATCCTCAAGGACAGGCAATAATGGAGAGGAGAAACAGAGACATTGACGCTCCTCCAAAAACAAAAGAAAGGGGGAGCCACAGGTAACCCTAGAGAACTTCTAAATCTAACCCTTTATACTATTAACTTCTTGATTTTTGACAAAGATCCCTGGCTCCAGCAGACAGGTTTTATAACCTACCGGAAGGGCAGCGTCCAGTGCGAGCAGCTCCACTATCTTTAGATAATTGCCAGGTGATGTGGAGAGACCCAGAAAGTGGTGAATGGAAGGGACCAGATAGACTAACTGCTTGGGGGAGAGGGTGTGCTTGCATCTCTACAGATGGAGAAGGAATCAGATGGGTGCCAAGGAGCTGTATTCACCTTGTCTATCAGAGAGAGACAGAGCAGAACCTTGAAAGGAAGGAGAAGAACCAAGAAACATTGGGTGGTACCATCACTGACTGTGCCCACCACTGAAAGAGCCTTGCAGTTATGGCTTTGACTCATGGACATCAAGAATTGTTGGACTTCAAAACCCTCAGGAATCATTGGATTCTCTGAGACATGATAAGATTGTTTTAGGACTTGAAAATCCTCAGGAATCATTGGATTCTCTGAGACATGATAAGATTGTTGTAGGACCTCAAAACCCTCAGGAATTATTGGATTCTCTGAGACATGATAAGACTGTTGTAGGACTTGAAAGCCCTCAGGAATCATTGGATTCCCTGAGACATAAGATTGTTGTAGGACTTGAAAACCCTTAGGAATCATTGGATTCTCTGAGACATAAGACTTGAAAGCCCTCAGGAATGATTGGATTTTCTGAGAAATGATAAGACTGTTGCAGGACTTCAAAATCTGCTGGAATCATTGGATTCCCTAACACATAAAAAGACTTTTGCAGGACTTCAAAAACTTGGGGGGAATCATTGGATTCCCTGACACGTGAAGCAATGGACAATAGATTGGTTTTGGACTATTTCTTGGCTGCTGAAGAAGGCATATGTGTGACTGTTGTTTACATACCCTCCTTCTAGGATTTCTGGAAATCTTTTACAACCCCATATTGATTGATATTGTTTGTTATATCACTACTTGCATGTACAATTCATGTTTGTTGTACCACATCAAGCCTGCACTGACTGAGGGAGAGTCATCACTAATAGCCTCTGTGTTATTGCTATGTGCTCATGTAATACCTCCCATGCTGATGGTTTGTGCAAACCTGTTTCTAATAAGACCCTTCAGCCCAGAAACCCGCTAGCACTCCCCACTTCCCTTTGGTGCTTTTCATCTCCCTTCCTGAAAAGTCAGGGGAGGGGGTGTGGTCACCTCCTTTTCGGTGTTTTCACCTTCTTTCCTGAGAAGTCAGGGAGAGTGTAATCACCTCCTTTTGGGGGCTCTCACCTCCCTGAGAAGTCAGGGCTGGTATGACCACCTGTGTTCTAAAACAAAAGAAAGTGAAAGATGTAGAGGGCTGAAACTCTTGAGTTTATGCACCGAGGCCAGGACAACAGAGCACTTAAGGCTAATTACCAATTGGACAATATTCTATTAGCATATGCTTGGAAAATGGCCCACCTCACCATTCTATGCTGGCTCAATCTGTTGGTGTATAAATTGGGAGAAGGGATTAGAGGATGGAGTAAGACAAGTGAGTGTAACTCCGGGCAGTAGAAGAAAGAGGAGATTTCTGTGTCCATTCCTCTCCCTTTGACAAAGAATAAAGATTCAAGGACTTTTGCTTATCCTGAGTCTGGTTGATTCTAAAGTATCCAGGGTGCTAACTCAGTCTTCACATTCTTTAGATGCTCTCATAAGATTATTGAGTTTCAAAGTGCAAAATTATTGTGAAGCTGGAAGGGTATCTTGCCCAAGTAAACAATATATTGTGTAAAACTCTACCCTTTACTCTTTTAATTTAAAAAATGAAGAGATGACAATTTCATAAATGTTCTCTGTTCCCAACACCAAAGAAAGATGCAGCATGTCCCAATATCAAAGATTTCCCCAGGAACAAATGTGAAACAGTACACAAACATATGAACAAAATCACCTGCTATATCTGAGGTCTCCTCAGGATAGTCTTCCTTTGGGGCAGTTAGGTGGCACAATAAATAGAGAGAACTAGCCCTGAAGTCAGGGGGACCCGAGTTCAAATGTGGTCTCAGACACTTAATGCATCCTAGTTGTGTGACCCTGTGCAATTCACTTAACTGCAATTGCCTAACAAAAAAAAAAGAAGGTACTCTCACTTTTCTCTTTCTTGTAAGCATCAATTACAATAACAGACCAGCCTAAAAGCAAATTATCAGCCAAGAAGATCTTCTGCCTTTAAGAAGCCCCAAGGTCAAAGAGTAGGCAGTTGAAGCCCTCAAGCCAATTGCTTGCAAATGTGACTTGGAAGCCCTACCACTGAACTGCCCTGACTTCTTTCAGTGGTTTTGTAATAGCTTCTTACTCTTAATCCCAACCAAATTGTTCTGCTTTGTTTAAATTGGTAATAAAAAAAAGAAACAAAATTGAATCATATCCTGATTCAAAGAGCCAATTTCATGAAATGTTTGATCTTCATTTGATAATGGTGACTGAATTGAACCAAATTATTCAACATTAGCACAATCAATACCTGGAATCTATTTGCTGTTTTAAGATTTGCAAAGTAGCTTATATACACTACCACATTTTGATCCTCAGAACAATACTATTAGGTACTGCAAGTTATAAAGTTAGGTGATATAATTATTAGGATCATCATTTTACAGATGAGGGAAATGACAGGAGGAAAGGTTAGGCAACTCACAAAATCAGTTGAGAAGTAAAGATGGCAAAGAGGACTCAAATCCTGACTTTCCTGACTCTTAGACCAAAGATCTTTCAACTATACCCCACTTCTTATAAATATTAAAGGCAGGAATTCCAAAATAATAGCAGAATGATGTGATAGTAACCAAGTCCATCTATCTTTCATCCCATCAAAATAGCAATGACAAATCAAAAGCAAGAACAAGAAAAAAAATGATGTGAAAGGAGACTGTCACAGGGAAAATCTCAGAGGAAAACTAATAAAAGAACTATAAAAAAAGGTGGCCAATGACCAGTAGCAATATTTTTATCTTTATTTCAAATCATTGCCTGAATGGTTCTTGAATATGCATCAATACTCTTCATCAAAGTTATTACCAATGTTCTTCTCACTGGCATTTCCTTCTTTTACATATATCACACAGATCTCATGAACTTTGGATAATTTGGCTTTGGCAGTCATGTGATTATACTCAAAGATTACTCTCATAAGTCTTTCTTTGACAACAGGATTTCACTTTTTTTTAAGCTTATAGAATTATACATTAAGCATAATAAGGAAATTGTAGCTCATAAGTAAGCATGCAGATTATTCTTCATAATAACTTTTCATTAGGAACTGTAATGCTGGAGAAACTGAGGCAGGAGAGAGATTAGAGAGTTTTCAATAGTTTATTAATTGGAGAGTATAATTGACTGGACAGGACTCTCATCTCAAATTATCCAGTCAGATAGAGATAAAGATATACTGGAACCAAGGAATCCATGTTGGTCCCAGGGCTGTCATCTCAAAGAATGAAGCAGCAAAGAATAAGAGCGGTCCCCTCCTTTAAATAACCCTAGAGACAAAGACCCCAAAAAAGGGCGGGAAGGCTTCTGTCAGGTTGGGGGGAGACCATAACTCATAAAAGCCCAGAGACAGGATGTCTGAATACCCAGAGATAGAGATGTCAGTGAGGTATCTTGGAATATTTTAGAGGGATATTGTAAATTCTTGAGGACAGGAGTTCTGCTGTCTTATTTATCTTGCTAGCAATTTATAACCTTAGAGTAAACGGTTCCCAACCTTAATGGACTAGAGTGGGTTTTTACAACTAAGGGAATTTAACAGAACAGCTAAGGAAACTGAGACAAAGGAAACTAGTTTAGGGGAAACCAAGTCAGAACAGTTAAAGAGAACTGAGGCATAACAGAATTAGCTTAACAAAATTGAATATCAAATCACCCAAAGCACAGCCTGAGAAGATACATATACATATATATATATATATATATATATTACAGAGAAGAGCAGAAGTGTAATTCATGAAAAAGATAGGTAGAATATCGAGGACAGCAACAAGACCTGCAATTTGAAGGGAGAGTATCCACACAAACTTCTAGATAATTAAACCGAAATTGGAAAATAGTTAATTTATTTCATTACTTCATTAACACTTTCCTGTGACCTCCCAGGTAATCACACCTGTTCATAGCTTGCTATATTTCCAAATTGTACTTTCTCAGGCATTCTGACCTGCTCAATCTGCACTCAGTTTTCAGTAATTCGTGTCATTCTGACCTGGGCCAACCCCCACTTCAGTCTGCTCATAGGCTGGCGAAGGCTATGAAGCTTTGGGAGCAGAGAGGTTAAGCCTATGGGAATGGATCTGCAGGAGCGATAAGCTACTTGCCCAGAAAAGAGGAGAGATAGTTTGTCTGAGAATGCTAGAAAGTTTCTCCTTGGACCCAATTTTCACATAGCCCCTTCATACACTGATTATCTCCTTATTGTTTTTATTTGTGTTTCCTTAGCAACACTATGGTTAGAAAGCATTTAAGGGTAGAGTTAATAATAATAAAGATCTTTTGTTTGCTATTTGTCTTCACTTTAGAAGAATACCAGAAGAACTTTTTGTCTGTCTTTCTCTCACTTTTCATGATCTCTGCGAGAGCCAGAACAGTTGTTCTGATTTCTGGCATTTTCACGGGTTGTGCATTCCACAATTTCCCAATTGCAATTTAAATAAAAATGCAATAAAAAATAGATGGTGTGAATCTGTGGTTTTCTAAGATAATATGCTGCTTAGAGGATCCTTATAAATGGTTTAGTATATCTTTTTTTTTTTCCCCTGCTCCTTTCATCTTGCATTTCTATTTTAGTTTGATATGACAGTGATAGAGTAATTCTACTTTCCCAGGCCTTTGTTCACCTTGTTGTGGGAAGAGGGAGTGAGGATATGTCTGCCTCCGAAGGCAGATATAAGTAGAACAGTGAGCAAGGTTGCAATGACACGTCCTTGTGTCACATCCTCATGTCTTTGGGTCCCATTCATTTTTACCTTCACCACTTCTACATGTTGTATCATCTCATTTCTTCTCTCTCTTTCTTCGTCTGAACACTCTGCTCCTTAAAGTAGAGAAGAAAAGCAACTATAGAGTAAGGAGGAATTATTCATCAGCTTCAGCTGTAGGACAAATAAGTTCTGAAACCATTTTTCCTTGTTATCAAGCCTATCTTACAAACAGAAATATCATGAAAGAATTTGTCAAATGACTTGCTGAAATTCATATATGCAATTCCCTGGCATCCTGCTTATTAGAGTTCTAGTGGTCAAAAAAGAAAATTAATTTAATCTCCCTTGACCTTATAAGTTGTTACTTCCTCTCCTAAGTATTCACTTAATGGTGTCTTTAATGATAACATTGCAGAATTTTCTAATGACCTAAAATCTAGTTGCTTAGCTGGTATTGTAAAAAACCTACCATCTTTCATTTTCTGAAAAAAAAAAAGGGGACAAAAATTAGAACAATATTTCTGATTCTCCAGGGTTGTGTCACTTTTTATAGTTTTTAAAAATCACTGCCAGTGGCTCAGTCAGTAGAGTTCCAACATGTATCTTCAATTGTAGTTCAAGAGGGTTTCCCCATCTATAAAATGAGATAGCTAACTAAAAATGATACAGTTCTGGAAAGTCAGAGAATGTTTGGAAAACTGTTGCTTATCCTTGTCATAGGACATAATTGGAAATATTAGTTGAAACCCTGAGCAAAATTTATGGACAGTAAATCATGACCATAATGAAAAATTATGACTCCAAAAATAGAGAAGACCTTTCTCATAATGTGTGATCTACCTATAATTTTTATTCTTTAAGTATGGGTACATGAACTTTAAAAATACCACATGGATATAACACATAACTATTGTTTGACCCTTGGTGATTTTCTTTAGCTAAAGGAAAGTTCCTCATATCATTGCAGAGGACAATGATCTACCTTTTTCTGGAAAAATGATTAAGAATCTATGGTTAGATGAGAAACTAGGAAAAAATATGTTGGAGAACAGGGATATCTGAATATACATGATGATGGCATTTAATGTCATCTGCAATGATCATTGTAAGCAAGAAGATAAAGAATAGCAATAAAATGTAAGCATCCTGAAAACAAAGATGGTTTTGCTTTTGGCTTTGTGGAGAAAGAGGTCCTTGAAATGTATCTTGAAAAAAGGAAAGGAATATACAAAACTTAAATGACAAATGTGTTCCAGGAAGAGGAGATTGCAAATGCAAAAGATGGGAGGTAAAATGTTACTGGAGAGAATAAGAGGATCATTTAATTAGACCAGAGAGTGTGGGAAGGAAAATAATGTACAATGAATCTAGAAAAAATATTTTGGAGCTGGACTATATTAAAAGGCTCTAAAAACTAAACAAAAAAGTTTTCTGGAATTTAGCAGGGAGTAGAACAACACAATCAGTCATAGCTGTGCTTTAAAAACAAATCACTCTGACAACTATTTGGAAGATGAATTTAAAGAGGGTTGAGAAAGGCCAACAATCTAGGTAATGAGACCTTGAACAAAAGTGAGTTGAATGAATAAAGAGAAACAGTTGGATATGAAAAATATTGTGATGGTATAAATAGTAAGTTTTGATAACTAATTGAATATGTATGGTATAAGAGATTAAGAAGTTAAAGACAATTCTAAAGTAATATGTATCTGCTTCAAGTGGCATTGTTAGCATGTATGTTTAATTATTTGGAATTTACAGATTATGTGTATTATCAGATTTGCCTGACTTGACAAATTATTGAACCACTCCATCATTTGACGGAGGAAGACATGAGTTCAAATTCAACTCTCAGATACTTATTAACTGTGTGACTGAGCAAATCACTTAACTTTTTTCTGCCTCAGGTTCTTTATTTGTAAAATAGGAATAATAAAAGCATCTAGTTTCTGGGAGGTTTTGTGAGAATAAAATGACATAATATTTTTAAAATACTTTGTAAACTTTAAAGCACTGTATAAAATCTAATAAAATCTTTTTTTTCCGAGTAAGGGGCTTCCTGCCTGCCCAACAATAATATAAAATTTTCTTTATCCTTTGAATAAATTAACTTCTAAAGAAAAAAATAATTAGCCCAGATGATTTACAAAAACTTTCATGAATTTAATCAAAGAATAATTACTCTAATATTAGATAAAGTGAAAAAATGAAAGAAGGTATACTTCACATGAGATAGAAATAGTTTGGTATACAAACTAGTAAGATGTAAAAGAAAGAAAAGTTTATACCTATATCTCTATGTAAGTACAAAAGTACTGAATAAAATATTAGCAAAGAGACTATGACAATATATTTTGAAAGATTATACACTATAATTAAAGGAGATTTATAAGAGGAATGTAGTATTGGTCCAATGTTAGGAAAATTATCAACTTAATAGGGGCTGGAACAAAAATGAAACAAAGCTGAAACAAAATAATCATGTTAACAGATAATATAATGGTTTTGATAGAGAACCCCTAGAGAATCAACTAAAAATAAATTAAAATAATAACCTGTTAAATAGCAAGATATAAAATAAACCCACAAAAGTCATCAGTCTTTATATTACCAATAAAACATAGCAAGAAAAATAGAAAGAGGAATTCTACTGAATGAATACAGGAGAAAAGAATAAAGTAAAAAGTGCACAGCAGAGGAAGGAAGTAAAGAAAAATTACAGTTCTAAAAACAATGTGTATTTATTACATAGGTTTTCTTGAAATATAAATTTATTACTTTATATTTCTTTTATTATCTGCTGTGCACATGGCAAAGTTTTTTTCTTTCATTAATTTATATTTGTTTTAAATAAATAAAGAAAAAAGAAAATAACTGCAGAATATATAAGAATTTTAATCTTCCTAATAAAATACATTCAGGAATTTTATAAACACAATTCCAAAACACTTTATAGAAACCAAAAAAAAAAAAAAAGGATAAATAATTGGAGAAATATTAATTGCACATGGCTAGGTTGTGCAATGTAATAAAAATACTAATTAATTTACATGGTGCCATATAAAAATCAAAATATGATTTAAACCTACTGGCCCTCAGCTCCCAGAGCTTCGTCATATTGGCTCCAATGAGCTGCAATGGCTCCCTATTGGCTTGTTTCATACTTATTTCTTTGCTTATTGGCTCCCCCATTGGACTGAGAGCAACTTGAGAGCAGGGACTGACTTTTGCCTCTTTTTGTATCCCCAGTTCTTAGCATAGTTCCTGGTACACAAATACTTAGTTCATATTTATTGATTGTCGAACTGAGAATTCGGGCAGACATCCAATTGACTTGGCTCACTCCAGCTTGGAACTCCTTAACTAAAATGATCCACTAGCCTCTCTAATAGTAAGAATCTTAGGTATGTGCCATTAAGATGGGTAAAATAGTCAGTTTTTTAAACAACTGTGTTACATCTTGTTCGGCTTGTGGGTTCATAGAGGAGGTGGGACTCTAAAACAAAAACAAAAACAAAAAAAAAAGAGGTATACTTGAAGGCTATTACTCACCAAATGTCTCACTCACTATGTCCCCAAATCAAAACATGACAATTATATATGCCATCATAGTCACATTAGAAATTTAAATGAAGGGATCTACTTTGGAAAGGTGATACTTGATTTTTGGTATTGAACAAGTTCACACTGAAAGTTCAGTGTAAAAGTCCAGGAAAGAAATTAATATTTGTAATGACAGCAAAGATTTTTTAGATACAACTAACAAGCCTGATGCTTTGCCCTTCCTGATCTTTATCACAAACATCCATAATTACCATTGCAGAAACCTGAAAAACATGCTGTCTACATATAGAAAACAAAACTTAGTGAACAAGTTCGCATTCCTCACAAATGTTACTCATTAAATGGGAGATCAAAATTATGCCGATTGAGTCACATAATTTAAACCTTCTCTTAAATCACAACCTATAGCCAGAGCATGAAGTGTTTCATTCTCATATAATATATCTAATTAATGGCCTCACAATATTTCTGCTAGGCTTGCTAGGCTCAGGATATCACAGGAAGGCTCTTTTGAAATGACTTATTCTAATAATTCCATTGAATCTTTTCTAATATTTTCTTCCAGGTGACAAATCTTCTTATCCTCTACACCAAAAACTTAGTCATTTTCATCAATAACAATGCCCATTTTTGTCAGATGCTATCAAAATGATCTGGATTTACTTCAGGATTTATTTGGGATCCCACTAATAGAGAGGAAATATATTGTCAGATAGATAACTATTAACATCAACAAAATAATAATAGAAGTAATCATTGACATAAGAGGGTGTCTCAAAAGTCTCCACGTAGTTTTAAGTTTTGGTAGCTACTCAGCTTTATTTGGAAGATGTATTAACCATAAGTCATTTTAAGGATAAAATGCAATAATGAATACAAAGTACTTTGTAAATCTTGGAAAAGTATAGAGGGTAGCCCAAAAATCTCAGTGCATTTTAGTAGTTTCCAAGGTTTAAAACTGCACTGAGAGTTTTGGAACACTCTCTATATTATTTTAAGATTTACAAAGTATTTTGTGTCAAAAAAATAAAAAATGTACTTTGTGTCCATTATTGCATTTAATCCTAAAAGTATCTTATAAAGAAGATAATACTAACAATATCACTCCTATTTTGCTTTTAATAATCTGACAATTAATAAAATTATAAAAGTTATTTTCTCAAAGTCCTGCAGGTCATAACCACTAGAACTAGAACCAAATTTGTCTTCTGAAAAAAAGACTAGTGCTCTTTTTATCATATCATGCCTTCATCATTAATCTTTATCTTCTACTGGATATTTCTTTCTAAATCTAATTGTGATTTTGTGATCTCTATAAGTAATCAATGATTGATAAGTCAGAAATAATGATTTTCTCTTTTTTCTGAGAGCAAGATTGGTCTTTTTCTATTAAACATTAATTTGGCGGTATAATAATGCTGTTTATATTTACATATTGTAGTCACTAAATATAGTATTGTCTTGCTTCTATACTATTCTCTTCTTGTGAGTCTTCCCATGTTTCTCTAAATTCCTCAAACTCACCATTCTTTCCAGTCTTTCCAAGATAATTACATATTAAAATTTGTTCAGACATTCCCCAATTAAGTACCCATTTTTCAGTTTTTTGCTACCACAAAAAGTGTTGCCAAGAATATCAACATATACGAACCTTTGTTTTTGTCATTTATCTTCTTAGAATACATGCCTAGTAGATGGATGGATCAAAGGGTTAAAAATTGGTAGATTTTCCTTGCATAACCAGTGTATTTTTCAGAATTGTTGAACTAATTTACATTTCAGCTGACCATACATTAATATTTTTAATTCCATAACCCCATCACCGACGGTTTCTACCTATTATTATTTTAGCCAATTTGATTAGTATGAAATGAAACCTCAGAACTGTTTTCATTTATTAGTGATTTGCAGCAGACTTTAATTTGGTTGCTGATGGTTTGCTTCTGAAATGGTTTCTGCTTCTGAAAACATTGTTTTTATCCTTTGACCTAGGGGTAGCTAGGTGGCACAGTGGATGCAGTGCCAGGCCACAAAGATTTGAGATCAAATCCAGCTTCTAACACTTACTAGCTGTATGACCCTAAGTAAGTCATTTAAGACTATTTGCCTCAGTTTCCTCATGTGTAAAATGATCTGGAAAAGGAAGGAAATGGCAAGCTACTTCCATATTTTTGCCAAGAAAGCCTCCAAAAAGGAGTCACAGAGTTAGAAACAATCAAAAACAACTTAAAAAAATTCTTTGACTATTTACCTATTAGAAAATGTCTCTTGATATTATATGTTTGTACCAATTTCATACGCATGTGTCTATATATATAATATATATGTGTATATATAGGTATATACATGTATATAATATGAAATATTTTTATTCACTGCTCACCAAATTCACTGCCTACAAATTCTCTTCTTGAAAGTATTCATTGTCATGATATTCCTATATAATCTAAAGATCTTTGGTCATTCTAATTACTCCTGAACTATGTATTTTAAACTGTTTTTGCTAGCCTCTTCTATACTTGTTTGTATTGAAGTAAATGAGTGTAAAATCACACGCTACTTTAATTCAGAGAGCCTTTTCATATTCTTCAATCAATGTCTCTATTGCTTTGTTGTTACATGTAAAATATATTGATAAATAAGCTGGTTATTTTCATAATGAGCTTTTTAAAATTCTTTATCATGAGCATTGTAATATATGCTGACCAAACATCCTGTGAAATGATGCTTCTTATTACCTTTGGAAGCATAAAAACTAACAACACAAACCTCTATCAGCTCCTTTACTTGCCTCACTAAGAGGAATGTGTGACATGCATTTTTGATTTCCTTCACAAGCTAATTGTACAATAATTCAGAGTCTGATTCTTTTTGTACAGCAAAATAATGTTTTGGTCATGTATACTTACTGTGTATCTAAGTTATATTTTAATATATTTAACATCTACTGGTCATCCTGCCATCTAGGGGAGGGGGTGGGGGGGGTAAGAGGTGAAAAATTGGAACAAGAGGTTTGGCAATTGTTAATCCTGTAAAGTTACCCATGTATATATCCTGTAAATAAAAGGCTATTAAATAAAAAAAATAAAATAAAAAAAGAAGAGGAATGTGTGAGCTACCTTTTCAATTACAAGTAATTTCTTTTGTCTTGTGAGATAATGTAGAAACAAAAGATTCAAGGACCCTTTGTGACTAACACAACTTAAATTTTATTCCTCAGTTAAGCTTTTTTTACTATAAGATTTTTTTTTTGCTATTTTAAAAAATGTTTTTATTTATTCAAAACGAAATACAAAATAAAAAAAAAGAAAAACAGAAAAAGAAAAAAAATTGTCAAGTGCCCAGCAGAACATCAGGGAGGATTCAAAATATATAACAAAATATTTCCATTTCAAGAAAAGATATATAATAATAGGAGGGATTATATATTCATAATTGTCCATCTTTTCTTTGCTTCCTTGAAGCCTTTTCTTTTGTTCTCTGCTGTATACTTTTTAGTTTATTCTTTTTTCCCCTTTCATCCTCCTCCACTTAGCCCAAGCAGGCTATAGTTATAACACGTACATTTATATACATACACACACATATATATATATATATATATATATATATATATATATACACACACATACTCATATATATATATATATATATATATATATATTCTCACATCCACACTCACCTCACATACATACATATATCTATATACACACATACATACAGCTAGATGCATACATACACATATAGACACACATATATATACATTCATATTTACACATTTGTAGACATGCATCTAAAACAATATTAATATAGTTGTTATATTATGTAGATTTCTCTCTTGAATTTTTAAGTTTGACTTTGGGAACAATGATTACTAGTCTTATTTTTTTAATGATCCTACTCCTGATCTTTGTTATAGTGTTTGTATGTATTTCTTATTTCCTATCCCTGTTAACTCTTCTACTTTAATTCTATTCCTTAACATGCCTTATTATTATTTAACATTATTCTTCCCTCCTTTATCTTCTCTACTGTTTCCCTTCCTCTTTAATCCTTCCTATTAATTTACAGACCTTATCCCACTCCTGTGCCCATCTTATTCCATGCAACCTTTTCTCTCCCTTTTTCTCCCTTTCCCATTAATCTACACACCTTGTCCCACTGCCATAAATCTATACCCTCTTCTATATGCCAGTTTATCCTTTTTCCACCCCCCTTATTTTTTTATAGATTTTTGGAGGGTGCTATACTCTTTATGGTGTGTGTGTGTGTGTGTGTGTGTGTGTGTGTGTATTTAACTCACTCTGGATGTGAGTAGGTTTTCAGAATTATCAGCCTTTCTCCCCCCTCTAATGCCTCTGTGTCAACTATTCCTCTGCATCTTATTCCCATAGCATAATTACTATTTTTTTACCTTTTCCTAGACAGTTTGCTTCTGAGATCACATTCAGCTCTACCACAGTCTTTCTTTTGAGCTAACCAGTTACTGATGTCAATCTTAAAACATATGGTATACATTTCCATGAAAAAAAAACCCCATAAACAATTGTCCTTGATGCCCATCAATTGGAGAATGGCTAAATAAGTTAAGGCATATGAAAATATCATTGTTGTAATAAGAAATAACCAGAGAGAGGCCTGGAGCGACTTACATGAACTGCTAAATGAAATGAGCAGAACCAGGAGATCATTGTATACAATAACAAGATTATAGGATGCTCAATTCTGATGGACGCGGTTCTCTTCAACAATGAGATGATTCAAACCAGTTCCAATTGTAAAATGATGAAGAGAGCTATCTACACCCAGAGAGAGGACCGTGGGAACTGAATGTGATTCACAACATAGCATTTCTTGTTATTCTTTGCTTGCATTTTATTTTGCTTCAAATTTTTTTTTAACTGGTTTGATTTGATTTTTTTGTGTGTGGCATTGTGTGGTACAGCATTTAATAAAAAAGCTGGAGAGATATCTAGAAGCAAAGCGAAGTTTATTATACGTTCTAGAGAATCGGGTGTCCAACCCATCCAGCAGACAATCGAAGGGAGGAAGCATCGTAGGGGGCAGGGTCAACACTTTTTATCCCTAACGCAAATACCCCCTCCCACCACTGACCCTCATCCTTATTGGCTGAGGATCTTACATTCTAAACGCGGGAACTACCCAAGAAATTGAACTTGACCAATAAGTACATAGTTGACCCTATTTGACCTAACAGAAAGACACTGATGTCATAGGAGGATAACAAGGGGACTTTAGTATGCCCTTAGGGGATAGCAGGGAGGGAACTTAAGTATGCCCTTGACTTGATGCTTAAAGCCCTTCAGGCCTACTCAAACTTTGAAATAGATGAAGCCTTACTCAATTTTCACAACTGTCTTGAAAGATCTCACCTCATCTAGTTCAGCATGATAACTGTATAAATATGTATGCATATATTGGATTTAATATATATATTTCTGATGCAAATTTTGTCCTCTTTGACTTGTAGGGAAAAATGATGAGGGTGAATCCTGAGAAACTCTTCCCTGGGAGAGGCCCACCCTCAGGGGATCAAGATAAGTGGTCTCATTCAGTTGTGGTTGCACCCTCTATTGAGTTAAAGATTAGTCCACAACCACTCCCAGTAGCTCAAAATTCCCAACATAAATAATCTCTTTTTAATTAGAGATCTAAGCCAGGGGCATTATCAACAACTGAGGGAATCTCATTCAATTTTGAATGAGCCTCAGACAGCTAATAAAAGATAACTCTGAACCCCAAATCTTCGCAGACTTCCTAAACAGGATTACTACTTACCAAGGAAGCTCTCTTCTTGGCAAAACTGCCTGCCAGGACTTTTGCCCACTGTGAAAATGTTCTCTTCCTAACAGGACCTTTTGCCCACTAAGAAGTCTGTTTTTCTCACAGGATGGCTTCTCAATGCCAATAAAAATCCCTTTTGCCATACAGATTTCGGTTTTGCACATTGGACCTGCTCTGACCAGAGGGGATTTCCCTTCCCAATTCTCACACCTCATCACAACTACCACTAACCTCATCATTTCCAACTCATCATTTCTATCATATTTAACATATATTGGATTATTTGCCATCTAGGGGACGGCATGGGGGAAGGGGAGGGGAAATTGGAACACAAGATTTTACAAGGGCTAATGTTGAAAAATTGTCCATGTTTTGAAAAATAAAAAGTTTTAATAAAGAAAAAAAAATGATGGGGTCAGATCAAACAAACAATCCTTGAAATTAATCATTGATATTGACTCATATTAAATTTTCTATTAAGTATAAGTTTGTTTGAGACAAAGTCCTGAAAATTTTCAAGTTTGTTAAATGACAATTATGGTCATTCAATATTATGGTTAGTTTTGTTGGATATATATTTTAACCACCGGCCTAGTTCTTTTGATTGTCAATGTATATTATTCCAGAATTTGTGGTCTTTTATTATAGCTGCTGATAAATCCTGCACAATTTCAAATGTAACTCTAGCATATTTGGATCAGGTTTTTTTGTTTGTTTATTTGTTTTTCATAGAATTTTCTCTTTGATCTGTGGTTTCTAAATTTAGCAACAATATTCTTAAATGTTTTTCACATAGGATCTATTTGAGGCAGTAAGAGGTGGGTTTTGTCTATTTCTAGTTTCCCTTTCTATTCTATCACTCCAGGACAATTTCTTTGGTTATTTCTTGCATAATTATGTCAAGGTACTTTTTTTCAGTCATAGCTTTCAGGTAGTCCAATTATTCTTCTTGATCTGTTCTCTAGATCTGTTATTTTTCTTATAAGATGTTTCACATTCTGTTTTATTTTTTCATTTTTTTACATTGTGTTATTTCTTGCCCTCTTTGGCAAGGAAATGCCTACACCAAGACACCCCTTTCTTCCAGATAGGGCTTCTGTCTAGAAGCAAATCACTAGTGAGTAAGGAAAGGATGAAAGGAGAAGGGGATAAATAGGAGGAAGAAGAGGATTCAGTGAAATACATAGGTAGTAATTACAACTATGAACGTGAAAGAGATAAAACTATCCAATAAAAAGAAATGGATAGGAGAGTGAATCAAAAAACATAATCCTACAATATGTTATCTATGAAAAACAAATTTAAAGGAGAGCAACACCTCACAGAATAAAAGTAAGGAGCTGGAGCACAATCTATTATGCTTCAGCTGTAGTAAAAAATTAAAAAAATAGGAGTAGCAATCCTGATCTCAGACAAACACATCTAATTAAACAAGATAAGGAAGGAGACTACATCTTCCTAAAAGGCACCATAAATAATGAAGCAATAATATTAAATATATATGCACTAAGTGGTTTAGCATCTAAATTCTTAAATGAGAAGTTAAGTGAGTTACAGGAAGAAATAGACAGCAAAATTACATGGGGAGGCACAACAGAAACCTCAACTGTCCCCTCTCAGAACTTGATAAGTTCAACCAAAAAATAAACAAAGGAGAAACTAAAGAGGTAGACAGAATGTTCAGAAAGTTAAACATAAAACTGAATGGTTACAGAAATATAGCTTTTTCACTCTCTACATAAAAAAAGACCATGTAATAGGACATCAAAACCTCAAAATCAAATGTAAAAAAGTAGAAATATCAACATAATATAAGAGTAAAGGAAGTTCTGGGTTCAAGTTACCCCTCTAACAAATATTGGTTTTGTGACCCAAAGCAAGTCATTTAATTCCTCAGTGTCCCCAGAAATTCTCTAAGGCTAAATTTCAGATTGATTGCCATTCTACATTACCTAATCTTTTCCCTATATTGATGAAATCGTAGGCTGTCTCTTCCACATACACCCCCTGAAAAAAAGTTAATGAAACCAAAAAAAAGGCAGCTAATTTAATTAAACTCAATTATCAATATTAATTCTAATGTACAGATGAAGAAGAACATTTCAGTCTTCTAAGAAAAGAGTCAGGTATGGATATTTGATGTTGCATATGCTGATAGATATTATTACTGTATTGATTGGCTTTGCTTATCTGTTTTATTTTGTAACACAGGAGGGTTTATTGGGTATTTCCTATGGCACAAAAAAAACTAATGGAATAAACTTTGAAAAACACAAGAGTGAATAGAAAACAGATTTAGGGTAGTATATTTTAAATTATGCTACAATAAAATTTTAATGGATTCACACCGTTAAAGTCATACCACAAAAAAATTCAGAATGTAAAGTTAGATCTTTCATAATTGTGGCTAACACATTACCAGCTACTGGATAGAAATTAATTTTTTTTTAAGTGAAACAGTTTTTTTTCCCCAAGCCTTTGGTAGCCTCTATTTACAAATACCTTGAGAAAAAATGTCTCCAAGTGCTCACAACTATTTAACTTTCAACACAATATTCTTTTATGCATACTTAATTCAGTCAAGGTTCCTTTTCCATCTTTGTTTTCTCTAGTGCTGTTTCTATTGCCTCAAATAGCACATTGAGCTGTGCAATTTTCAAGTCCAAATGTTATGGTTCCTTTAGCACTGACAGAAAAAAAAAATGTTTATTATAAAAATCTTGACACATCTTTTCCATTTTTCTTATGTTTCTTGTCCTCCTTTCAGTTTCATCCTTCACCCACCAGATGATTTGGCTTAGTTAGATCTCTCACCAAATGTCTTATAAACTTTTCTACTTCACTGCTTCTTCTTATTTATGAGATGCTATTGCTCATGTTTACACCAACCTTCTCCATAAAATTTTATCACTTTAGAGTTCCTTCTTCTGCTGTATCTCTGCATTTGGCAAGTAGACTAGATGCTTGTTGAATGAAGTCTTTTCTAGGCTAGCTGATCACATTATGACTCTTAAAGTTATATAAATTATGATATTGAAATCAGTGTAGAATATATGATTTTTTTATCCTCCATCAGATAATGTCATTCTCCAAATGCAATGCTATCTTCCATTTATAATTATTGTAGGATGAAACTAATTTAGCCTGTTCCCCTAGTTATTTAAGTCCAATGCTGGAATGAAATGAAACACACATATGTCATTCAATAACTAATAAAAGTAAGTTTACTTGGTCAAAGCACAGAAAGGATACTCAATAAGGATACAAGAGGCAATTCTGATAGCTCTGTTCACTTTAAAACAGAAATCTGTATGATCAGCAAGACAGCATATGGTACCTTGCAAGACTCTGGGATAGTCACCAAGACTGAAGAAAAAGAGGGAGAGAAAAAAATTTAGAACTCAAAATCTTATTAAAAATAAATATTGAAAACTTTAAAAAAAAGATGTATAGATATGAACAACCAGTGAAAACTTTCAGTGTTAAAGGTTGTAAGGGAGCCCATCTCTTCTAACACAGCCCAGAAAATATATAAAGAGGACATCAAACAAGCAAAGAAGAAATAGAAGTAAGCTCCTTTATTTTTTAAATATGAGACTATGTCAGATATCAACTATCCAAAGCAACTGACTTAGAAATCAAATCAAAAAGAGATTTAAGGATCATCAGATATCTTGAAAATCCGAAATCATATTATAAAAAGTATGGATATTACATTTTAAGAAGCCTCCTCAAATCTATCAGAATCATAGGGTAAAATGAAATAGAAAGAATCTACTGATTCCTTTCTAAAATAAACCCCAAATTGAAAATACAAAGGATGACATAATCCAATTTCAAAGAAAAAAATGCAAGCAACCAAAACAGACAGATATACAGGCATGATATTTCTGTGTTATCTAAAAGTCTTTGGCATCTTTTTTTTTTTTTGGGGGGGGGGTCTTGCTCTTGAATTAAATTTTTTCAGCTTCTTTTGATCACTCTTTATTATGCATATCTTTTCGATGATACATCGAAATGTGCATTGACTTACTTTAGAAAATGTTATTAAGTTCTTTGTAGACTCTCTCTGTCCCCTCATTCTTTGCAGGTAATGTTATAACATAAATTGCAATTATTTTTGATGCCTTTTTGTGAGTATTTATAATGAGCCAGCAATTTGAGATGATCAAAGTCCCATTACAAAATGTTTCTTGTTGTCTTTGAATACATCATAAAAACAACTCTACCAATTTTTAAATTTTCCCCTTTTAAGGAAAACATATTCTTCTGCTTACCTACAATTCATTTTGTATTCTAAAGTGAATAGGGAAAATATTATTATGCTTGTTTTACAAATAAGGAAAATGAGGTTCAAAGAAATTAAGTGATTCAACAAAAAGAAGATTATGTGATGATCAACTGTGATAGACTTGGCTCTTTTTAACAATGAGGTGATTCAAGGCAGTTCTAATAGACAATTGATGTAGAGAGCTATCTATATCCAGAGAAATGACTAGGGGGACTGAATGTGGAGCACAACATAGTATTTTTCACTTTTGTTGTTGCTTGTGCTTGGGTTTTTTTCTTTCTCATTTTTCCCCTTTTGACCTGATTTTTCTTGTGCATCATAATAAATGTAGAAATATGCTTAAAAGAACTGCCCATTTAACTTATAGTGGATGAGTTGCAGTCTAAGAGAGGAGGGAAGTGACAGGAATAGAGGGAGAAAAATTTGGAATACAAGGTTTTACAAGGGTGAATATTGAAAACTATCTTTGCATATATTTTAAAAAATTAAAAATTATCATTATATGAAAAATAAATTATTTACCCATAATCATTTTTCTGAAATAGAAAGTCAACCTAGATCTCCTGTCTCAAGGGCTGTAAAGTGCCGGAATTAGAAAGTCAACCTAGATCTCCTGTCTCAAGGGCTGTAAAGTGCCGGAATTCTGGAGAAACATACTTGAAACAAAGATACTTACAACAGGGTGTTTACTCAGTGTGATTGATGAGATGATGGTTCTCTAGTTCACATATATATTTAGTACTTAGTATGGTGATGATTCTCTAGTTCACACATATTTAGTATGCTGTAGTGATGCAATCGTACTAAGGTATTTAAAGCCTGAGACGACTGGAAATGAGACACTCCATATTTGACCATTCCTCCTGGTGGCTCTCCTGCCTACTTCACTCCTCCACTAAGACCAAGGCTAGTCACAAGATTCCCCAGAAAGCTAGCCCGAACTTTCCAAAGGGCCAATGCTCAATCCATTACACAATGCTACCTCTGAAGGAAAATAATTCTGACCTTTTGTCTCATATCATCAAATTAGCAACAATTATTATAAGTCAACTTCACCAATGTCCATTAAAATAAATTAAATAGACATAAATCATATAATTCCCCTGATCAATAATAATGTGCTGATAATTTGACAAATTGTGATCCTTATTCAGATAAAAATATGAATTTTTTGAATAATAGCTATATCAAATTCAAGGTTCCAAATGTAGCCTACTTTTGAAGGGACTGACAAAATTAAACGTGTGAAATATTATCAAAAAACTACCTTGAAACATACATTGACCAAAATACAAGAACATCTCCCTGAATTCTCATTTCAGGCTTTTTCATATGATATATTTTTAAAGTTTTTATTGATTTATTTTTAGCACATAATTTTTTTTTTAAGTTCCATTGAGTAGAACCAAGAAAACATTATATGTAGCAACAACTAAGATTATGCAATGTTCAATTCTAATGGACCCTTGGCTCTTTTCAACAATGAGGTGATTCAGGCCAATTTCAATAGACTTGTGATGAGAGCCATCTGCATCCAGAGAGAGGACTATTGAGCTGAATGTGGATCACAACATAGTCTTTTCACCTTTTTTGGTGTTTGTTTGCTTTTTGTTTTTTCTCATTTTTTTTCCTTTTTGATCTTATTTTTCTTGTGCAGCATGGTATTTGTGGAAATATGTATAAAAGAATTGCACATCTTTAAAGTATATTGTATTACATGCTTTCTAAGGGGGATAGGGAAGGGAGGGAGAAAAAATTTAGAACACAAGATTTTGCAAGGCTGAATGCTGAAAACTATCTATGCATATATTTTGAAAATAAAAAACTAAAAAAAAAATTTAGTTCTAAATTTTTTCCCTCCCTTCTGCTCCTCCCCTATCCATTGAATGGGCAAGCAATATGATAACAAATATACATTTCTTCATAGGATATTTAAATTACAATTTTCCCTCAACTTTGACATTGGAAGATGTTCTTATAACTTCTCTTAAACCTTGTGACTGAGAAACACTTTGCCACATGTTCAGTTACTATATCTTTTAGATGCTATGTTGCAATTCCAGTCCCTTGAACTATGATATTCTTTCCTCAAAAAACAATAAATAACTCAAAATTAGAATGGATATGAGCTTCATTGGAGAAAATAAGAATGTTTAGCTAGAAGAGAAGTCTTAGTGGAGAAATCACAAATCTCTTCAAATATTTGAACATTGAGAGATGATTTGTTTTTCTTGGCCCTGGAAGGCAGAACCAGGAATAATGAGTAGAAGCTACAAAGAAGAAAATTTAGACTTGATTTTAGAAAAACTTGCTTAATGATCAGAGGTGATAGTTTCATCCTCCTTGTGTATCTTAAAATAGGGGGTAAATGACCAAGTGTACAATAATGGAGATTCCTTTCATATGTAGGTTAGACTAGATGGCTGGTGAGGTCCCTTAAATTCACAAATATTGGCATTCTGTAATTGATAATTTATCCACGCCATCTTACACTGTATTATTCTTGCACATCTTTTCCTATAGTTTCTTCACAGAGATTCCAAGCAATATGCTTATGCCTTTCCTTAGAATCCTTTTTACATTTTATAGTTACCAGTGCCATGCTGAGTCTATCAATCTTTTATTCATTGTTCTCATCACAAGGTCATCTCACCTCTTTTCCTCATTATAATTTCCCTGATAATAGTCTTCATATCACTTTTTGGAGGATGTTATCATTAAATCATTCTACTTATAGTCACTATTAATTTCCCAAATGCTTTTTAAACCCCCACAACTTTGAACCCTTGGAGATAATATTATTTCTAAGGTTCTCAACTAATGAACATCACTAGTAAAATTTTGTCTTTAAGAAAATGATTCTTGATGCAGGGAAGTAAAAACAAAAAAGCTGCTCAGTTTCCCAAATGTATTTCATGCTGTACCTCATAAAATTTTGGATCAAAGACATTGGACCCAGGGGTTTACTTCAATACTCCTTCGAGAAGCTAATAAAACCTTGAATCACCTCCATGATGAGTTTATCCTTCAAAAGATTAAAAAAAGAGAGACAAAAATCCATTACAAATCTAATTCTTAATTACAGGCAAGATAGGCTAGAAATAATAGAAAACTTGGGTTTAAATAACTATTTACTATTAAAATGTATAATAGAGAAGAAGAAAGTCAGGTATGCATTTAGATTTGGATGCAGATTAAGAGAACTGAGTCAAAAGGGGATGTGATTGCTGTCCATGAGGGGAAAAAATTAGAAATCATTTTAGAAAACAATTTGTTAGATTATCTAGTAGAGGAGAGCAAGCCAAAAAGGTGTGGCTTCCTCTTGTCCAGGATCTCAAGGGTACCTAGATACAATCACATGTACACAGGTGATCAATCTTGCTGACAGGACAACTGAGATGGATATCAGTAAATGTAAACATTGAATAAAATTTGGGCAGAAGTCAAAACACAAGCCTAGCTAGACCTGAAATAAGACCTGGATGGAAACCCCAATGAAGAATTTTGGGGGGGGATCCAGGACCTGGAAAAACCCAAAATTCCTTATAGCCATTTCAGCCATTCCTAGGGAATTACTCAAGTTAGAGGTTAAACAGGGCTAGTCACATAAAATTAGATTTAAACAGTAAAAATGATTAATAAATTTTCCAAACAAAATGATAAATAGTAAAAAAAAAAGAAAATATATCAGACAAGCATTCTAGATTTGAATTACAAATGTGGGTGTATATTTGTAATATGCAAATTACTAAAAGGATTGAATCAAAAATGGATGTGACATAAGGAACAATAGAACTCTCAAAAAATAAACTACCCCTTTAATACATGGTGATTCCCCTTCACTCCAGATCTGCAAACAAAAACTGGATGGCTATTACCTAAGTATGCAGTTGATGCTTTCCAAGTATCCTTCTAATTCTCAAGTCTGTTATTCTGATTCCTTCTACATTCCTTTTTAACAGTCCTTGGTGGATATAACCAGAAATGCATTATAGAAAATGACACAAAATCAAAAATGCACCACCAAATCTGTAGGAAGACCTCTTTTCACTCTAAATGACAATCCATCTAAAATGCCATAGGTAATTAATTTAACCCTCAAGAGTGGAATGATTACAAACAGAACCACATCAAAACTTAATATACCTAGATAAATATTTAACCAAAATTGAGACTATAATATATTCTATTGAAGTCAAAAATATTAAACACATAAAAATTTAGAAAGCATGATAATATTAGTCAAATTGTGGTCCCATTGGAAATCAGGTTTAATGAGTGATATCTCGCTTTTCTCTGGGAAGAGAAATATTTAACACAAACACTTGCTGATACAGACATGTTCCAAATCAATACAACCTTTCACCATAATTAACTTGGAGGCTGAAACATCATCCATTGTTAGCCAGCTGTAAAAAGTTAAGTCAATTGAAACTTTATAATCCAAAAACCAATTTCAGAGAAACACTGAATTCCCAATGCAAATTCCTTTTCTAACTTTTTTACTTTAGTTCACTATTATGCAAAAGTTTTTCCTCTATTTAACTGTCAGCAGTTTTTTTTTAGTAAAGGAAGTGAGATAAAAGATTACATTTACATGTTTTCCCTGATTAAAAGCATTCTCCAAATGAAATTAATCCAGCTTATATTGGTGTATACATATTTCAACAGTAGACTTGACATCTATATGTCTGAATCCACAGAACTTTAGCAACAAATCACAAAAATCTTTCAAACTCATTATTTCCCTCCTATCAATTTTTCAAACAAATATAAAAGTAAGGTAGTGATAAGTCATTATTAATTTATACAACTACTTAATCTACACAAGTTTTTAATCATTGCCTTATGACACAAGGCCTTTCCATATGTCTTGTCCAATTTGTAGCTGAATTTTCATATATGTATTGTTTGCCCAATTAAGAACTATTTGAAAATAGGGTCTTAACTTAGCACAGTGCTTAGCACTTAAATTCTTTTCCATTACGATATACAATTTATGCAGCATGATAAAATGGCTTACCCCTGTAATCACTGCTGCTAGTTAGACTGAAGGCAGTGGATCACTTAATTTCAGGAGTTTTGAGATGCTATAGGGAAAACTAATTGGGCATCTGTTCAAAATTCAGAACTAATATACTGAGTCCTCAGGAATAAAGGACAATCAGGCTGCCTAAGAAGGGTCTAACCAGCCCCCCAAAAAAGGTTCCTTGGCTATTATAAGTATTGGGATTAAGCCATGAGACTGGGCTATACTTTCAGCCTGAATGAGATAAGAAGATCCAATAAAATGAATGAAATGAAAGAATGAAATGAATCCTGTGATGTGGGTATATGAAGGAAGGAAGGAAGGAAGGAAGGAAGGGAGGAGGGAGGGAGGGAGGAGGGAAGGAAAGAAGGAAGAAAGGGAAGGAAGGGAGGAAGGGAGGGAAGAAGGAAGGAAGGAAAGAAGGAGGGAGGGAGGGAGGAGGGAAGGAAAGAAGGAAGAAAGAGAAGGAAGGGAGGAAGGGAGGGAAGAAGGAAGGAAGGAAAGAAGGAAGAGAGAAAAAAGAAAGGAAGAAAGGAAGAAGAAAGAAAGAAGAAAGAAAGAAAGGAAGGAAGGAAGAAGAAGGAGAGAAGAGGGAAGAAAGGAGGAGGAGAAGAAAGGAAGGAAGAAAGGAAGGAAGGAAGAAGGAAGGAAGGAAGGAAGGAAGGAAGGAAGGAAGGAAGGAAGAAGAAAGAAAGAAAGAAAGAAAGAAAGAAAGAAAGAAAGAAAGAAAGAAAGAAAGAAAGAAAGAAAGAAAGAAAAGAAAGAAAGGAAGGAAGGAAGAAAGGAAGGAAAGAAGGAAGGAAAGAAGGAAGGAAGAGAGAGAGAAAGAGGGAAGAAAGGAGGGAGGGAGAAAGGAAGGAAGGGAAGAAAGGAAGGAAGGAAGAGAAAAAAAGAAAGGAAGGAAGGAAGGAAGGAAAGAAATAAGAGAGAAAAAAGAAAGAAAGCAGGGAGGGAGAAAGGAAGAGAGGGAGGGAGGGAGGAAATAAGATACATAAATTCATTTAAGTAGATCTTTGACAATTTTTATAAAAGTTATTAGTTTCTAGAATAATCTTGAAATCTGACATATATATTTCAAGATAAATTGTAACCATTTCCATTGTATTTATTTAAAGAATTATTCTGAAGAAAATGATAGCATGCTTCTTCTCGAATTCAATGCATCTATGTGAATATTTTTGTGAAAGACTAACATTAATAATATAATTTACAGATAGGAAGCTGTGCCCTGCAGTACTATAACTCCTTCCTGTGGCAAAAATATATATTTATATAAACAGCATTATTTCATGATAGTAATATGTATAATTATAATAAAAACTAGAAGATTATTCAGAGGGCATCTCATCTGCTCTATTGCAAGTCTAGTTTTTTTTTTTTTAATGAAAACGAGTTTACTTATTTTGTGCACCTAACATTCATCTATTCATTTAAAAAAAATTGTGGTAATCTGCTCCTACTTTGTTATTTTTTTTCACTTAATAAAAATCTCCCACCTCCTGTAACCCTAACTGGGAAAAAAAACAATTTGAAATAAACATGTATAGTCAAACAAAACAAATTCTTGTATTGACCACATCCAAAAAAAAACACATCTAAATCTGCATGTTGAGTCTTCAAAATCAGTTCTTAAATTTTCAAAGTTATTTGTCTTTACAATAGTATTGTTGCACAAATTGTTCTCCTGAGTCTGCTCACTACACTGTATCATTTCATTTAAGTCCTGTTTATCTGAAACCATCCCCTTCATCATTTATTACAGTATAATACTATTCTATTGTATTCCTATAACATAATTTATTCAGCCATTCTCAATTGATGGGCACTCCATTAGTTTCTAATTGCTCACAATAAAAAAAAAAATTGTCTACTATGAATACTTTTTGTATATATGGGTCCTTTCCTTCTTTCTCTGATCTATATGGGATAAAGGGTGATATGTCTTTTTTAAGGATTCTCAAGAAAAAGATAATACATAAGCTCTTAATTATCACTACCTATGGTGTTTCTGTTGGCAAAAGTCAAAAGATGAAAGCCTTAACATAGGACACAGCATCCAGCAAATAACCTTGTGTATCTAGGAAACTTAGCCAATTGACCATTATATAGCCTTTTGTCTGCACTGGCTGAGTGCTCAGGTCCTGGAAATTGAGCCCAGTACTCAGCAGTAAATCAAAACATTACCCAACTGCATTACTTATGCAATGACACTGTATACCTCCTCACTTTGAATGACTTCTGTAATTATTATGGGGCTTTTTTGGATACTTTTTGGGGATCCTGATCCATTAAATCATCCAGTGGCTGAGCCAGAGAGCTCCAAATGAAAGAATCATATGATTATTAAACTACTTATATCATCATAATGGAACTCTGGCTTCTTTCTTCACTATCAGATTTGCCTCTTAGTTTAGCGAAGGTTCAGAACTTTCCATGTTTGGGGAACTTTGGACCCAACATGATAGTGTTATATAAATTAAAGAATGACGATGATCAATTCTGATGGATGTGGCTCTCGTCAACAATGAGATGATTTAGATCAATTCCAATGATCTTGTGATGAAGAGAGCCATCTGCATCCAGAGAGAGGATTATGGGAACTGAGTGTGGACCACAACATAGGATTTTCGCTCTTCTTGTAATGTTATTTGCTTGCATTTTATTTTCTTTCTCATTTTTTCCCTTTTGGATCTGTTTTTTCTTGTGCAGCATAATAACTGTGTAAATATGTATAGAGGAATTGTATATGTTCAATATATACTGGATCACTTGCCAACTGGGAGGGAGGGAAAAACTTAGAATACAGGGTTTTGTAGGGGTGAATGTCAAAAATTATCCATGTACATATTTTGAAAATAAAGTTATATACAATTTAAAGATCAAGTTCAAAATAAAATCAAATATAAATATTGATAAATAACAAAGAATATTAGTGTACCAAAGATATGTAGAAGTGGGAAATCTACAAGCATAATATATAGCACATATTTTCAGACAATATATTAATCAGTTTTGCTGAAGTTCTTTTCTTTTTTGTCTTTAAAAATATTCATTATGAGATGGTTCTCTGAGAGGGACTGAAGGATGTTGAGGAAAACTATGCTATAAAAACGAATGACAATCAATAAAAACTTTTTTAAAGAGGCATCCAAAAAATCTGAAGATAAAATATTCTCACCAATTTTCTAATTTAAAAATTTTAAATTTAAAACAATTTTAAAAGACAAGATTTTTTCTATGAAAAATAAAAAGGAACTTTTTAAAAATGTCAAATATGACTTTCTTAGCGATACCAAATGAGAACATAATGTAATTTTAACATTCTGGCTTCCTAGCTATTTCAACAATCTCTTATAGAAGTTATTTTCAAGAGTTTTATGTCTTATACTTGAAATTTACTTACATGTTTCAGCGTTGAAAAATGCTTATTCTAATGCAAATGTGTCACAACAGAAATTTTTACAAGACTGGGAAGGAGAAGCAAGTTATTCTTCTCAGCATTATTTTTCTTTAAGGTAGCCAGGTGGTCTAGTGGATAGAGTGCTGGATCTAGAATCAGAAAGATTAGCCTCAGACACATACTGGCTGTGTGACTGGTAAATCACATAAACTAAACTTAAAGGCTTAATCCACTGGAAAAGGATATGACAAATGCCTCTAAAATCTTTATCAAGAAAATCTCTTGGACAGTACTCTTGTGCTGTGGTTTACAGGGACGTTACTGAGCTGAACATGACTAAACAACAACTATTTTTCTTTAGTCAATTTTAGCTATCCTTGAAAAATTAATGAACATTGAAAATTGTCATAAAATAAATTTCAAATCTATTTAAGTATATATTGAGACCAAATTTTAAAATCCCTCCTTGCTTATGTCTTCTGCTCCTTTTTGCATCTCTAGTGTTTAATATAATGCCTGGTACATAGTCGGTGCTTAATAAATGTTTCTTGATTAATTAATAATTGATTGGTTATCATCATCACATTTCTTGATTCTTGGCATTTATCGAAGAACAATATGTTCCAAGTTCTAAAGTGAGTTTTAATAAAGTACAAAGGTGCTACTTTCTAAGCTGATTAAAACACTCAGCTGTCAAAGTGACTTTTCAAACATAGTTCTATCACTGTTCTTTCAATAAACTACAAGGGCTTTCTATTACCTCCAGGATCGAATACAAAAATTTTCTATTTAGTGTTCAAAGCCCTTAATGACCTGGCTCCCTGACCCTATCCTTGCAGTCTGCTTTCACCTTAACACCACATCGTGTACTTTCCAGTCCAATGATAGTGACCTTGCTGTTCCATAAAAAAGACACGTATCTGTGAATATTGTTAAAATCCCACACTCCTCTACTCCTTTTAGCTTCTGGAACTATAGAAAGTAAAAGCAGAAAACTTTCTTGAGTCAGTTAAAGCTCCAAGAACAGGCTCTGTGATTATGTTGAAGTTGATCCAGTGGAGTACTGCACCCCTTTTGCCTTTGTAAGAAGCTCCCTAACCTCTCCCCAAAGAAGTGCCATATATTTTGCCAGTGTTTGATTCTCATTCATTGAAAAATCAAGTCCTGAATATCCTGTCACAGGAGATCATGAGTAAGTATATCCCTGAGGGTTTTGAAAATAGCTCAGGAAGGTAGTCAAGGTTTTGCGGATGAAGTTTGCCAACATTAATGTTTTTCCCTTCACTTCTTTCAAGTGTCAGACTAGAATCACTTACTGAAGTAGCAAAAGCAAGAGACATGTCAATATGCCAAGATGTGGATTAGGTTTCCTAACATACCCTTGCTCTCTAACACTGAGAGGAATCAACACTGATCTCCACTGAATTCTCTAGAGCAGAAGATGCTCACACCCCCAAGGGAAATGGACAGCTACACATAATTAATCTTTTATTGTGATGATGATACCAAAGTAAAAATGAAACATACTCCATTTCCCTCATCCATTAGATGGAGTGCATTCTAAATATAATGGCTCTGGGGATGAGACCATGGTCTTATATCCGGTCATTTGCAGGCAACAGGGTGGAAAATGGACACTTAGACAGAGTGTTTGTTGTCAATTTTCAGAATTACAATGTAATGGCATATAATTGATATAATTGGTATGAGGAAATATTCAGAGAGTAAGAAAAGAAAGTTCAGAACATTAAATTTTAAATAAAAATTTAGTAGAAATGAACTCAATACAGATTAGAAGAACTTAACCGGTATTAACTGGGCTTTACCATTATATACATTAAGCCACTTTGAATATTATACCAAGGAGCTACAGTCATGAGTACAAATTATTTGGTTGCCACTTTTCTAAAGAAAAGGAGAATTTGAAATGCTATAGTTCAAATGGTAAAGAATATGGGATGGGTTTATCATAATATAAAGAATAATGTATCCAGAAAAACTGATAGTCCTATAGAAGGGAAAAATGGATCTTTAATGAAGTAAAAGACTTTTCATGGACTAGAGCTATGTAGAAACTTTGAAGTGAAAACAAGAGTCAAGAAAAACAAACAGATAAAGATGAACTGTCATAGGGACTAAACAAGAATAAAGTTTCTACATTCTAATATGAGCAGCTGATATGAGCACAATAATACAAGCACCTTCTTGGAACACTATCAACATCTGGAGTCTTGGGAGGCAAATTATAAGACACTGCCTCGGAGCGGTTCTATTACATTTTGATGGTCTTAAAAGAAGAACGGAAAGGGATAGGAAGAAGAATACACTGTAGTGGGGTTAGGGGAGAAGAATGGGGAAAATTATTGCACGTAGTCAAGATGTGTAAGGAAAAGTATATATAAATAAGGAGTGAAGAAGAAAAAGCAATCTCATTCTCATGTGAACTGGTCAAATGAGGAAAGAATCTCTCACATTTACACAGAGCTCAGTAAAAAACACATTTTACTCAACAGGGAAATAGGAAGGAAAGGAGAGATGAGAAGAGGAATAAGATGGAGGACGGACTAAAGGAGAAATTAGTACTAAAAAAATGAACTCTTAAATATGTATAAAAAATATAGGGACTCTTTTAGTGGTGGTAAAAAATTGGAAAATGAAAGTGCCCATCAATTTGGAATGGTTGATAAAGTTATGACATAAATATAATGGAATACTCTTGTGCTATAAGAAATGAAGATAGTTTCAGAAAAACCTGGGACAACTTATATGCACAAGTAAAGAATGAAGTGAGCAGAACCAGGATAATAACACAATTAAACAATAACATTATTATACACATAGCTTTGAAAGACTTGAGACTTCTGATCAGCACTATTACCAATCACTTTTAAAAGACATTATGAAACATGATATCCACTTCTAATAGAAAGTTGATAGAATTAAGAGTGCAGATTAACACATTTTTCAGATATGACCAAAGGAGAAGTTTGTTTTGTTTAAATATGTTGTTTCTTACAGGGTTTTTTTTTTCTCTTTTTTTTTTCCCCCCCCTCAATGAGAGTTCAAAGAAGGCAGGAAGAAGAAAAAAATTTTCATTAACTGAAAAAAACTTAATTTTTAAAAAAAATTAAAAGGATAGTAAGTAAAATAATTTAAAGAAAAAAAAGCAACATTAAAGATCAAAAAAAATTTTTAATCAGTTCAATTAGCTGGGAATAAGACTTTCACCCAAACTTTTTTCCATTCACAAAGATGTCAATATACAAAGGATGGTAGTGAAGGGAGGGAACAGAGCTGGAGAGTTGAAGGGAATGGGCAACATTTCATGGGAGACAAGATCTGTAACTGACTTTCAATTACATATATGTAGTTCATCTTCCCACCCTACTGGTTGATCACAAACCATACCTGGTATTTATCATCTCTAGCTTGAATTACTGCAATAATCTTCTAAGTCTTCTCCATGCCCAAATTTGTCTCTCTCTTCTAAACCATTTTCTACTTCTTGATGCCAGTGATTTTCCTAAATCATAGTTCTGTCACCATCCCCACTTCCTTCCCCCCAATAAACTTGTTTCTTCCTATAACTTACAGGATCAAATATAAACTCTTTATTCAGCATATAAAGCTCATTATAATCAGGCCCCTTCATACTTTTTCAATCTTCTTACACATTACAACTCTCCAATTATCTTTTGATTTAGTTCTACTGGCCTACATGCTAAGTTACCCATCTTTATGACTTTGCATTGGCTGTCCCCCAGATTATAATGCCCTACACCCTCAATTTCATCTTAGTTTGCTGGCTTCCTTCAAGACTAAAATCTAATTCCACCTTCTACAGGAGGCCTATCCCACTCTTCCCCCAGGTGCTAATACCTTCCCTCATCAGGTTACCTTCCTTCCTTCTGCTCAGCAGAATATATATATATATATATATATATATATATATATATATATATACACACACACACACACATACACACACATATCTTGCATGTCATTTTTACTAGTCATATGTTTTCTCTCCATTATGTTATTAGAGAGCATGGGCTATTTTTACCTTTCTCTGTAATACATATTGAAGTACATATTTATTAAGTACTTTATAGGTGGTAAAGTTAAATTGATCACTGTATGTAGAATCAAGACCGGAGTTAAAATCCAACCTCAGACATTTACCAACTATGTGAATCTGAGGAAGTTACTTAACCTCTCTGCTGAACTGAAAAATAGAAATAATAATAATAATAATAATAATAATAATAATAATAATAATACATATCTGCCAGAGTTCTTTGTGAGCATCAGATGATAATATTTACAAAGTACTTAATATTGCCTGGCTATTATATAGTTGATGCTGTATAAATGCTTACTATTTTCCATGCCTGTGACATCCTACAATCCTTTATTATCTCTTTGTCAGGATTATAATGCTATATAGTTCCCCTGGATTTTTGCAGAACTTTTGGTAAATATGAGTATGCAAAAGGCTTTGCTCTTGAAAAGCTCAAATTATAATTAGGGATTTACATTTAATTAACAGTGGTAACACTTAAAGGCAAATTCATCTATAAGAGGGATGGAAGGATGCCAGGGTCCATAAGAAATGGTACTCAAGATATGGATACCTTTAAAATTTATGGTGGCCAAAAAGTTAACCAGGAGCCAAGAAAAAGAAATTAGCTGAAGGATGGAGAGTGGGAAGAAAGAAAAGCTGTCCTAGACCTAAACCCTGATGTTTTCTGGATTTAGAACATGACCTTAGGAACTATGGTTGCTTTTTGTTTGTTTTTGAAAGTGCTTTCTCTCAAAAGATACAAGTGAAAGAGTTCTTGGGAGTCAAAACACAAAAACATTCACTAGACACTTACAAGAGGGAAGCTATGTCCAGAGAGACAAAAGAATGGTAAACACATGGGAGTCACTGACAGAAGTGCAGAAAGACCAGTGTACCAACACAGAAGTCCTAAAGCTAGACTTGAGAATGTGGAGATCTAAGCCAATGAGATCATAATAAGGGTAAACAACAGAGACAGGATATATTAAAATCCTATCTGGATGCTACTTGAGAGGGGTGAGGTCTGGAAGCATCAAGATAATCATGGGGACTAATCTCTAGAGCCTTCAAGGTATTTTCCCAAGTTCTGCCTAACATACTACATCCAGACATAAATATTCTAAAGAGAACATCCTTTTGTTTATTTTGTGACATATTAAAAAGAAACCAAAAAATTTAACAGATACCAAAACCAACTTTAGATTTAAAAAATATCACAAGCTTTATTGAAAACCAACAAAAATGCTGTTTGGTTTAAAAAATAGAAGTCATCCATTTGATTTCCTTTTCTCTGGAATAGCTATATTTGATTATTTATAATAAGCTGTTTTATAAAAAATCAAATATTCATATGCAAAAAAACTTATTTTACATTAATGATTATATCCAGTAGATTAATGATATAGAAAGATAATTGCACAACTGATAGAAAAAAGTCTCTGAGTCACACAGTTCTGATATTTTAATAAAATCCCTTCCTAAGTACTTTCCTTACATATCATATGCGTTTCCATTTATCTAAAATTACCCTGGGTTTACAGGGTTCTTGTGGCAATATTACTTAAGCCACCATCTCCCTAGGGATGTTTTACATTAGAAAAAAAACCTTAGTATAGAACCTCCGGAGCAAATAATTAGGGTTTTTTTGGAGTTGGAGATCAACATAATCCTTAAAGGTCTAAGGATTTAGATGCACAATTCCAAATAAATAGTAAAATACCCATCGTATTTATGATGTTGGTTATTCAGTCTATCAGCATAGCTACTTTTGAGTTTTTCCTCAATTTCCAAACCAATACTCCAGCTCTAAAATGGCACACTTAATAGAAAACAGACAAGACAGTATAGGAGTTTAAATTCAACAGGGTATTTTTTATCTTCTGTCTTTTGTACCAGATTTCCTCTTGCCAGACAATAAATGTTTTGGTTTCATATCAAACACATGTCTATCAGCTTCTCCTTTTCTTCCCAAGCGATTCATCTTCTTCTGAGCCTTCTTCATAATGGTTTTAGCCTTCTTCACCATCTATTGAGAAAATAAAGAAAATAAATATTTCAAAATTAAGATGTAATTTGGCCTTTGCTATATAGAAAATTTTCAAAGTAAAATCAAACATCAGACGGAACTCATCAAAAACAGAAATTTCTACAAAGAGCATTTCCAACTGTATAAAATGACAGACAGTAGCCTTCTCTCTAAAAGAGAAAACTCCTATATTGATGCATTCGTTTTTAATTCCTCTTTTTAAATCAATAAGCACCTGTTCTGTGCAAGAAATTAGAGAAACAAACATTTTTAAATAAGTCTCTGCTTTCAAGAAATTTGCATTTTATTGGGGGAGGTAAGATGGAAAGGCAAACAGACAAGAATTATTCAGTTAAGTATATCACAAAGCTGAGAGTAACAGTAAAGATTCAGGCAAAATTAGTTATGTTAAAGTCATTCTTTCCACTTTAATCAAAAAGTTTTATTAGTTTACTGTCTGTTGAGAGAAAAAGATTTGGATTCAGTGTCTTCCATAGAAATCATTATTATTCATACAGGAATGTATTCTACCTATGTATTAGTGACTGTTACTTATCTATATATCCTACCTATAATTTAAAAAACGTTATTAAAAATGACAAGAAAAATGTCAAATTTTAATTTCTAAACACTAATAGATGATGAAACACATACTTCTCCCTTCAGTGGACAATAAAAGGGAGGATTTAATGGTGATGGATGTATACCAAGAAAGAATTGTAGCATAACACAAAAGACATCAACATAAGCTTTAATAAATGATCCTCACCTTGGCATCTCTCAGGCCAGAAACATCACGTGGTGGACGTGAGCAACTGCGACTTCGGCTTTTAGAAATGGGAGGAACAGACTCTTCACGCTTACGTTTCCTTGTAACACTTCGAGCTCTTCTTGCCTGGTTGGCATAATGGCTCTGAAATTTATAAAAATCAAACCAGTTTAGAATTCCATGCCCCCATAAACAATTCTTTTTCCAATAATCCTGGAGGAAAATATATTTCTAAAACCATGTATTAAATTTGTTGAAAAGCTGAAGATATAAGAACCAAACATAACTGGTCCTTAGTCAATTATTAAATAAAAGTTTCATCTTCTATGCAACATGCAATATACTAATCCCAGATTTTCTTTTGTAATCTTGAGAACAACCAATTCTTAACTAAAATTTTTACAAATCATTTTCTTCATTTCAGAATTCTCTTTTAATTTAGCTAAAATCATTCCAACAACATATGATCCTGTACAGGACTCGGATTGGAAACCTTGGAACTATCTTTTCCTAGCCTCCTATTTTACAAAGGATAAAAACTGAATGGCCGAGTTCACACAAGGATCAAGTAATCTAATTTTAATTGATTTCCACTGCACAGCTTCAGAATTTGCAACTCAACCTTCCTTATAGGCTCACAATAGAGGCAGGATCTTCTAGATTAAGAGGACCCCAGAAAGAGCATTACCAAAACTAATACTAACAGTAATTAAGTATAATAAAACCAAGTGATTTTCAGATTAGTAGGTTTTGCCATCACAAAAGTATTTGAGTTTCAATCACTATGATAGTCTCATTTTTTTTCTGACATACACAAGAAATCTTGAAGTTGAAAGAAAACTTTAAAATTAAACCAAAAGTAGGCAAACATATTGAGCACTAATTTTGTGACTACACAATTTATTAAGGTTTGCAGAATGTTTTCAAAATATAATGCTAATGTGTTCTAGTTTATTTCCATCTTAGTTTCAACTTTTTAAAAATACTTGTTAAAAGGATCTTTTGAGAAAAAAAAAATCAATAATCAATTTAATCTTGAGATTTTCTTGTGCTATTCTAAGAGAATTCAAACTCCAGAACCAATAAATTACAACATGAACCTTAAAAGTGTATTTAAAACATTTATTTCTTCAAATTAATAATTTTCATACCCTATTATGTGATTCAATCAATACTTATGTCTGCAGCAGTTAAAAATAACAAATGGTATTTTAAGTATTTATCAATCTTCTTTATGGCTTTTTCACATCTTTAAGTCCACCACAATGTAACACATAGAGGACTTGAGTTAATCAATCTATATACAGGAATTATGTACACGCCAAGCACTGTGCTAGCTAAATGCTAAGGATATAACAAAGCAGGGGGGGAAAAAAGTCTCTTCTCTCAAGCAGTTTACAATATAAATGGTAGCAGACTGGCACCTGAATTCTACTTCTAGCTTTCTAGTTGTATGATTGTACACTAAGAAGCCAAACAAGCTAAAATGTGTGAGTCATTATTTTATTCAACAAAAGTGTGTAACACAAACAACCACAGTCAGCAGTGCTGGATTTAGAGGGGTATCCAAGTTCAAATTCTGCCTCAAAGAATTCCTTAGCCTTATGACTTTTTTGAAAGCTAGTTAACACATTTCAACTTCAGTTTCCTCATCTATCAAACACGGATATTACCTACCTTAAACAGTTATGAGGATCAAGAAAGATAATGTATATTATATGTAAAGAGTACAGAAAACCTTAAAATGTCAAATAACTGCTAGTTATTGTTGTTGTCAGCATTGTTGTTTTATCTTATATGCTAGCCACTGAGATACACAAATAAAAAAGAATGAGTCCCTGTCTTCAGACAGGGTTTCACTATATCAGGAAAACCACATATATGGATATGTACATACAAAACATTTTTATCAAGTAAAAATGGCAATTTCAAGTGTCAGTGAGGCACAAAGTAGCTGAACTACTAGAAAAGTCTAATGAAAGAATAGTATCCTAAGTAGAAACAGGGAAATTATAAGTCTCCATAAAAAAAAATAAAATAAAATAAGCATCTTTCTTTAAAGCTTAGAACATCTTAAGATCATAGGATCACAGATTTAAAGGTTGTGGGTTACAGGTCAACCTCTTTAACCTTAAAGATGAAAAAAATTAAGCCAAAGTTAAGTGACATAAGGACCCAAGCAAAATTGGAATTGTTGTGAAACCAGGTTCTCTGGGTCCAGATGTCTCACCCATATATGAAGAAATTTTATAATTTCCATTTAAACTAACAAAAATTTAGAAAGGAACAATGTTGGCTAATATTTAAGTATTTTAGGAGAATGCATCTTAAAAAACAGTATTTTATTTTTCTCCAATTAGATGTAAACATCATTAACATCCACCTTAAAACCTTTTTGAGTTCCAAAATTCTTTCTTTACTTCCCTCTTTTTTTCCCTCCCTGAAACAATAAGCAATCTGATATAGATTATTCATGGGCCATCTGTAAAACATTTCCATATTGATCATTTTGCAGAGGAAAATGAAAACCAAAAAAAGAGAGAGAGAGAGAGAGAGAGAGAAAATGAAAAATAGTATGCTTTGATCTGTATTCAGATACTATAAGTCTTCTCTGTAGACAGATAGCACTGAGTCCTTTAGGATTGTCTTAAATCACTGTATTGCTGAAAATAGCCAAGTCATCCACAGTTGTTCATTGTACAATATTGTTATTACTATGTACAATAATCTGGTTCTGCTCACTTTTCCCTGTGTTAATTCATGTAAGTCTTTCTCATTATCCCCTTTTAAAATGAATACATGTATTGATACCTCAGTATGGCATGGAACTGATCCTGGATTCTTGTAGCTTGCCCAAATAGGGTAAACTAGCAGAAAGGCTTCAAGTACAACCCCAAATTGAGATTATACTCAAACTATCACTTGAGTCAGCCTAACTAAATCCCAGGATGAAACAAAAGGTAGCCACAAAACATGAAAGAAACACTATGATCTACAATGGTGGAAGGAACACCCATGCCAATGAAATTGGTTTTAGAGTAGATTTCTATCTAAACACAAAAAGCTAAGTACAGTAGAAAAATATATCATATAAGTAGCAGTATGGAAACTTTTAAAAAGAAAAATGTAATAATACAAATATAGACACCTTTTTATTATATTATAAAAATCTAAACTGTAGCCATTGGAAAATAAAGGTTCTAAAATGCACAAGCTTTATACAAATTGTGAAGACTGGTTTCTGAAAATACTTGCTCTCCTAAATCACTACTATATATGATGCTCCAATTTGAGTACATAGACCCTAAATGACAACTGCTAAATTAGGTCTATATTATCTAACAAAAATAGTAGTGTGATTAATATGCTTAAAATAAATCATTTCATTTATCTGATGAGCTGTGAATAAAAGAAGCAATTTTAAATTATCATATCTCATAAGAGGTTTTATGCTTAATGTCAATTTTGTGAAACTAATGGAAGATCATAGTATGTCCTTTTGTTCCTATTGAAAGAAAACATCAATATCTCACTTACATATCTTAAAAAAACAAAACAAAACAAAAAAAAAAAAACCCCTGGATTTTCATATAACCATATACTACCCACACTCTGTATAAACCAAACTACCCATACACACTTACATCATCTTTATCATCCATGTCAATACCAAGGTTGCGCATCTCATTCTCCAACGTTTTCCGCTGAACCTGGAAAATAAAATAATTAATGATGTTGCACTGCAGATTTAATTCAATTTGGGGATAGCACAGAAGACACTGTTAACCTATTTGTGAAAACCAGAATATTTCTTCAAGGTCAATGAGCAAAAAGTTTGCATCATTCTTTTAAAGTCTATGAAATAAATCCCCCTATATGTCTATTTCTTTTGTTTGTTTGGAGATGCAACCAGAGTTAAGTGACTTGTTACACAGCTGCTGTGTCAAGTGTCTTAAAGCTGTCTTCAAACTCAGGGCCTCCTGACTCCAGGGCCAGTGCTTTATCTATTGTGCATCCTAGATGTGCTCTATTTATTGGAAATAGCTAACACTTTATAACTGTGAATTATCCATTTCCTCAAAAATTCACTTATGAAGACTCATATGAGGACAAGTGGTATGGCAGGAAGGAAAACAAAGCATGGCCAATAAACATGAAATATGGGTCAAGAAACAAAAGGCTGTGGGGGGGCAAAGGTGACACTTTGTCACAGCTTAAAGTGAAGACAAGGGAAAAGAAAAAGACTTACAACTGAGGAAACTCTCAAAAAAGTTGGCTGATTTGCCCAAGAATACACATAGGTAATAAATGACAGGTACATTATCTGAAACCAAGTCTTCCAATTCTCAATATAGTACTCTACTACAACACACACCAGCAGATAAATTCAACCTGGTAAGCAAATTAGAGATTTGGAAAAATGAATTATGACTGAAATACAGCAACAGAAAAGTATTGGGGTGAAGTAAAACATCTTAGCAAAAAAATAATTTTGGAAGAGGAAACTCATGTGTTGGGGTCCCCAGCTAGTGCAGACCCTCAGACACCAGCTGGTCAGCAGATCTGCACTAGTGGGGGACCCCAAAGTGCTGAGGACCCCAACACTCATGAAAGAAAATGAAGATGTTCCTGACCACCTGACTACAAAGATACAGATGATAGGTTTAAGAAACATATCACAAACCTGATGTCAAAGTAAAATGAAACTTCAACTGAATCTATGGTAGTATGAACTCCCTTTCTCTGCTAAAAGCAAAACAGGCGATAGAAACTCTTGATGAATGATTTCATTTTAATGACGGATGGCGAGTCTGGATCTGATTTTGACCAATAATGACCCAGTTGCTAAAGCAGACATGATGATAACTCTTGGGATTAAGGCATAATTCCATCTGAAAGTGGGCACTAAAGAAGAAAGGTGTTCTGAAATACCCAGCAGACTTGGGAACAAATATACTGTCCTCATCTGTTCTGTTTTGAACACACTGAATTACAGATGTCTAATGAACAACCAGTCTGAAATATTCAGTAAGCATCTGACTAGAAACTCAGAATAGAATCGGGTTGGACATTAAGATCCAGAAATCAGCAGAGAAACATGATAACTAAAACCAAGGGAGTTACTGATGTCACCAAGAAAGTAAGTTTTGTTTTCTTAAAAAAAGATGTCAGGGGGAAAAAAATTACAATCTTGGATTTGATTTATATGTGAAATGTAGAATAAAACATAAGGATGACTGTGGGATTCAGTAAGTATTAAAATATATATAATATATATGTATAAAGTAATGAAGAATAAAGGTATTAAGACACAGAAAATAAAGTAGACCAAAGTAATGTAACTACCAACACTAAACATGATTCCTGAAATACTAACTAAACTGTGAAAGCTCCCAGCAACGTAGAAAACTATTTTATAATGTTAGAAGACAAGCCACTATCAAGATATTATTGATTTACCTTTTTAGCAGTACGAGGCATTCTGGGTCCTGATGTATCTTTCTCTTTAGATTGCAGAATTTTCAATTTCTTTTTCTCACGAATTTGTTTTGCCAACTGGTGGATTTCCATCATTTCTTCATCTTCAGTTTCTGATTCACTGTCATATTCTCCAGCAGCTTCTCTTAGTTCTTCCTCCTTCTCTAACTCTTTCAATTTCTTTGACAAACAAAACATTTAATTTACAGAAACTGGGATTTAAGATTCAAAAACAGTGCTAACACAGTTTGCTTCAAAACCATCTAACCATTCATATTAAAAGAACACAAAAGACTACGCATTATAGCTTAAGCTTATCCCAACAGCCAAATCAGGATTTTTCTTATGTTCAAAGAATGAAACTGGACCCAAAAAAGTTACTCACATACACACACACACATTTTATACAAGCTACATAAAGTTCTAACAGAATATTATTAGAATACAATTCTATAATAATAGAATATTATTCTACATAGAATAAATATTTTATAGATTATAATAACAACAGAATATAATAGAAGCTTGGAAGTCCTTTTCCCTTTCAATACTCCAATGCTTATACTTTCTGCTTTACAGAGAATATTTTAAACTACTATAAACAGGAATAATTCTTTCAATTAAATCTATCTGAATTTCAGCTTTTTAATTCAATACTTTCTGCTTCTTTTAATTTGATGATATAATGATACTTCATGTTTATATAATACTTAAAGGAAAATAACTAAATTTTTTATTCTAGTTAATACAGCATAATCAGAAGATTTGGATCACTTATAGCCACTTTATATGGCTCTTAGAGCAGCAGAGAGCAGAAGGACTAATCTGTCAACAAATGAGGCAGTTTTCATAAAGTTAAAAATGAAGCAGAAAAAAATGACTTCACATTCAAAACGGCTGCACTCTTGTAAATATAGCTTTAGGATAACTTCTCTAGAAAGATAAATTAATAATGCTAAGTATAGTAATATCTTAATAAAACCCAGTGCAAAATATTATATTATTTTACAGATGAGAAAATTGAAGTTCAAAAAGAAATGAAGTCAGAAGTCAAAAACCTTTCCATTACACCCAATGTTTCTTTTTTAAAACTAATTTTAAAATATCCAAGAATTATATTTACATTCAAATAAGGAAATACCAAGGGGAATATAACATTCCAACATCAAAAAGTAATCAGCTCACCTCCATGATGTCTGGATCAATATAATCAGCTATGTTATGGCCTTCCCAAATTTCTGGTATTTTATCATATTTTTCAGATGAATTCATTAGATCCCAATATTCTAGGGAAAAATTTGGAGAAAAGAAAACTTTATAATACTTTCATCATACATAACAGTATATGTTTGATATGAGAATCATTTGCAATCTTAATGGAATCTAGATTTCTTCCATTTTGAACAAATTCCCCGAGAAGCTTCATCTTTTCTACAAGTCCTCCTTTTCCTGCCTTAGTGAAACCTTTGTCCTCAAACAGTTCTTCCCATGAAATTCTAATGGAGAACTGACCATCCCTTCCACTCACAGAGCAAGGTAGATGAGCTGACTCACTTCCTACTCCATTTTTCCACCATCCTCAGTCCCACCTCATCATTTCTCCACTAAGATGGTATATTTTAATCACTCCAGCTGGGGGCTCTAGAAAGCATGATACGTTTTGTCACTCCAACTTGGAGGTTCTAAAAAGCAGGACACAACACTGGATCTTCCCTAATCTTAACTAGTCCATCTCCCTGATTTTTTTTCCCTGCCTCTATGACACACAAAGACCACTGTGAGCAAGAATTTAAGTCTGTGCTCTTGAATTTCTTAAAATAACTCATGCTCCTGTCTTTTCCCCATTATCTACTTGCCAATCCCTAACCTCAAGTAACAGCATTGTATTTCTCTTCTGGACAAAACGTCAAATCCTCCAATGTTCCCAAAAGAAGTTACTGGAAATTGTAAATATAAAGCCTTAAAAAAAAAAAAAAAAAAAAAAAAAAAAAAAAAAAAAGAAAGCCTTACTGACTCTGATATATTTCCAAAAATAACTGTCCCTAAGTTTTTCAGTTTTCCTTCCCAATACACACACACACACACATCGCTTTCTCTTCAGTCTCAACTATACTCTTAGAATAATAGCTTTCCAATGAGTTCTCAAATGCTCTCACCTCAAATTTTAGTCTTTATCTTAGTTAAAAAAAAAAAATCCCTTTTATAAAATTTTATTTCAGTATTACTTTGTCATTCATAACTCAAATTTAATTTAGCATGTGAGTATGTCTTCTACTTTCACTTATACCATACTTACTCTGCAGATCCAAAATGTAATCATCTCCCATTTCCAGCTCAAGATCTCGTTCCTAAAATGAGAAAATAAAATTATCTACTAAGTTTGTTACAAAAGCCAAAATCCTTATAATCCCAAATAGTGAAACTGATTTTTTCTTTCAATTCAGAGAATATTAGTTATGGTCCCTCTTGATCAGAAAAAGGAGTGAAATTAAAATATTGAACTATCACCATGAGAGTCTCTATATTCATGAAATCAACCAACCAACCAACCAAGCTCTTTATTTAGGACATAAAAAAACATACCCTTTTCTTTTTGGGTGCATCAATTTCCATTCTTTTCTTACGTGCTATCACCCCTTCAGGAATGAATGGTGGCCTCTCCTAGAAACACAATTTTGAAGGATTATACTTAGAAATGTTTTGAGGAATTGTGATTTCAGGAATGTAACATTAGCAACACAAGAATCAGCCAATTTAATAAAATAAGCACAGGAAGATCTAAGAGCCGATACAGTAAATAAGTAGAATAAGAAAAACCAAATAGAAGATGTCTATATCTATTACTTGACAAATTTAAGATTTGCAAATTCTTTATATAGTCAATCAATAAACAAACACTTTTAGCTGACTACTACATGCCAGGCCCTGTGCTAAGCAGTGGTAATATGTTATTATTGGTCTTCAGTTGTTTTTAATCGTATCTGTTTCTTTATGACCCTATTTAGGATCTTCTTGGCAAAAATACTAAGAATCCTTTGCCATTTTCTATTCCAGCTCATTTTCTAGATGAGAAACCTGAGGAAAACCTGGTTAAATGACTTACTAAAAGTCACACAGCTATTAAGTGTCTGCAGCCAAATTTGAACTCGGGTCCTATCAACTCCAAGGCTAGCACTCTAAAATTAGCTGCCCCACTGATGATAAAGAAACTAAAGACATCCCTTGATGGAGGAGGACCTCCCAAGATGCCATCTCATTTGATCTTCACAATGATCCTTTGAGAGTTCTAACATTATTTTTATTGTATAGCTAAGAAAACTTGAGATAGAGTAGGGTTAAATAACTTGACCAGATCCACAGCTAGTGAGAACCTAAAGCAGAAGTTGAACAAGGGTTTTTCAGACCAAGTCCAATATTCTATCTACTGTACTACCTATACTATTATAAGCTATAAAAACTACAACTAAAAGAAAACAAAATTCAAATACTATACAATTATAATGACCAAGGCTGGAGCCTCTCCTCCCCATCCCACCTCCCCAAAAGATAAAACAACTTCAGCTCCTTCCCCTTCTTTGCAAAGATAGGAATAGTATAGGGGGGGGGAACCCAGCCTATACTTTGGGACTCAATATGTTTAATTTTGTGGAACTTTTTTTTTCTATTTTTAAAAAAAATTCTGTTACAAGTGTTGGCACCCTGTATAGTGAAGGAGATATATTGGGAAATCCAGGCAATTTAAATATAAGATATGAATAAAATCTTTTTAAAGACCTGTCTTGCTGTTTTTTAATAAATTTCTCCTATTTTGGACAAAGTAACAATTACATCCCAAAAGTCAATTTTTGAACCTCTTTTTTCAGGCTTTAGGATCCAAAATTACAAAATCTTCATTATTTAACAAACCACTGTACACACTAAGAATCATTTATTCAATCCAAGTCAGTATCTAACATGATCATCTAATTCCCATGTCCTTTAAAAAAATAAGCTTACCTTATCATCTCTTTTGCTTGGTACTGCTAAATGCAACCTGTTTAGCACATCATTCACTTTATTTCCTTTCATTTTGGTTTCAACTCGATGAGTCAAAAGTCTATCACAAGCCTAATAAAATATTAAGAAAATACAGTCTAAGCAAGAAGTAAAGTTAAAGACTATAGTAGCATAGCAACAAAATAAGACTAATACTTCCACTAAGGTTAAGTCAAGATAGTAGCAGTCCCTGGCTTCAAATAAAGCTACTTTCAAAAGTTTACTTATTCAGAATTTAGAGACGAGTGTTTCTCTAGAAATGTTATTAATAGTGGTTCTATTATTATTATTATATAATTAGAACATAATTGGTTGTTTAATCTGTTTAACCAACTCAGGTACTGAACAACCAATAATGATATGCTTTCACTTAGGGAAAGAGGAAGCTTATAATATAGAAGGGCATTAAGGGGAAGGATAGGACTACCTTAAGGCCAGAGTCTCAAAAAATGGCAAATGGGTTTCTGCCATCTTCTTTTTGGTACTCTTCCCATCAAACAGCTATGTCCTTCTGCTGTACTAAGACCTCTGTGAAACACCTATCTAAGGCCCTTTCATTCCCAAAGTGTTCCACTGTGGAAGATTCTCTACTTTACAATTAAACTCCCATTACTCACCTGAAGTTAGGGTATCAGAAAGAAAAAAAAATCTAACAGAACTCATAGTGTTGAAATGAACAGCCTCCTAGCCCCCGAAACAACAGCTGCCATACAAAGCCTCCGAGTGCTAGGAGAATAAAGAAGGGGGAGGGCAGCATAAACATGCCAATATGTGTCTACTAGATCATTTGTAAAGTTGGAGAATGATTTTTACTCACTCATCATTCAATCAGAAAATAATCCAGGTGATTTGGTTCTTTCCTTAATTTTTTTTGCTATTTCCATGATTTTCAAATACCAAGTTCTCTTTGATGTCATTACCCTCTCCATGATAACACACTTTAACTCATTCCTTTTCTCTTCTTTGGAGAAGAGGAGCTTTTTTGAGGGAATCAGTGACTTGCCCAGGGTAACACAATTAGTGCAAGTATCTGAGGCTGGATTTGAATTCAGGTTCTCTTGATTCCTGGATCAGGGCTCTATCGACCGTACTACCCAGCTGTCCCCTTTCCTTTTGCTCTAGATATCAATGGCCTCTGTATTTGGCTAATATAGTTAAGTTACAGCATAAAGAAGTTCCAGAGTTACCACAGAAAAGTGTTGTTCTCCTTTATACTAAAAATGGAAAAATTATTTTCTTAAACTTTGAGGCTTCTCACTTATCTAAGAAATATTAAAGAGCTGAGAATGCTTTAAAAATGTTAAAATTACCTTAAGTATTGCATGCTTTAAAAATGTTAAAATTACCTTAAGTATTGCAGTCTTTAGGAGGTTCAGATTCAGTTCACAACTTTAAAAAAAAAATGTGATAATACTTTTCAGAAGATACTGACCTCTGTTTTAACTTTAATAACACCTTCTTCAGTCAGGGTGCTTGTCTCTATAACAGGAAGTCCTTCAGCTTCCAAATCTGCAAATATTTTCTGGGAATATATAGAAAATGTTACTACTAGAAGTCTGGTTGTTGTAAAAAACAAACAAACAAACAAAAAAACAACTATTTTCAGAATCAGAAATTCTCTAAAGACAAATATTCATTTATATCTTACAATTTTATTTGTTAATCAAAACCCAAATTATTAGATTAGAATAAGATTCTTGAAGTAAAATTCTATTACCACCAAATACAAGGTATTATCCAAGAAAGAATAAGCAGAAATGAAAATGTCCTAAAAAATGAAATGTGCTCCTGAATAGAGGCTAGTGTTATTACCTGGTCATCTTCTGGAAGTTCAGATATTCTCTTCACATCACATTTATTTGCTACAATTATAAGAGGCTGGCCCAAAAAAAAAAAAAAAAAAAAAAAAAAGAAATAATGAAATTAATATCTTGTTACTTCATGATTCAACTTTAATTAACTTTGGTTACCAAACAGGTATATACCTTATTAGCAAAAAGTGGTTTAATATTTTTAAAGAGTTTCAGCTGTTCTTCCAGATTATGACCACACTGTTCAGACACATCCATGACATACAGCACAGCAGCACGAAGGTGGGCTAATGCTGTTATAGCCTGCATTTCAATAGTGTTCCTATCTTCCAGAGGATGGTCCAGAATCCCTGGAGTGTCAACCACCTAAAAATAAGACATAATTGTTCCCAGATTTTCACTAACTTCTGTAATACCTGTATTTTCAAGTTATAGAATCTCAGACAGTCCAACTTCCCCATTCCATGCAGAAATTCCCTTTATAATATTCTTTGACAGGTAGTCTTTTGCAAGGTTTCCAAAACATCTCTAGAATAAGGAATTTCACCTCAAAAGGCAACCCATTCCCATATGTCAATGACTTCAATAAATAAAGAATAACAAAAAAGGTTTCTTCACATACAACCTCCCCCCATCCCAAGTAAATTAGATTATACTCAACCTGCAGAGTTGAGGTTTTTTTTAAACCTATCATTTATTTAAATTTAATCACAATCAAATTTAATAAGAAAATCAAGCATTTTGTACAGAGCATTAACATGTAAATTGTCTTTGATTAAGAGCGCTCACCTGCCAACGCAAATATCTATAATCCATGTGTCCTACAAACAAAGATTTGGTTGTAAAGGCATAAGGCTGCACATCCACATCTGCTCTTGTCACCTTAAAATAAAAGTCAGAATTTATTTTCATTCTCCAAGAAAGCAGAAATTAAATACTTCTTTTCTATAAACGGCATAAATGATACATGCATATTACTTGATAATTCCATTTTATAAAGTGATAATATGTATAATTACAATTCTCTTTGCTTCCTACACTCAAGTTTATGTACAAATTAAAGGCATATGAATATGCCATGGGTATATTGATAAAATTTGGAATGGAATTCAAAACACTTGTATACTAAACAATATACCCAAGAACGTCAATTCTTTTCCCATAACTTTGATGAGAGTCCTTGGGACACAAGCAATTTCTAAAACGGTATTTTTCTCCTGGTGCCTGGCTGCACTATTTCCTAGATCATAAGGCTGGATACTTATTGAATCTATTCTTCTGAGCCCACTTTTACAGTACATTAAAACTGGATGACTTAATACCCTGACTGTCCTAAACAGTATAATATGTAACCAGATGAGTATATACTAGTTAACAGTATTACATTAAAGAAACTGAAAAAAAGAACCTGAGTCATCAAGTCATTACAAATAACGTGCAGTCAACATGACAAACTAAAGACAAAAAAGTAATTAAAGAGACTGATCTGATTTAGCTCACCAACTACAAAAAGAACACATTATGATGTTTAAATATTGTGTTAGCTGAATCATTTCATTATAACCAAAATAAAAGGCTAACACTGTAATTCTATTTAGACTAAAGCTATTTTTTTTAAATAACATCATTAAAAAGCATATCCCCCTATAATTCTGAAAAATAAGTCATGCTGAGCTAGCAATCAGAAACCAGGTTCAAATTACGGCTCTGGTAATTCCCAGCTAACCAAGTCACTAAGGGTAAAACCTCTCTGAGATTGTTTTTACCTCCCAGAATATTGCTATAAAAGCACTTTTTTAAACCAAAAAGCCTATGTAAGTGAGAGGTATCAGTATCATACTGTTTAGCCAGTTACCAAAGAGGCACACCAGGTGTTTGGCAATTTCAGTGGGTATTTGAACATTAAAAGTATTGACTGCGTGCTATGCATCCTTTGTTTGGCTTATAATCTCACTTATATTTTTTTTAAAAGAAACTAGCTGCCCTCCATAATACTACATTGCATAACTTCATGTTGTTTGGAAATAAGCATTATCAAAGAATCACAGGATGTTAAAAACGGAAAGGACTTTAGAGATTATTTTAGATTACAACCCTCTTGTTTTGTTTCTTTTTTTTTTTTTTAAAGGTTAAGGACACTAAAGTTAAGTATGGTTTAGATTTTGTCCAAAGTCACATGAAAGAAAGGTGACAACTACACTGAGCTTTCTTCAGAAAGATTTAGCATTAACCACAGGGATGAAAACCTTTCATCATCTCACTCCCTTGACAGGGTGGTTGATAATAAGTGTGTGGTTTTTAATAGTGAAGGTTATTTAAGAATATACAAAGGACTAGACTCTGACAGCTGAAGAGGCAAGGCGCCTAAGATATCCTCAGCCCCCAACACAGATCTCCTATGCAAGAGACAGAATAAAGAATTGGACACACAAAAGACGAGACAGAAAACAATGTCAGACAATCAGGAGACGTTAGATGTAAGCCTTCTGAAATGTACTTATATCCAGCTCTATCATTTTCTTCCTCTCCTTGAAAACACATTTTTTCCACATGCTTAGCAGAGTAAAAACTGAAAGCTTCAACTCTGATAGGATCCCCATTATTTCCTCAAAGTAAAGAATCAGATGAAACACAAGCAACAAAATAACTCATCTTTACTTGACATATTAGTTTATAAAAGCATTTTTCTCCTATTATTCCAATTAGACAGATTATACAAATATTCTTAACCCCATTTTTAGATACAAAGTAACTGAAGTTTGGCCGATAGCATATATGTAAAATGGTAGAGCTGGTTTCAAAAGCTAGATTCTTTAATTCCAAAGTTCTTCCCACTACAAAATTCTGCTATATTCTATAATTACAATACTGAGAAATAGAATATTAAATGAGATTCGAATGAAAGATTAATCATCCTTCTATAATAATTAGGTTTGTTATTATTTTTTTCTTTCGAGGACCAATGACATCTGAAGGGTGAATCTTGACTTGCAAGTGAACTGAGGCAAAGCTGTTCAATCATCAAGAGACCAATGGTTAGACATAGGTCAGAACAAGCAGAACATTCAAGTTTAAAGGAAATATTTTATACTGCCAGGGGTAATATGAAGTAATAACATTTCAGTGCACCAAAAGAACTTCTTTAGCTGGTATAACTGGAATCTAAGTTTTTTATTAAAAAAAAAAAAAAAAAAAAAAACCAACAACATAAATAAATAAATAATAGCAGGCCAACCTTATTAATAAAACTGGATTTTCCAACATTTGGATACCCACACAGAAGCAGAGTCCGAGTATTTGGGTCAATAGTTGGCAGACGGGATAAATGCTGACGCACTATTAAAAGTTGAAAGTGAGTGTTGTTAATTATATTTATTAACGAGTAAAACAAGCAATTTAATTTTCAATAAAAAGTATCAAAAATATAAAACTTTGTTTGAAAAACAATTAAAATTAAAACAATTTAACATCCAAATTTAAGAGAAAGCTATTATATACTAAACAAAAACATAAATGTGACAAAATAAACACCTTTACTTAAAAAACGCACAGATGGCTTTTTTTTTTAACATGCAGATGTAAGAATGGGAAAAAACAAATTACATGTTTTTAAATAACTATTGTTGCAATAGTCCAAGAAGGCATATGAAATGTGAGGTAGATAGAGTAGTGAAAACATCTATTTTATCTAACAGTGTTTTCATGAATCCAAATAAGAGTTTCATTAATTAGAAGTTATGCTATTAATTTCTGAAGATATTAAACAGTGAGTTTTTTTTTAGCTGTATGTCCCATTCCAATCCACTTCCTCCCCATGCATGGCCCACGACTCTGGCGCTTTTCTGACAAAATCATACTTAACTATATGCAAAATTCATGTTTGAACACAGTATTCTCTAATAGTCAATTGTGATGGAACAAATTCACTTTTCCAAAATAAATGTTATAGAACTGCCTATACTGTGATCTGTATCAGTAAGGGTAGTCACCAATGAAACATAAAAATAGTGAAATATTGGAAAACTTGAAATGCTAAAAATAACTACTGAATAAGACAGTGAAAAATGTATCATGTCAATAATCACTATTTTAAAATAACTATTTCATTAATATATGTACTCCCTTAGATCATATCCTTCAACACACAAAATTAGAGGATTAAAAGTTTAATAAGCTACTATATCCAATCTTCCTTGGAGAAGACATCTAAATTGAGTGGTTACTTGGACTTCAGAAAAAAGACACAATTTATCAAAAGGACTATGGTCTAAGCTTTTCCAGCTTGGCAGGGCCTACCAAAATTCTTTCAAGATTCCATAATCACTTGAAATAATGGCGAGGAGGAATCCAGATGAATACCAGACAATTAATGAAACTAGGATTAGCATGATGTCTATTTCCACATAATAAGCATCTACATTTTTATCACTCTGTGCACCTCCCTACATCAACAGCAACATTTTTATGTTTTAGCAAAAGGCTTTGGAGAATTGCTGTGGGTTAAAAAAAAAAAAAAAAAACACAGACAACCAGGAATAGAGCTTCTGCATTTAGGTAGGCTGGTCCTCAGTTATTTAAAGTGCTAGCAGCACACTGGCTTGTTGGACTTTGTTGGAGACAGTTCAAATTCAACAAATTGAATTCAAATGTGAAGAATAAAAATTAAAATAAAAACTGGTTTGCCTATGTAAAATACATACCTTGTTCCAGATATTCTAGACTCTGTTTCTGTCTCTTGATAATTGTGCACATACGGCCCAGAGCTGCACGTTTGAGCTGCTTGCAGCGGTATAAAGAATCCCCATATTTCATAAGCCGAACATAATCTTTGGCAACACTTAACAAAAGGAAAAAAAAAAGTTTCACAAAATCTTTCACTTGGACAATGATTTTCTATAAATACTAAAAAAAAGAAAAAAGAAAGAAAATAGGATATCTTACTTGTCCACTAGATTTTTAGCAATATTAATTTGTCCTAAGGCCAACTTATAATGATCCTTGTCATAAAGAACATTCATCAAATCAGCATAAAATGGATGGATATCCTACAACAGATTAAAAAAAAAAAAAAAAAAAAAAAGGTTAACTGCCAGTTTCGAAAAATGTTTATCACTTTTTTTCCCCAAACTGGTCTGACATCAACTTCCTGCATCCAGTTAAAATTTCTCTTCTCTTCTCCCCTCTATCCCAACTCCAATGTCTCCAACCACATTTTCCATTACTTTCTTTATTCTAACCAAGGCCATTGGTTTAAGACTCCAAACTAGTCAGAGTATCATAGAATCATGGAAAACTTTGATGAGGTTAAATTTTCAACAAGGCCTTAAAAAAAGAAAGAGCTCAAAGTTAAAGGGAAATCATGGTAGGGTAATCAAAGTATGTATACAGGCACCATGGCTGGAACTAGAATATCTTTCATGATTCTAGAGTTTCTCTAATCATCTCTTTATACTCTTATTTCTTCCTCCTCCTTCCCTGTCTTGGTTCCCAGTTTATGTATTAGTTTGTATCTGTCCATATTAAATCCTTTCATCTATTTTTCTCATTTGTAATAGTCCTCTCTCTAAAATTTAATACCATTCTAAATTCTGAATATAGCAGGTTCGCAATATGCATAACTGACTCAACTTTTTCAGTAAGTTTTTTAGATGATCCAGTAAAATAACAGAAAAATGATAAACGTGTTTGCTTAAACATTTGGATTCTCTTGAAGTTATTTAAAATAACCAATTTAACCCCAAAACATGAGCTTCCTGAAATGTTCAAGAAAACTATTTTATAACCATAAAATTTTAGTTCTATGAAGAACCTCAAGCAGACCAAAAGAACAACATGAATATGCTTTTATAACTCTATGAGGCTTTCCTTTCACTAAAAAGAATAAGATTTTATAAAACCACAGATGTGAAATCCACATTTTTAGTCATCTCACCTCTAAATGCCTCCATCCCCACCTTTCCTATGCATTCCTTTTCCTAATAATTCCTTTCTCCTCCTGACACTGGTCTTTTTATTTAATTTTTTTCGGAGTAAGTTGATAGGGAAGGACAAAGACTTCTATACTTCATTCCTACTTTCAGATAAAAGTAGAACATGTATTACATTCTACCCTCTCCCTTCCATAACTACTTACATAAAAATATCCCCATTTCAGGAAGAAGGAAATTTTGGTACAAAGAGGTTAAAGGACTTGCTTAGGGTCACAGATTTAATGTCAAAGAAAGAAACAGAACACATATCTCCCTACTCTAAGTCCAATGCTTTCTTCACTATACATACCACGCTGTGTCTCTATTATCAACTGGGGGCAAAAAAGCTTTTTAAATTAATGCTTTACTGATCACTTTCTTCCATACTACTGCAAGATATTTAAACATAAGTTAAGCAAAAGAAAATAGCTTGCATTAGTAAAAATCAATCTTGCAATATTAAACCAGCAGTCATATCAATGAAGACTGACCATTAAAGGTGATCAAATAGTAATCCAACTTTCTATGTGTCTGAATTCACTTCACTATACATTTCTTACCCACCAAAAATTTAGAGTAGTAGAAGAAAGGTTTGCACTTCACCTCAAATACCTTCTAGTTGTATGACCTCTAAGTGAACTGTAAGATGAGAATTGTTAAGGACCATGCCTAAGTGTGAAGGGGCAGGTCAGTTCTCCAGAACCCCCCATAGCAGTCAATCTTAACTCCCCTGAAGGAATTGCAAACCAGCCTTTACTAAAGCAGATGTAGTTGCTTGTGGATTAGGGATGAAATAAATCAAGGGAAGAGAACATGTCAGAGAATGCAACTGCCTCTCAGCCTCCTAGTATCATTGTCATACTCTCAAACGAACGGATCTATTCTCCTGGTTAGAATTAGATCTGCAGCAGCCACTAAACTAGCAGGTTGATCCCATAACAGAGAATAGTAACTACATCACTTATTTAAGAGTTGCCCCAAGAGTTAGATAAAAATGTAGATATTTTATAAATATTAAAGTAATGAAGGAATGTAAGCTACTATTAACACATGCAGTTAAACACATTTTTAATGCTTTAATACACTTTTCCAAATTGCTTTTTAACCAAATAATTAGAAACCACATTCTAAAAAGTGGATATATATTAGTGTACAACAACATAAAAAAAATTAAAAGAACTTAAATCATAGAATTACTTACATCTAATTTGGGGAAGTCAGTCAAAATCTGGCTGAGTCTATCATGATAATTCTGCTGAGTATATTTAACTTTCCTCATGTAAAAATGTCTAATACGGTGAATTTGATAATGTTTATGAATGACTGTTGGAGTCTTTCGTTGAGTCTTTGATAACGTCAGGTCTATGAAGTCCTGTAATCAAAGAATTTATTGGACAAATTCAGGCTAAAAATTCTTAAAACATTACATATATATCTAAACTCTTTTAAAGGAAAATACTTCAAAGGTAAAGAGTTCAACATTTTTAAAAATTAAAAATATTCACTTAATTCAATATTTATAACACAAATTATATTATTGATTTGTCAATTACAAACGTTCCATATGTTATGTTATGAATATTCTAGTCCTAGAAAAAAGAAAGCTGAAACATTTTAATATTTATTTAATTCCCCCCTTTAATATTAACATTTTTCTTTTTAGCTGTAGAATATAACGCAGTACTTTCATAAAAATGAGCCAGATTATATTCTTTACACCTCTTTATGGCTTTTATTCTTAAGGACAATTTTGGTGATGTAATTTCAAATACACCCTCTCAACACAAAGGCTAGAGTGCCAGACTAGGAGTCAGAATTCCGCAGTACAGCTTCAGATGCCCTATTTGCCTCAGTTTCCTTTTCTGCAAGATCAGGGTAATAGGATCTACTTCCCAGGACTGTTCTGAGGATAAAATGAGGTATTTGTAAAATATTTCCTTTGAAAAGCAGAAAGCGCTATGTAAATGCTAGCTAATTTACTCTGATTTCATGCCCAACAAAATGCATTTACAGAAAAAAAAGGTATGAATCTCAGTTTCCACATCTGTAAAATGAGGACAACATGTACAATACCAAAATGTGATGTGTGTAAAGCACTTTTTATGAACTATTAATACCAGAATTACAAGGGAATTATTTTTTCTTTAAATGCAAATAAAAGGCCTAGCTGTAGGCCTAAAACTATATTATAAAGCACCAGTCATTAAAACCATTTGGAATAGGTTAGGCTACAAGACACAATAGTCAATGACTTTAGTAATCTAGTATTTATATAAACCCAAAGACTCCAGTTTCTGAATTAAGAACTCACGATATGACAAAAATTTGGGGAGAAATTGGAAGAGCATGGCAGAAACTACTCATTGACCAACATCTAACACCAGATATCCAGAGAAGGTCGAAATAAGTTCATGATTGAGACATAAAGGGTGATACTATGAGCAAATTAGGGGAACCTCTCTAATCTATGAAGAAAGAATTTACGGCCAAATAACTGGAGAACATTATGAAATGCAAATTGAATAATTTTGATTATATTAAATTAAAAAGGTTTTATGTAAAAACTACTTCAGATAAGATTAGAAAGAATGCAAAAAACTGGGGAAATTTTTTTTTTTACATCCAAAGGCCTCATTTCTAAACTATGTAGAGAATTTACAAGAATACAATCCATTCTCCAATTAATAATTGGTCAAAGGAAATGAAGAGAGAATTTTCAGATGAAGAAATTAAAGCCATTTCTAATCGTGAAAAAATGATCTAAATCACTACTGATTAGTGAAATGCAAATTAAGACAACTCTTGAGGTAACACTACACATCTCTCAGATTGACTAAGATGACGGAAAAAGATAACAATACATGTTGGAGGGGATGTGGGAAAACTGGGACGCTAATACATTGCTGGTGAAGTTATGAACTGATCCAACCATTCTGGAGAGAGATTTGGAACTATGCCCAGAGGGCTATCAAACTGCATATCCTTTGATCAGCAGTATCTCCACCAAGTCTGTATCCCAAAGAGACCATAAAAGAGGAAAAAGGACCCACATGTGCAAAAAATGTTTCAGCAGCCCTTTTGTAGTAGCAAACTATATAGAATTGAAAATTGAGTAGATGCCCATCAGGTGGGGAATGGCTGAATAAGTTGTAGTATATGAATATTATGGTTCTATAAAAAACGATTAGCAGGATGATTTCAAAGACCTAGAGAGACTTAACAGGAACTGATACTAAGTGAAGTTTGTAGAACCAAGAGGACATTGTATACAGCAACAAAATTATACAATGGTCAATTTTGATGGACTTGGCTCTTTTCATCAATGAGGTGATTCAGGCCAATTTCAATAAACTTGTGATAGGAAGAGCTACTTGCATCCAGGGCGAGAGAACTATGGAGACTGATCAAAGCATTAATATTTTCACTTTTTGTTATTGTTTGCTTGGTTTTTTTTCTTCTCATTTCTCCCCTTTTTTGATCTGATTTTTCTTATGCAGCATAATTGTGTTAATATGTTTAGAAGAATTGTACATGTTTAACCTATTCCGGACAACTTGCTGTGGGAGGGAGTCGAAGGGAACGAAGGTAGAAAAATGTGAAACAAAAAGCTTTGCAAGAGTGAATGAATGCTGAAAACTATCTTTGCATGTATTTTGAAAACAAAAAGCTATTATTATAAAAAGGTCAGTTACAATATTAATAGTGTCACTAATAATGAGGTGTGATAGCTAGCATTTGAAGGTCCGAAAAGCACCTTAGAAATAGCATCCTCAGAAAATTCTATTATCCCCATTTTACAAGGGAGAAAACGGAAGCAAAGATTAAGCGACAGATCCCAGGCCGAACGCAACAGCCAGGCTTAGGCCGACTCCAGGGCCCGAATTCTGTCAGCTGAGAAAAATCCCTCCGCCTCTCCAACATTAGGAAGCAAATCTAAACGATTAGCCCAGTAAGGGCAACACCAAGCCTTTGCCCAAGGCGTGCTACGGAGCCCCCACGGGTAAGAGACGGGGGTTAAAGGCAAAGGCAGCGAGGAGCGGCTCACGAACGAGAACGAAGCCTTTCACGTTTAGGTTCCGCCTATCTCGGCCCCACCGGCCTTTCCTTCCCCTCTCCTCAGCAGTCAGAGCCCCAGATTCGGGACGCTGCGCACGTGTCATCCACCAGAACCGCTCCCCGCGCGTGCGCGTTCTCGCTTCTCCTCGGTGCGCAGCAGGACTATAACGAAAGGGCAAACGCAAAAGAGGACGCGAAGCGGCGCGACAAAGGAGAACGAAGCGCAGCTCGTTATTACCTTGGCGGTGGGGACCACCATAATCTTCTTGAAGTTGTACAACGCCATGTCGCCAGCCGGCTCGCGGCCTGAAGAGCCGGAAGTAGGTCTCACGGGAAATGAATACAGAGACGGGACAACACGCGACTTCCGCTGATGCAGAGGATGTGTCGGAGAAACGAGCTGCGCAGGCGCGTGAGCCCAACAGAAAGCACTTCCGGCGGAGGGCCTCTCCGAGTGCTTCCTGTGGTTGCGGCGCCACCTGGTGCGTGCTAGCTGACTCGGCGTGATCCTAGAGTCAGCCGGACACCGAGAGGGTGCGGGATGATTAAAGAATAAAGCCTTCCGCCTACAGATCCCGGAATTAACTGTCGTCGACTTTAGTTATAATCCCACCTCCCTCTTCATAAGTAGGGGGAGGAACACCGAGAGGGTGCGGGATGATTAAAGAATAAAACCTTCCGCCTACAGATCCCGGAATTAACTGTCGTCGATTTTAGTTATAATCCCACCTCCCTCTTCATAAGTAGGGGGAGGAGCACTACCCGGAAGCTCGGGGTGAAAGGTCAGACCCACCCCCCCCAGGGAACGGGAGCGGGAGCCGGAGCCGTTCTGAGGCGCATTTAAACTTAAAAGGCTTTTATTAACCAGCTTTTTTACTTGGAAGGCTACTAATAAAAAATTAGGGAGTCGCGGGGAAGGGAATCCAAGAAGCCAAGTATCCCGTCCTGAGAGACAGCAGGATTAACAATTTTAAAAATATTAAAACTAACCAGTCATTTCTTGGATTCTGCTAGACCCCTTTGTGCCTCTAGAATCTGCCTGAGAGTTCTCAGAGGTGAAATAACTTGTTCCCTGTTCATTACCGCTACTTTCACACGAAAGGGTCAGTATAGCAGGGCTTGAACTTAGGCTTTCCTGACTCCGGCCAGCCCCCTAGCTACCGGGCCACTGCTCCCTCCCCCACGGGAAATAACCTGGATAAGCACGATCCAGGAGAGGAAGAGAACCAAAAGAGATGCAGATTTGTTCTAGAATATGGAGAAATGTGGGAGGGAGAGAATAAAAGCGGGAAAGGGCGGCAAAAATACTTAGAAGAAGGGCTCTGAGCTAAGTCTCGAACAAAAACAAATAAATAAAAATAATACACGTACACGTAAAGACTTCAGGTTTATGATTCTAAGAAATAAAAATGGGAAAATATGGAATGATAGGTGATAACGGAACCCAGACAGAATGACAGAGGAGAATCAGATCAAGGCATACCTCTGGTGTTAAAGCAAATGAGTGGAGGATTGAAGACAGCGCGAATTTTTTAATTTTTTTAATATGGCCTTTTATTTTTCAAAATACATTCAAAGGTAGTTTTCAACATTTGCCCCTGCAAAACCTTGTGTTCCAGATTTTGCTGCCTCCCAGACGGCAAGAAACCCAGAATAAGTTAAAGGAGCAATTTTTAAAAATATATTTCCACGTTTATCATGCTACTGTGAGAAAATTGGTTTTCACCAAGTGTTCTTTCTTTAGGACCTCTGACCAAGAGGTTTTCAGAGTGTGAGAGGTTAAGGAAGGTTAAGATTCCTCTGAACATCAATTAAGTGACCAATAGAAGCCATGAGCAAACAGGAATTGGGGAGCTAGAAAGGCACAGGTGGATTCAGCCAATCGGGAAGAATTGTGGTCTTGGAAAAACCACAAACTTAAGATAACCTCCAGCCCAAACTAGTTGGGGTTAGTGACCTGATCTGACCAAATCACTATGGCCTGCTAATTAGGCTAATTGAATATTAACTCTACTGTTACAGGAGGAGGGTTGTTGTTTTTTTTTTTTTTTTTTTTTTTTTTTTTTTTTTGCCATTTTTGAACATGGGATGCATGATGAAAGAGGGGGAACATGTTTATACATATTTAGGGGGAAACATGTATGGGCTTATCCGAAAAATGGTAACTTGGAAGCATGGAACCAATGCAGCTAACAAGCATAAAGCTTCTCTGTGAAGACCTTGTATTTTTAAATCAGCAGGAGTCAGGAATTCAGGTTAGGGGCAAATCGTCAGTCTTTATTCTCAGTGAAGAAAGATCGGAGGTGGAAGAGAATGGGCAATAGCAATGTGTGCAGCTGAGTCAAGAAGCTAGCTAGACCAGCAGCCACACGACCAGCAGCTAGGAGAATGGAACCCAGGCTCAATCTCTCCCAACTTCTCTTCCTGTCTCTCCCTACCTCCACCCACCAAAATCATCATTTCCTATACAACACATCAGGACTTGCACGGAGAGTGGGCAGGGACCATTCTTTATCCAATCATGTATATTAATAGAGTATAGCCCAATTACTATTTAGCCTCCAGTACTTGGGACCTCAGTGCATCAACTCAAACCTCAGCCCATTACACTTCTCCTTCTGTGCTCAGTGTACTCTCTTCTTGGAGAGGGGTGGGTCCTGCTTCACGTCATAAACAGTAAGACAATTCCTTAAGATTTTTTAATAAATTTGCCTCAATATCTGCTTTTCAGTGTCAAGAGTGTATTTCTAATACTGCACCAAAAAAAACCCCAAAAATTAGAGAAACAAAGATGCAAATACTATGTTGTGATCCATATTCAGTCTCCATAGTCCTCTCTCTGTATGCAGAAGGTTATCTATTAGAATTGCCTCATTGTTGAAAAATCTGTCACAGAGATGTATCTTCTCAGTAGAGTAGGAGACAAAAATCTTGTGGAAAAGGAGGAAGAATGGGACTTGAGATGAAGGTTTGAAATGATCACTTGGACCCCTTCTCATAGGGGTTGGGGTAGAGTGAGCCAGGAACAAAGGGAGCTGGCAGTTGAAGGGATTAAGGAAGGTTTCCTGGAAAATATAATACTTGAGTTGCATCTTGAAGAGGAGGATTCTGAGGTGAGAAGGGATTTCATTCCAGTCATAAGGGATAGCCAGTGTAGGTGCTACAATGTAGATAGCAGGAAGGAAAATATAAAAGTTTGAAAGGTAAGTTGGGGCCAATTTGTAAAAGGTGTTCAAAAGCTATGAATAATGTAAAGATGTATCAGAAACTAGTTAGGGTCTTTGAGAAGCTTTACAATCTAATGGAATATAAAATCTGTCTGTTGTACCGCAGTTTCCTCTAAATTGCCCTGCCTCAGTTTCCCTAAATTGTTCTGCCTCAATCCCCTTGGTTGCAACCTCCATTCCTGATCATTAGGAGTAATCTAATTTAGGGCTGGCTACTCTGTTATAAATTGTAAATGTGTAAACTCAAAGGGGAGTTCAGACTTCCTAGCTCCTAACACCTCCTAAATTATCAAGGCTCAGGACAGGGACTGGGGAGTCTCCTCCAACAGTTTCGTGACACCTAGAGCATGAACCTCTGGGGTTCCTGGTCTCAGTCTGAGAGGGATTTGCATTGAAAGAGGCACCAAAAAAATATTTCCCCTCCTCTTCTCCCCCCCCCCCCCCCCCCCACACACACACACACCTGTCAGAACTAGATTGATGGGTCCCTTCTTGGAGATTCCCATCACCAGAGTTTGGACTCCACTCCACCCCCCCACCCCCACACTTCTGCCTTTGTCTACCCAAGCTTAGAGCCACATATATAAAGGGCTAAAACTCTGAAAAAGGTATGCTTGAATCAGACAACTGAGCACTTAAGGCTAATTACGTATTAGATATGAGACAATGACTTTATTAGCATATGTTTGGATAACTGGCCCTTCTCACCGTTGATGCTGGCTCAGTGTTTGATGTTAAAATAATCTTAGGCAAGGATTAGAGGGTGGGGTGAGAGAGTCGAGACTACAGTTGGCTGCAGGATGAGGAGGAGAAAGGTGGAGATTCTGGACTCCAGAATCGAGAGATCATTGGCAAACCTCCTGGCAGTTTGCCTGCTTCTTTCACTTCTCCCCCTAAAGATCAAGGACTTTTACTTATCCTGACTCTGGCTGATCCTGAGGCCTCCAGGTAGCTTGTCCAGACTTTATATACACACACACACACACACACACACACACACACACATATTTCATGGGAACCTCACATTGGCTGCTGGATTCTTTGAGACAAAAGTCTGAGTCAGTCCTGAGGCCAAAAATGGATCCTTTTGGTCCCAGAAAATCTCTCCCTCTTAGAAATCCAAATAAAATATTAAAAACTCTACATTTTGCCTTAGTTTTCTCCAGCATTACAACTGAAATGTTTAATAGTAGTTCAGAGGAGGGAAAAGATCACTTCCATGTGGATTAGTGAGTAGACTTTATTGAGAGATCACAAATTTAGGTGGGCATTGAAAGATGAGTTATATTGCAATGAGAAGACATTCCAGGTGGAGAAAATGTGTTAATTTAAGGTGAAGAGGTAGAAATACAAAAGCTTGTTCCAAGAGCAGTCAACAAATTAGCTTATCTAAGGAAAATGTTTGCATAAGAGAATACTAGGTGATAACCTTGAATGAGTATATTAGTAGATTGTAGAAGACCTCAAAAGCCAAGCTTGGAAGTTCAGAATTTTTCAGTCATTGAAAGTACTTAAACAGTGGAGTGATGTGTTCAAAATGATGTTTTAACAAAATTCCAGTGCCAGCAATGTGCAAGATTCTTAAGGCAAGAGAATCAGGAGGCAGGGAGACTAACTGGGAAGCAAAATAATGACTCTGAAAATAATGATGGTAGCAGTGAAAATGGGAGACAAATGGGAGAAACAATCTTCTAGTGTAGAGGTCAGGATGGGACTTAGTTATCACATTTTGGAACAAAAAATTGAAAATAAACTGACTTTAGAAGTTGACTAGCATCAGACAACTCCCTTTTTATAGCTTAGAAAAATGAGCTCGAAAGTTGTGGTTATATAGCTAAAGGCAGAAAGAAAACCAAAACCTTGACTACAATCTTCTACAGTATTTTTTCTATTATCGCATACTGTATTTTAATAGCGTCTGATGAATGCCATGTATTATGTATACTAGCTACTATGAAAAGATGCAATAAAATTCCACAAACATTTATTATCTAATGTCTCCTAATACACCTAATGGTCAGCTTGTATAGGGCTCTCGGCCTGGAGTCAGACATGAATTAAAATCCAGTTTCAGACACTAGCAGTAGACCCTGGGCATGTCACTTAATTTATGATTGTCTTAATCCACTGGAGAAGGAAATGGTAAATGTGTGGGACAATAGTGCCCACAAAAACAATCAGAAACTCTCATAATAGAAAAAACAAAAAAGAGATTATTACTATTTTGCAGAGAAAAGGGTATTTCCCATCTGACAAGGTGTTTATCAGCAAAAGGAGCACAAAGCATAAACTGCAAAATAAAAGCTTAAATTCCCTGAACACAGAAGCCCTCACTGCCACCTGGCCTTTTCTCCCATTGTTTGAGGAATTCTGGACTTAAATTCTAATCTGAGAAATCAAGTCAGAAACAAAAGAATACAAATCGGTAATAATAATCTCTTAATTTAAATTTCCCTAGAGAACTGCAATAGGAGCAGATAAGAGAATTCAAAGCCATCATCACCTTTTAAAGAAGTACTTAAATGCTAATTAATGGTGAGAAACAGGAGGGGACAAACACCTTTTAGCTATAACTCTATTTGGTATAAATTCTCAAGTCACAAATTAGTGATAGTTTAAAGCTATCTTCCCATGAGAGAGTCTTCACTCATTTAATTCCACATAATTATCTACTTCAATATCCTTTCCAGGAAAGCCTTGAACAGTAGGGTCTATGAAAATCAGTTAGAATTAGACATAACTGAATAACTATCTCCCTTACTTTCCTTACTTTCACTTATTTTTATCTCTCCCCATCAACTGGCTTATTCCCTACTTCTTGCAAACATTCCAATGTCCCTCCATCCTGAAAAAAAAAAAAAAAAAAAAAAACCCATTTGACCCTTTCATCCCCTCAAATCCCAATCCTTTGAAACTCCATTTTACAATCTGGCTTTTGCCCTTATAATTCCATCGAAACTGGTCTTTTAGGTGCCAAACCAAGTGGCCTTTTCTCAATCCTCATTCTCTTTAACCTCTGCAGCCTTTGACATGATGATGTGATGTTCTTAATGCTCTCTTCTCTTTAGGGTTTTGGGACACCATTTTCTCCTAGTTCCTGTCCTACCTGTCTGCTCCATCTCTGTCTCCTTTGTAGGATCCCAGATCATGCTTTTTTTTACCAAGGGTCTCTCTTAAGGTTCTGTCTCTCTTTATGTACTCTACTATTTCATTTAGTGATCTCCTCAGCTTCCATTAATGTGATAATCATCTCTATGCTGATGATTGTCCTTATTTGGGACAAAAAGACCTACCCAAATTGACTACTACAGAGATCACTAATAGAAAGCAGAATTATTTATTAGAATCTCGAGAAGCAGACCCCATCCTGGTCTGTGAGCCAAATTCATAACAGGAGAGAGCCACTCCCTTGAAAATGTTCACAATATTTATACATTTCAGACAAAGAACCTCCAAAATCCCATGGTGTGATTGGTCACATAAGTCTATTCCCCTATTTGGTCAGTGGAATGCAGTAGACAAGGTGATATACACCTATGTGGCCCAAGCTGGGCCACATAAGCCCTTCTTTGAACAGTTCTCTTGTTGCACAGGGAGAATAGGATTTAGAAGGTATAAATAAACCAAACCAAAAAAAGCAAACCAGGAGCTGACAACTATTATTATAAAAGCCAGCAATGGAGAATAGAATTGACATGAAATGATTTTCCCTTCTCCCATGCAATTTTAAAATTTGAGAGTAATTCCATAAAAAGTTCTTAACTATTAGGATACAGGGCCTGACCCCCCAAAATGTTGGGGTTCTGACCTGGTGTCACAAGATGTCTCAAAAGAATTTGTAGGCTTAGGCCATCTCCAAATCAAAAGGCAAAGATTTTATTATTATATTGTTGGCAACAAACTAAGTTCCAAAAGGGAGCTGGCAAAAAAAGGGGGAGGGAACAAATAGGAACTTTTGTAGAAAGAAGTGAGAGAAAACAAGTGTTGCTTTGGAATTTCATTATTATTACTCATTAGCTCCAGGATGTCATTGATATGTTAATTTTATGGTTTGGTATTTTGGTTATTTTACCTTACTATTGTAACTCATTATAGCTGTCCTTTAAAATGTCAACTAAAGTAAGAGCGTTCTTTTTGAGCCAGTATCTTGGCCATGAAATGTAAACTAGGAAAACACAACTAATATTCTTTTGGAGCTTATATCCTGAACATGAAATGTAAACAAGGAAAACGTTTTCTAAGGGAAGAGATATAGCATTAAAATCACATTATTTCCCCCATAGACAGTAAGGACCCAAAATCATTTGGGGCAAAGGCTCAAAGGTCATTTCTTCTGTAACTGCTTCAAGCTTACAATGGTTATAGAAATGTCCCTGCCTTAATGGGTCCCTCTCTCAGACAGGAAAATTGATGTAGTATGATTTTTGTGACCCTCTGATTTCAGGGGGGTAGAGAGGGGGTACGGTTCTGTTCTAACAATAAGTCAGTAAATCCCAAATTTTCTGGTTTTGGAGTCTGCCTCAGGGACTTCCCACATTACCAATCTAAGAACAACAATCTGCCTGATTTTGAATAAAACCACTCCTCAATTCATTGCTGACTGTCAGATAGCTTCTGGACTCAGGACCAAACTCCTGAGACAATAGTGATAATCTTTTCAGTGATAACCATGTTCTGGAGACCACTCCTGAGCCATAGAATTAGCGTGTCAGTGATAGAAAGCTGGATAAATGTGTCTTCTTGCTTCTGTTTTTCTGCTGAATTCCCTTAGAATTTAGTCTGCTTGTAATAGCGTTACAATTACAATAAACTTTACCACTTGGTTAAGGAGATGGATTCAAACCTGCAAATTCTTTTGAGACATCTTGTGACATGGTCTATGATCCCAAACTTTTGGGGTCCCCTTCCCAACCTCAACAGAGATGATTTAAATTGAGCATATAAGAAATCCAAAGATGGGAAGAGTATAGAATAGGTTGTTCGCATGACCATCTGCAGGTGGACAGCCTACATCCTAGAAAATGCAAATCTGGCCAATATATTAAATAGGCAAGGCCAGAAGATAAAGAGGAGGAAAATATTCAAAAAATATGTCAGGATAAGAGAAAGGAGGGGTGATAAGAACCATGAGCCCCCGGTGTTACCCCTTTATAGTAGGTCCTCACCAAAGTCTTTCTTCCACTTTGCCATTGTTGTATGAGGTTGACTCCGAGCTCAACCTGGTGAGAATTGTTGATGTAGACACAGATGGTGGTGGTGGTCACAATGCAGGACCCCCTTTCAGATGCCAAGTAGTCTGGGGCGATTTGAAGGTCGAGGACCATGAGGGCCAGGGAGGTAAGTGACTCCTGGAGCTCATGGATGGTTGAAAGGACTCACTGGCCATGATCTCAATACTCTGTATGGTGTTGGTTAGCACTTCTTCATGCTGTATGACAAGAAAAATGGCCAACCTCTTTAGAAAGGGGATGAATGAGCCTTGGCCTAAATTGTAAGTTGGGTATGAATGCACTATATATAGTTGGTGAGTCTAGATGTAGGTGGCCTCTGGTGCAAAAGCAAGGGGTTAGACCCAGAGTAGAAAAGATAACATTAAGACAGTATTTTGCAAAGGAAAGTACATCCCAGAGGGATGCAAATCATGTTCTGAGCCTGGAGGAGGCTCCTAGTTCAGATAGTCCAGGGGTGCAACTTATGGTTAAGTTGCCAAGTTGTCAAATCGAGATTTAGAGGAAATCGTAGAGTGCTGAGTTTTTACTCTGGGAATTAGGGGGCATGATTACAAATGGATGGGCAAAAGGGTACAGCTGGTGAGTTGGCATTGATACTGGGGAAGGGGGGCTGAGCCATTTTCAGAGCAGGAGGAGTTGCCTTTAGGAGTCACAGGTGTCATTACTGAGTGCACTAATAGGGCTACCTGGGAAAGTACTATAATGGAAATAGCTGTCTGACACAGAGGCAGGGAAGGTAGGTATGATGGAGGGAAGTTTACCCATTGAGAAAAAGGGAAAATGTGAAGAGTCCCATAGGGGGTTTGCCAAAATGAAAGGCAAAACTGGAAGAGAGGGAAGAAGTGCATGGATACATAAGGGAAGGCTGAAGGAGCTACCTGAGAGGCAGACCCAGCACTCCCTAATAAGCTGCTGCCTTGCTGAGGGATGAGTGAGCTTCATCCCATGTTTTCTTCCCATCCTCTCCTAGTCCTATCAAGATTCCCACCTACCTCCTTCATCCAGAGTGAAAGAGGGAAACCATCTCAGGGGCAGAGAAAAATGCTTAAATTGCCAGAGGAGAAGGCAAGATCATCAGAGAAGAATACAATTTATCAAGAGGATCACAAAAAATAGCATATCCCCCAAGGGATGTCTGTTCCTTTCATTCAGAGCCTCGTAGAGAATGCTATTTTTTTTTTTGGAAGAGCAGCTTGGGTTATTTATGAAGTAATGGCTGGGCCATTGTTACTGTAAAGAGCTGGACAAATTCTTTATAATCTTTAACAAAATTTTTGAAACCTCCTGAGCTTTTTCAGTCCTGCAAGGAAAGATTTCCAACCACAAGGTAAAAGTGTCAACAAAACCCCTGCAAGGGGGCATATGTGTAAAGTCTACCTGACAGTCTTCTCCTCTGAACAGATTTTTAAAATGGGGGGAGGAACTAACAGCACCTTTAGGATTCACTTGAGCACAAATTGGGCAGGCTTGACAAATCTGCCTAATGGTTCAGCCTGGCTTATGATGAATGAAAATCATTTTCACAAGGGACTGGAAGCATTCTTACCCAAGTGGGTCTCTTGGTATAGACCAAAGGGAAGTTTCTCTGGCTTGCCTTGGATATTAGAAGCTGGCCTGGTGATTGAAACCACCCCAAGATAGAAAGAATATATCCCCTCTCTTTATCAAAAGCCTATTCTTGGGGGCTATAGGAGGATATATGAGAGTTGGGGAGTTGGGGAAGTAATGGTGCCATGGTTAGGGGCAAATGTGTAGCTACTTAAATAGCTAAGTCTGCAAACTTCATGTCTCCTTTCTCTATCTCTGCTCCCTTCTTGGTAATCCAGCCTAGAATCTGCAACTGGGATGGTAATAGCCCTTAGGGAGTAGTTTCCTGAGAAGGAAGACTGGCCATATTATCACCAAACTTCTGGGCTAAATTTCAGATTCTTCTTTTTTCCTCTATTGTGCAGCAGGAGGAGAGAATGATATATTTTTTAATTTAAAACTTAAATAAATTTTTTTAATGAAATAGAAAAAATTGTCATATGCAAGCAGAACATGAAAGGATTCAAAATACATAACAATAAATTTCCATTTTCAAGAAAATATATGTAATAATAGAATATATATTTAGAACTATCTAACTTTTCTTTGCTTCCTTGTACTTTTTATTTTGTTCTCTGCAGTATACTTTCTATTTTATTCTTTTTTCTCCCATTTTTCCCCCATCTCTCCCATGTTCTATAAGAAATGATCAGGAAGATGATTTTAGAGAGGCCTGGAGAGACTTACATGAACTGATGCTAAGTGAAATGAGCAGAACAAGGAGATACACTGCAACAAGATTATACAATGATCAATTCTGATGGATGTGGCTCTTGTCAGCAATGAGATGATTGATGCCAGTTCCAATGATCTTGTGATGAAGAGAGCCATCTACACCCAGAGAGAGGACTGTAGAACTGAATGTGGATCACAACAGAGCATTTTCACTCTTTAATGTTGTTCACTTGCATTTTGTTTTCTTATTCATTTACTTTACTTTTTGATATGATTTTTCTTGTGCAGCAAGAGAATTGTATAAAAATATTTACACATATTAGATTTAGCATATATTTTAACAAGTATAACATATATTGGATTGCTTGCCATCTAGGGGAAGAGTAGGGGGAAGAAGGAGAAAATCTGGAACATAAGCCTATGCAAGGGTCAATGTTGAAAAATTATGTTTTGAAAATAAAAAGCTTTAAAAAAAGGACTAAATTTCAACTTAGTTGATTGACTTTCTTTTCATAATCTTGTTTTTCTTAGATTGTTGTTTCTTTTTTTTTCTGTTTTTTTCCTTAGTCTCTCTCATTTGATTCTTAATGTCTTTTTTGAGTTCTTCTATAGATTCTTTTTAGATAGGGAGTCATTTCACAGCACTATTTATGATAAGAAAGCCTTTTTTTTTTTTTTTCTTTTTTTTTTTTACATCAGTAACCTCCTCTGAAGACAAACCCCAATCTTCCCTATTCAATAATAACTTTCTATAGCTATGTTCTTTCTCCTTTGCCTGCTCCTTTTTTCCCCCTTAATAAGAGCTTGTAATTACCTTTAGACATGGAATATGGGAGACAGTACCTCTGTCCTCCTTCAATTCTCCCTTCTGTCCTGGAACCCAAATCAAAATTCCACCTTCCTATGTGTCCTTTGCCATTCGGGCAGTTCCTGCCCCACTGCTTCTGCACTCACCAGTATGTGTTGGTTCCTTCTCAGGCAGGGCCACATCCTAGCAGCACAGCAGGACCTGGAGGTTTTTATCAATCTTCTTGGATAGAAAACCCCACCTTCCTACACTGTCCAGGAGGGGAAAGCTCCTGAGGTTGAGGCTGGGGCTACCTCTGAACCATGCTAGCCCTCAGGCTCTCTGCTTGCTGCCTGAGCAGAACTAGCCTGGAGATACATGTACTTCACACTGGCTAAATTCCCATCCTGGGCTTTTCTTTGGATCTTCTCCACTTATCCCAGGAGGACCACTGTTCTGCCCCAATTCGTACTTGTTCTTCACAAGTCTACTTTCACCCTGAGGTGCAATAGTGTTTTGTTTGTGAGGAAAATATGGAGAGCTTAAAACTTTCTTATCTATTCCATCTTCCCTGCATCCTCTAAAATAATAATATTAACATCTCAGATAAGATCCATTTGGAGGGGATTGGCTTTAAAGCTCTCAGTAAATTTGGTGGGGTCTTCTTAGTGTGTAGGACAGGTGCTAGACCCCTTTCTCTCTCTCTTTTTTTTTTTTAAATAACTTTTTATTGACAGAACCCATGCCAGAGTAGTTTTTTACAACATTATCCCTTGCGCTCACTTCTGTTCCTATTTTTCCCCTCCCTCCCTCCACCCCCTCCCCCAGATGGCAAGCAGTCCTATACATGTTAAATATGTCACAGTATATCCTAGATACAATATATGTGTGCAGAACCCAACAGTTCTCTTGTTGCTCAGGGATAATTGGATTCAGAAGGTAAAAATAACCCGGGAAGAAGAACAAAAATGCAAGCAGTTTACATTCATTTCCTAGTGTTCTTTCTTTGGGTGTAGCTGCTTCTGTCCATCCTTGATCAATTGAAACTGAGTTAGATCTTCTCTTTGTCAAAGAAATCCACTTCCATCAGATTACATCTTGATACAGTATCGTTGTTGAAGTATATAATGATCTCCTGGTTCTGCTCATTTCACTTAGCATCAGTTCATGTAATAGATCCCTTTCTCAAATTTACTAATCAGAGGCATCTTCAGGTACAAAGAAAAAGCATTCATTTGGTCCCGGCAGGGAGAGGCATCCCAGTTCCCACCATGTGCTCCTGGACCTCACAAGCTGGAACTCGTCAGTGGTTAAATAGCAAATGACCCAAGCCTTTTCATTGGATAGACTAAAAGGAAGTAATCATCCTTGACCAATGGTCACATCACTTCCTGTAACTTCCTGTCACTGACTTAGGAGTGGACTTTTAGAAATCATGTGACTTCCTGCAACCTGAGGTCCAAAATTTGATCTTCTGGCTCTGGGTATAGAGATCATGTGACTTAGGCCTAGTCTGACCTGCTCTATCTCATGGACTTTTTGAGAAATCTCCAACCAGTCCCATTCAAAAGTAACAAAGTTTTTCCTCAATTTGGGAAAAATCTGACGTTGAAAATGGGACATGTGCCCCGAGTGTTCCACTGCTAGAGTCTGCTACTTTTCTGAATGGGCAAAGTTTAGGAGGGGTGTCTGAATCAGGGTTTTGAGGGGTTCTGCTCCTTGTATGGAGAGGGAGCTAGGAGGTTGTAGAATTCAATTCAGAATGTGAGGGTCTGGGGACCAGTGGGAAAGGGACTGGGGAGTTGGATGTAGAGACTGGATCTTGATATAGGGATGATCCTAGGAGTTCTCAGGCTTCCTAGTAGGGACCTACATAAAAGAACATAAAAGGACTCAGGATTAGAGGATTAACTAGGACAGTCTCAGTCTCCCTCTTAAATTTCCTTCCACTAAATTTAACCAGAAATATCCTAACTGTTGTTTTAAATTAAGATTTTGAGATAAAGTCACCAAAAGCCTGGATATATGGAACTTCAGTCCATTTTCCCTCTGGGTGGAAAAACAGATTAGGCTGTAAAATATTATTATAGTTAAAAGACCTATTAATGGACCATTTCCTGTAATCCTCCAGGGTATATTGAGACCAGGAAGTAATAAAAGAGAAAATAAACCTCTCTTTTTTGAGATTATATAAGGTGAATTAGGCTCTGTTTTTTAAGAGGCAACTCAAGAGAGACTCTTTAGGGATAGGGATAGAAATGGATTATCCCATGTTTGCTACAAGTCTTAAAGGATTTCTGTTCCTATAAGAATTCACCTTCTTCTGGTGTCTTACAGGGAAGGTGAAAATTGGCAAGTATGCTGAAACCCCCAATACTCCCAAGACCAGGCAGCCCAGCCAAGGGAATTATGCTGAGTGTAAAGCTCATTGATAACCTCAAGGCTTCTTAGGTGCTAGGGGGTGTCCCAGCTATAGGATAGAGGGAAAAAAGAAAAGGAGGACTTACTTTGCAATAGAGGAGGTAAAGCTAGACTTTCCTCACATAAGCCATAGGGGTTGAATCTCCAAAATATTGGGATTCTGGATTGGTGTCACAAAGTGTCTCAAAAGAATTAGCAGTCAGACCATTTCTAAATCAAGAGGCAAAGACAGTATTATTATGCTGTTGATAGCAGACTAAGTTCTAAAAGAGAGTTAGCAAAAAAGAAGAGGGACAAATAAGTACTTTTATAGGAGGAATGAGAAAAAAACAGATGTTGCTTAGGAATTTAACTTTTATTACTCATTAGCTCCAGGATGTCAATGATGAGCTAATTTTATAGCTTGGTATCTTGGGCGGTTCACCTTACTATCATTACTTATTATAGCTGGCCATTAAAATGTAAACTAAGATAAAGTCATTTTCTGGGAGCCAGTATCCTGCCCATGAAATATAAATTAGGAAAACATAATCTAAAGGCAGAGATACAGCATTATATAATCACATAAGTACCAGATCTATAGGAAATGCTTAGTGAATGATTGATTAATTTCTATCTTTTCCCTTCTATAGTATGTTTTTTACATGTCTTTCTACTGGCATCTTCTAGCCTCTTTTCCCCTTAAAATACACAGGCTCTTCCCTTATCTTAGCACCCCATTAGCCACTACTTAGGTTAATTTCTAGTCTACTCAGTTCCACATTGTACATTCTTTTGCTCTCTTCAAGATGGAAACAATATAGAGGAATGCAAAGGAGAAAACAAATCTGGTCTAGTGAAGGTTACAAGGACATTAATAGGTACAATATAATTTTTCTGGTATCCTTTGAGCCTGGAATAATATTTCCATAAAATAGCTAATAGCAACATTTGGTCATATACAAGTAGACATGTCCTATACAAAAATGGAGATGAAGAAATGAAGGATTGAACTGATACGGCAGGTGTTTATCCTGTTCTATACTTTTTCACTCCAATTTTTTTTATCTCCATATATTTGGAAATCATGTATAAGTCATGTAAAAAAAAAAATTAGGATCCTGAGGGAATGAGGACTTTTGAATGACATTGTTATTCCCCAAACATCCTATTTCCTCCTCTTCCTTCTAGAGGCAAATTCCTGAAGTTAGTGATCTATACATATAGTTTCCATTTCCCCCAAAACAGTTTAATTCAACAACTAAATATTTAGAACTTACAATGTGCTGTACTAGATATACTTTCTTTTATCCTCTTTGACTTCTGCTCCAGTCAATCCATTTAAATAGTATTTTTAGAGGTTAGTTTGTGACTTCCTAATCGGTCAATTCAGTGTCCTTTTCTAAATACTCTTTCACCTTGCCTTTTTTGCAACATATAACATCACTGATTATCTCTATTTCTTTAAAATTCTTTTCTCTCCTATTTCTGTGAAATTGTACTATCTAAATTAAAATTCTACCTCTCCAATCACTTCTGCTTACTTTGCTATCTCTTCTGCTAAAATTTGGCCATTCTTCTAGATGCTTTACTTTGCCCTTTGTATTTTCTACTTCTAAACTTTCTCCTTTGTATATCTCATCCTTCCACCCACCCCACAATCTTGCATTTCAGGTCTGTGCCAATATACATTACAATCTTAAGTTTTTCCTGTAGTTCCAATTCAACATTTTTATCACCTCTTTTCTATTCATCTCAAAAACAGTATGTCTAAGACTAGATTCATTATCTTCATCAACAAATCAATTATATTCTGAATCCTATTTTTATTCATACTATCTTTCTTTCAAAAATCCAGATTCAAATTCTTACAGTAATCTTCAGCTTTTCCTTCTCTCTTATCCCCCGACGTACAAGTCCTAAAAACTCTACTTTCTTAACATTCTAAATGCTACCATCCTTCTTTGAACTCTGAAAGACCTTATAATCATTTCAATAAAGTTTTTGTTTACTGGTCTTTCTACTTCGAATCTTCCTTATTCTAATCCATCTGAACTTATCTACTAGATCTTTTTGAAATATTCTTCTTATGTCACTCTCCCATAGAGAACTTGTGTCAATTATTTTTAAATTTATTTTTAATATTTTCATATTTATTTCTATTGAATTAAAAATATTTAATATTTTTATTTTTCTTCATTTACATCTAAATTTTTTTTATATTTGTTTTTAAAACTTTTGAGTTCTAGATTCTCTCCCTTATTCCTACCTCTAGAGTGCATTAGAAAGCACATGTGAAGTTATGCAAAACATTTCCATAAAAGTCATGTTGTGAAAGATCTTCCCCCTAAAAAAAAAATTCTTAAGGAAAAAAAGTTTAAAAAATAGACACAATTAGTTCTTTCTCTGGGTATGAATAGGATTTTTCAATAGAAGTCCTTCAGAGTAATCATGGATCATTGAACTGCTGAAAATAGCTAAGTCATTCATAGCTGATCATCCCAAAACTTTACTACCACTTTGTACATAGTACATTTCACTTTGCTTGAATTGTTCATGAAGGACTTTACAAGTTTTTCTGAGAGCATCCTGCTCTTCATTTCTCTTATTTGACTTTCAAAATCCCTTTTGAGCTCTTCCAAGCTCCTGAGACCAATTCTTATATTTCTTGAAGGCTTTGGATGTAGGAACTTTGACTTTCTTATTTTCTTCTGAGTATGTTTTGATCTTCCTTGTCACCTTAGTAATTTTCTATGGTCAGAAACTTTTTTCTGTTGTCTGTTCATTTTCCTAGGCTACTACTCAGCTTTTAACCCTTTGTTAAAGTAGGGCTGTGTTCCCAGAGTGGAGGGGACACTGTCCCAAGCTTCAGGGGGTTTGTGCAGCAGTTTTCAGAAATAATAGGAATCCGACCACAAGTCCTCTTTTCTGTTCTGGAGCTGTTAGGAGTGTCCCTGCTACACTGTGGCTGTAAGTTCTAGTATGCTAAGGCAACAGAGTCCTTCCTCAGAGCTAGTAAAGAGACTTCCTGTGGTCTGAGGCCTCTGGAAACTGCCAGCACCTCCACTGCCCATGCCCACAAGGACTTCTCACCCTACTGATAACATTTCCCACTTCCATTTCCCCTTCCAAGTTGTCTTTGGTGTCTCTGGGCCAAGAGATCTAGAAACCACCAGTATTACCACTGATTCAGGGGCCCAATCCTGCTTTGCTGACACTGGGCCTGGGATTGGGACCAGAGCCGCCCTGCTCCAGGAGTGTCTGCTAGACTTCCACCCTGGTGCCATAGACCTTTCCTGCTGACCTTCTAAGTTGTCTTCAGCTGGAAAATGTTCTACACCATCTTTTGGGTGTTCTAAAATGCATTAAAATTATAGATGTCCAGGACTTTGTTTAGAGTCATTTAAAGGAATTTGGAGCAGTTTGGGGGAGAGGTTGGGAAAGTTCCTGCCTTTACTCTACCATCTTGGCTCTGTCTCTGTCCTCTACTGAATATTTATCTATTCTACCTTATTAGGATCACTTTGAGTATTGATTTTGTTATTTATCATGTCAGTGATTGAAAACATTTATTAAACACTTGCTATATGCAAGACATTATGCTAAGTTCTAGGAATATGAAGATAGGATTGAACAAGACTTTTGTCTAGATGTGAATATTAGAGAAAAACTGGTACAAATATAAGAAGATAAGTATATTCTAAGGAAGAGCAAGTTAAGAGCAAAGGAAACTACTATGAGAAATCTGAGTAGAAAGATTTACATTTCTTTTTTTTTTAAATTATTTTTAAAACATATGCAAGGATAAATTTTCAGCACTGACCCTGGCAAAACCTTGTGTTCCAATTTTATCCCCCTTCTTCCCACCCCCTCCTCTAGATGGCAAGTAATCCAATATATGTTAAACATGGTAAAAATATATATAAATTGAATATAGGCATACATATTTATACAATTAAGATTTACATTTCAATTAGGAAGCGACTGAGGAAAGGTGAGATAAGTCTTCTTATAGATGGGTAGCATTGGAGTTGGGCACTCCAGGAAGTGAGAATGCTAACAAAAATGGGAGGGAAGCTCATGATAATTTTGGCCTAAACAATTTACACCAAGAGAACACAGGTCCTCCATCAGGCAGCACTACACTGTCCATATGTGGAAACATCAGTTGCAGCAAATGAAAAAGTTTTGGATGCTGTGGATAAGTTCTCTTACTACTTTCCACAGATGTCCACATTGATAATTAAATTGACTCATGCATTGCCAGGGCTGGCTCAGTGTTTGGGAGGTTTCCAAGGAAAGAGTGAGAGAGGACTGACTACCAAGCTGAAGATCTCCAGAGCTGTTATGATGATCTACCTCATTGTTGCATACCTGTAAAACCTGGATGATATCCCAGAGCCATGCCGGGAAACTGAATCACCTCCATTTGACTTATCTTAGGAAGATTCTGAAGATCACCTGACAGGATAAGATACTGAGGTCCTTTCTCAAATTAAACTGCCAAGCATTCAGACTCTACTGCAGAGAGCACAACTGTTGAATGGGCCATATTGCTTGAATGCCAAACATTTGCTTGCCAAAAAGACGATTTTATGGAGAACTCGCAGAGCAAGCCTTCATGTGGTAGTCAGCAAAAGAAATACAAGGACACTCTCAAGGTCTCAAGAACTTTAGATTTGATTGTATGACTTGGGACTCACTGCACAGAATCACCCAGCATGGTACCTCTTCATCAGAGAAAGTGCTGCGCTCTATAACCAAGCAGAATTGAATTACTTCAGAAGAAACACAAGATGCACAGTTACAGAATTCATCCCAAATATTTATAGGAACTGTTTGTGCCAACTTGTGGCAGAGCATTCTGAGACCAATTGGTCTGTCAACTACAGCCAGACACACTGTAACATAACTCTATAGTGATGTCATTTTGGTTTGAGAATGAAGGTCAACAACCATTTATAAATATGAATGCTAAAATAAGCAAAGTATGGAGACAAGAAAGGGTAGAATAGTAAATGGAGACTAATTCCTTGGACTGGAACATAGTACAAAAGGGGATCAGCAAAGTATGAAAAAAGAAGCCTGGGATGATATTGTATAGAATTTTGAATGCTCAAATTTTGAAATGCCCAGAATGTTGTATCTCAGTATCAAAGCAATGAAAGTTTTCAAGGAGTGTGCATACAAAGGGCAGAGCTGTTACTAAAAAAAGTAATGTATAATAGATAGAGAGCTAGCTTTGGGATCACTAAGACTTGGATTTAAGTCTTGCCTCATATTTATTCTGCCTCAAACCCTAACTTCATACTTCTCAATTTACTCATTTCATAATTCTTTTTCTGCCATCCTACCTCAACCAGATGGTCATATCTTTGATCTTGCTCACCCACAAATTCACCAGTTCCATGTTCATGAACTGTGGAATTCCCCTATCTGATCACAATCTAGTGTTACTTCACATCTCCCTCTGCTTTGCTACTCCTAATTCTATTTTTTCATGCTCCAATTCTCCCTCTATCAGTTCTTTCCCAGCCTACTGCCCCTCCATTTGCTGTCCCCTCCTCCTTTTCCCATCTTGGCCTTTTGGTAAACCAGTTCAACTCTGCACTGCTACTTGCCCTCTGTACAGTTTTTCTTGCCCTGACAAGTGTTAGCTTTGGATCACTCATCAGCCACACCTATTCATGAACCATTGAAGGAAGCTAGAGAAAATCACAAAGCTGTGCTGACTGGGCCCATTGCAGATTTATGCTATATAACTTCAACTAAGTTGAAGTACTTCTTTTATACCTTCCCCATTAGCTATCATACTCACCACAGTAGTTCCTCCAAAGCTCTGCTGGATCCCCTTCCTTCTATCCTTTCTGCTAAGGATTTTGCCTCATTTCTTACTGAAATGTATCTGGACTTTCTGTCTGGACTTTACTGATTAAGTAAAAAAAAAAAAAAATCTTGCCATTTTGATAAAGACATTGCAGTAAACTCTTAATGGCAATTTCCTCATTAGAGACTGCTAATTTTCCATATATGACTTAGGAATGTATATCTTAGAGTTTAGCACATGAATTATTAGCTAGCTCTTATAGTGAGTAAGCACTATCACATGAAAAAAATATCACTACCATCACAATTCTACCACAACAAAAACAAGCAAGCAAACAAAAAACTTCACGACAGTTATATGTGTGGAGAGAGCTGAAAATGTGATGGCTGAAAATAAGAGCACTTTCCAGGCCGCTTGCTTTTAAATTGTGCAGCCAGAAAAATATTCCTGTGAATGTATGTGAGTCATGACTCATCCCTGGCCACTTAGCCATAACCTCAGTGATGAGGTACTAAATGCTAGACACCATCTGCATGTTGATGAGAGTCAGCATTCTTCTCCATTCTCCTCATGCTTGTGCCATTCCTGTGTGAGGCTTTTCCAGCAGCAGGTGTTTACAGAGTGCATCTCAGATCTCCACAAAGCAATCTCCTTTGTGGATGTACTATTGACACTATCTATTTCCTGGGAAATTTGGTTTGTTGAATCTTCTTTCCAAGAAGAACAAGTGGAAAAGATCCATGCAATGGAGCTAGTTAACTAGTATGTTTTGGACTACTTCCTGGAAATATCCGGATGCTGGGACATCCTAACACAAAGTTTCCTGAGACAATCAAAGGTAAGGTTTGCTTATGGGGCTTGTTCCTTTGCAACTTTTCCTTGCAATTGTAGTCTATAAGAATTATACAACTATATTCACATATTTATTTTTCAGGATTCTTTAAGTTATAGGATTGGGCTTACACCCCTTTTATTCTGTTCTAGTGTGATGAATATGTGGATATGCCAGGGAATTGAATCTAAATTTCTTGCTTAAAAGGATGCTTTGTGTCAGGATTAGTAATATAATCAGAGGCTAGTTTTCAAGTGTCAAAAGGTGTGAAGCCTTCACTGACGACTTCTGGAGCTTATGCTGTTGTCTCCTTTTAAAATTTTTGATTTGGAACTTGAGTCTTTACCAATTTCTTTGATGCATATATTATATGTTGTCCTATGTTTTCTAATTATTTCACGTGCCTGTCTTGCATCTCAAAAGAGAATACTGGAGAGCAGGACTATGTCTCATATATCTTCATATCCCCCTCAGCACATAGGATTGAGCAGAATACACAGTAAGTACTTCAGATGAGTTTATATCTATTTTGTATAAATTGTTACATAGATACAACTTCACAAAAAAGGAATAAGGTTAATATCTATGGTTTTATTGGTACAAGGAAAGACTGAGGAAACAGTGCCTTCTCTGAAACACATGGTCTTAAAAAGTCCTAGATCACTGAGAGAAAAATGACTTGTCCAGAGATACAATACAGGTCAGTCACAGGAGCAGAATCCAGGTTCCTTGGCTAGCTTTCAGAGTTCTGTACTATACTGCCTCTCACCCTGTCTTTAATGATCATTAGGAATTTTGGAGAATATATTCTAAAGAGTCCATTACAATCCAAACTAAAATTGGACCCATCTGCTTCTCTGATTGCAAAAAGAATAGAACCCCAAGATGGATCACAAAATTATATTGCTTTCCGAGATCTTTAACAGAGTAGATTTCCTGGGCCTGTCCAGGCTGGCACATCTCTCCCTTGTGTGATATTATAAATTTAAAGGCTTCATAATTTTTTGAATTCTAAGGGTACAGGATGGTGATTCCCTAAAGTGCAGTGTATACTCAATTAAGCTTATATAAAGCTTCAAATAGCCCTTAACAAGGAGACACATTTCACTCATGTTTGTGGGTCAAGCTGATGAACTTACAAAGCTGGTTTGATAACATTTCATCAGCCTACAATGTTTATGCATCTCACTAAATTTTTTCCATCATCACTGTTCAGGACTGAAGTAGAACAGATCTATTTTTGTCCTAGACTCTAGACTCATTGTCAGCTTACCCATCATATACAGTGACATCTCCGTCATTGGCATCTAACAGGTGTAAACTGTACATACAATTTAATTTGTACATCTCCACATAACTTAACAGCTTTTTAGAAAAAAGATTTTAAGAAAATTTACTAATAATCATGACTGTGTGGCTTCCTATCTAGCTATTTTGATTAAATAATCAGTATGTTTTTTCCCTAGTACAATATGTAGCTGCCAAGTTCACAGCTGATTCAAACTTCTTAGGTATCACTTCTATTTTATAAAGCAACACAAGGAAATAAATTGGAGATAGGACCTATGAATAGTAGTTGTATTTTTCTCCTTGATGTATCTATAGTTTGCCTTGTTCTGTTCACTTCCTTAAATTTCTTGGTGTGGCAGAGAGGTTAACTTACTTCTTGTCCTCTGTTTTTGCTTTCAGACCACTATTTGCTGCCATCATTCAGCAACCTCTTCTCTAACTATATATCACCCTATCCCCACTATCACAATCATGTACCAATCTTCAGCATACTCTCTTCTTTTCCATTGATCCTGGAAACAGGCTCATAGTCTTCCCTTTTTCTTTTGCCATTATCTTTGCAACTTTATCTTTAACAACTTTAACCTTTGTGAATCCTGACCTCATAGTTTCATGACCTCTTCGTTTCCATTGCTAGGGAAAAAATCTTAGATTTTATCCATTATTTGTTGTTGTTGTTGTTTTTTATTATAGCTTTTTATTGACAAAACATAGGCATGGGTAATTTTCATTATTTGTTTATGCTTAGATGGAGTCTCACTTCTTATTTGAAGCTCTGCATTCTTTTTTCTCCCAGATTTTTCTTAGAGTTTGTACTGCCATTCTTTATGCTTTCAACAGATGACCTCAGCAATTACCTTACTGAAATCAAGGCAATCTGAAGCCTATTTCCTCGATTTCTTTCCTCCTCACCCTACTCCTTTTTGCCTATGTCTTCACCCAGCCTGAGTCCAAATAAAGATTGCTTTCTTGGATAAGGCTAGCTTCTTGATTTATGCTTTTGACCCCATTCCACTTCTGACACCTGCTAGGTATGTGACCTTGGATGACTGACAATCTCTGAATCTCAATTTCCTGAGCTGCAAATGGAGATCATACTCACATTATCTACTGAGTTGTTATAAGAGAATTCTTTGTAAGCTTCAAAGCACTAAATAAATAACGGTGATTTTTATTATTATATTTCAATTTATTATGATGGTATTAATCCCCTCCAACTTTCCAGGAGAACTCATCCTATTAATTTTCTTTTCCCTTTCTGTCATCTGCCTTTTTTTCCCTTCTGCATGTATATATAGGCTCCTTCTTTACAAGCTTACTTCCTTCTCAATCTATTATTATGAATCCACAACTTCTTCTTTAATTGACAAATAACACTTTCTAAAATATCAGCAATGACCTCATAATTTAAAATTCCAATCAATAACATTTTCTCAGACTTCCTTTTTTTCTTTGCAGCTGACTGCATTGTTGACTGACATTGTTAACTAACACCTTGATGTTTCCTACTCCTTTACCTTTATTGACTTGTTCTTTTATGTTATTACTCCTTAAAATGGTTCTAGCCTCAGTTTTCTTTAAATCTCTTTTTCTACCTACTACCTTGGTGGTGTCTTCTGCTACTGAAATTTCAACTACCACCCCAGATGGACAACTTCAACATCCAAGGAAAGCCTTTAAGAAGTTGTTGTTCTTCTTGTTCAGTTGTTTTCAATCATGTCAGACCCTTCATGACCCGCTTTGGGGTTTTCTTGGCAAATATAATGGAGTAGTTTGCCATTTCCTTCTCCAATTAATTTTACAGATGAAGAAACTGAGGCAAACAATGATTGGCTTGACCAAGACCACACTGCTAGTAAGTCTTTGAGGCCAGATTTTAACTTGGGAAGACGAGTCTTTCTGATTACAGGCCTGGTAGTTTGTGCACTTAGCACCATTTAGCTGAGCCCTTTAAGCAGTCATTTGATGCAATTTTACCTGTGTACCAGAAAGTTAGAAGTTAAATGTAGGGAAGGATTGGTGGGGAGAAATAGTGGTGGCATATTAAGTTCTATTTATTTACAATTAAACTTCTTATTCTTCTCCAATCTCTACCAGAATTCTGTTCCCATTTTTAACTTTTTGATTTCTGTCAATGTTACCACCATTCTATCACCCATGTTTATAAACTCAGGATTATCCTTCATAAAAGGTCTACATGAGGCATATTGTATCCCAGACACCAACAGTGGAAATCCTGCTTCTCCCTGCTTATGTGTGCTGACTGAAAGATGTTCTAGGGTGGGAAAAGTGGTCCATTTCTTAGGAATACTGAGTATAAATGCTACCTCTGACCATTGTATTAACTCCCCTGCTCTGTTAATACATTCAAAGCACAGCTCAAATTCTATTTCTTTCAAGAATCTTACCCAAAGCTCTCTCCCTGCTCTTAAAGTCTTTTCTTACCATATTCTTCTTTGTATTCTATCTATTTATGTATTTATATTAGCACAAGCATATTGGTATATTAAGCATTGCAACTGTTTTATAGTTCCTCCACAATCTCAGGATAAGCTATTTTAATAACTTTTTAACAAAAGGGCTGCAATCTCTTTCCTTGAAGTCTTTTTGGAGCAGTATAGGTGCTGAGGTCTATGCATTTTCATTTGTAGGAATAATTTTCAATTTGTCTCAAATTTCCAGAGCACATAAGTTTAGAATTTCTATTTCCTACTTTAAGGATGAATCAAATTACCCCCTTAATTGGAGAAGCTATGTACACAGAAAAAGTCAAGAATATACAGAACAAACAGTCTGTGATTAACAAATACTCAACAGATTATTCATGGAAGTCACTGCTTCTTATATCTCACTTTTGCTATGTTAAAGTGTTATTTTGTGGTACCCAGTTGTAACCCAGCTAAAAGAATCTTTATTTATTCCCTCTTGAAGATGTTTTTATTGCCAATCTAGAAAGCCCTTCTAACAAATCACTCTCTCTTTGGACCTTCACTTTTAAAGAAACTTGATAACAAAAGTATAAGAGATTCACATATTCTTATTTCTGGGATTGCAGAACAGTTGAGAACTAGAGTATTGAGCAATAACTCATTGATTTTTCTCCTAGAAAAAAATGTTATAAAGGATGATTAAGTTCTACAGTACCTGAATAGATAAATTATATTTGATCCTATTGATGTAGAGTGGTAAAGTAGTTGGATTCCTGGACAGTTAGGACAATTTTAGTCCATATATCTTCTAGCTATTTAATCATAGGTTATTTATGATTACCTCTCAAAATTTCAGTTTCTTCATCTATAAAAAAAGTAAGAGATTTGCTGTAACTTTTTCACAGAGTTAATATGATAAAAGTCCTTTACAAATTTTGAAGTATTTAAAAAAATTTTAATTCTATTTTATTTTATTTTCAATTCTGAATTCTTTCTCTTCTTACTCCCCCATCCATTAGGAAGGCAAGAAAAACAAATGCATTACAAATATACATAGTCAAGCAAAATAAATTTCCACAATTTCCATGTTCAAAAAAGAAACAAACAAAAGAAAACATGCTTCAACCTGAATTTTGAATCCATCAGCTCTCTATCTGCATATGGATAGTTGGTTTTATCAAGAGACCCTTGGAATTTTAGTTAGTTGTTTTGTTGATTAGCATTTCTAAGTTTTCAAAGTTGTTTCTCTTTACAACACTATTGTCATTTTGTAAATTATTCTCTTGATTCTGTTCACTTTATGGTGCATTAGTTCTTGCAAATTTTCCTAGGTGTTTTTTTAAACTATTCCCCTTTTTAAGTACCATGTACCATATATATATATAACAAATTATGATCATTATCTCATTAGTGTTGGCATGTCCTCTGCCATTTAAAATTGTAAGCCGCTTACTCTTCATCCTGTTTGATTTTTGTCAATGTCTTTCTTCCCCATAGTCTTCATAAAAGGTCTATCTAACTCTTTGATGGTCTTTCTCTAGTTATTTAATATTTTAATATTAGCCTTCACTAAGGTTACAAGTGAAAAACTTAGGCTGTTCACTTTAATCACATACCTTAGATCATCTTGTTTCTCAGGTTTCCGTCTGTGTTGATATTTATATGTTACTTTTTACAAGCAGTTCACTATTGTTGTTTAGCATTATGTTGCTATCTATTTATACTTTTTCTTCCTCCCCACAAGGAGGAAATGACAGAAAGAAGAGGAGGAAATAGAAGTGGTACAAAACAGCTATCTAGTATGGTTCTTTTGGAATGTTAGTCAATTTAGATGCTTCTGGCTGCAATAAGAGCAGATTCCCCTGTTCAATCTCTTTTACCCCTTATGGGAAAAAGTGCAGAGTGATTTTGGAGGAAAAGTTTAGTTAAGGGGACTCCTACTTTTAAATATTAACACCATTGACTTGTTAGATTAAAAAAAAAAATTAACCTTAATACTAAATTACAAGAAATGATAATTCATTTGTAGTAGTCAGACACCCTTTGGAGACCAGCTCACCAAAGTGAGGGGGAGTTGGGAGAAGTAGTCCAGGAGAGAGAACATTAAGACCATATAAGATTCTTTGACAGACGCAGCAACAGAATATGTATATATAAAATCACCAAAAGTGTTTGCCACTTTCATGGAAGATGTCCATAGCAAAGTATAAATTAAAAAGTGATTCTCCATAAATGTAAAGTTCTCCTGATGTTTGGGTTTGTGGATAGCATTGGCTGAATGCATCAAACCCCAAAATACTAGCGTATTTTAAATAGTTATTTCATTAAAAAGATTTTAGCCTATAATCCCCATAGGAAAAAAGTAAATGGATGAAAAGTTGCTTAAGATAAGAAAGCATGGATGAATTGCAATCTGTACCACTAGAAGAAATACCCATATCAATAAGATCATTAATTGATTGGAGCACTAAAATGGGAACAGCAGATTACATAGTAAAGTCAAAGTCAAGCGATCATTTATATCTCTTTGCAAGGAAAGTGATAAGAAAAATTTAAGTATTTAACAACCCCAACAATTTCATTTGGAAATAACCAAATGGTTAAAGCAGATGTTTTCATAGTTTGAATTTCTCAATAAATTATCTGTCTTTTTGCTTTCTTATTTATAGGTATACAAATTTAACAGGATATATCCAGGTGTATCATTAGCCCATACTGCTAAATATGTTAAGTTTTAATCTCTACCCAGATGACCCCCAAATTTTTATTTCCACCGTTAACATTTTTCCATAACATCTGACTTGCATTTGCAGTTAGCCACTTAATCAGACTAAAAGCCTAGCAACATTTCAAAATCAATATGTTCCAAAACAGAACTTGTTATCTGCCTTCTATCCCCTCAACCCTAACCAAGTCTTCCTTCTGATTTTCTTGTTTCAGTCAATGGAACCATCATTCATCTATGCTTGAAAACTAAGTATTACTTTCTTTTACACCCCATATCCTATTAATTAACAATTTTTATATCCCTAATGTCCCTCAACTCTCCTTTCCTCCATTTCATGTTCTCATGTATTAGCAAGTGCCTAATGTAGACTCTCATTAGCATCTACTTTGTTACTTGTAATAGTCTCTTAACTATTCTCCCTACTTCTAATCCATCTCCTCAAACTCATCCTTCAAACTTCTATAAGATTAATCTTTATTCACAGAACTCTCTGTTGCTTACCAAGAAAAAGCCACATTATTTACATTGACATTCAAGGCCTACCACAACGTGATATCTTTTTATTTCAGCTTTGACACTATACTAGAATATCTATTTTTAATTTTTTTTATTATGTTGTAATCAAATTGCAACATAATCTTTGTAGATACCTAAGATCACCTACTTCTGTGCCTTTTCTCACACTATTCCCCATCCTAAAATACCCTTCCCTGATACTTACACTTTTTGGAATTTCATCCATCATTCTAGACCTTACTTATTTGCTATCTCATTACGAAAGCTTTCCCTGATGCCCCAGGTAAAAACTTTCTTTCTCTTGACTTATATAAAGTCAAGAGTACATATTGTACTATATAGTATTTGTAAAATATGATATAGTATTTTCTTTCTATCTGGTGTTCTTATATTCTAAACTTCTCTGAATTATTGTACAATAATAATATATTGTCTATTATCACATTTGTTTGTAATATAGTCTATGCTAAATTGTAACCTTTATAGAAGAGGGATCATGTCTTAATTAACAAATACCCCTGTACCTGGTAAGTCCCTTAAACGTAGTAGCTGCTTCATCGGTGATCATTGGATGGATGAGTAGCTAAAATAAAAGTATCTTCCATTCATTCAACAATTATTTGGACTATATTATATATGTAAAAAATGCAAAATTATGGAACTTAGGACAAGAGGAAGAATATAAAAAAAATTACAAAATTGAATGTCCTATCTATACTCAGCATTTAAAAATCACAAAAATATTCCATTTAAATGAAATGGAAATTTTAATATGAAGACTATAAGAGATAGCAAATATATTGTCTTACATTTTAAAAATAAATGATAATGCTTATTCTATGAAATATCCCTTAAGGATAAGGATTATAACTACTTGCGATTGATTTATCATATATCCTTTTTGAGTATTTAAAGTACCAAAATTTTCAAAAGAAAAATCTTTAAGGTTTATTTTACATATATACATATATGGGTGTGTGTGTGTATATATATTTTTAATGTGGTTCTATGAACTCAAAAAGTTTTGAACATAATGGCAAGAGAATCCTAAGAATATTCCTTATCTGTAAGAAACAGTAGGTGGTGCTTTTGAGTCAGTACATTTCTCTTTGCTAAATACATCACTTTAAAAACTATAGCAAGTTTAGGATCAAAATATCATAGATTTTGTGTTAGAAGAGATTCATCTAAACAAACTTCCTCATGTTACAGTGGAGGAAACAGTCTCACAGTGGGAAATAACTTATGCAAAGTCACAGTTATAAGGGCTTTTATTCCATGTTCAACATTTTTTCCATTAGCTTTTTCTGATAACAGTTCAAAATATTACTATCTATAACAAAGCAAATTGCAGAGTGGAACTGCTATTGTAACTTTTTTTTAAATTGGTAGTTCTTTTCACAGGCTAGAAAGATATTCTTCAGGAGCCATATAGTGAATGGAGTATTTCATTGATATTAACCGTGTCAGTAGTTACCATCCCTCTCTGAAGAAAAGAGAATCATGAACTCCAAAACCTTCACTTAAGCAGGAAACTCATCTCAGATAGTCACATTTCTCACCTAGCTACAGTACTCAGAGATATCTCTGACCTTTCCACCCTGCCCCTTAGTGGGGTACCTCTCCCCATACTCCACTCCTGCTTTTTACCTTTCTTTTGTGGACTGTTTTCCCCTTTTATTATTGAAAGCTGCTTGGGGTCAGAGATTATTTTTCTTTTTTCTTATGTGTATCATTAGTATTTAGCATAGTTAGACATAGTATGGACTGTAACTGACTAGCACTGCTCATTTTAAGTTTGGCAATATATATAGATTTGGCACATATACCATACCAAATCATCATGGTTACTTACTCTTGAGAGTCATTTTTAAATTATGGGATAGTTAAATATAAATTATTTAGAGTGAAAAGGGACTTAAGGAATTTGTAATGTTATCATTTATTCATTATTCACATACTTTTATTCATTTTTCAAAAGCTAATGGATCATTAAATGAAGCAAAGGCTATTTCCCCCCAACTTTTGATTTCTTTTTTTAAAACATGGTAAAAATATATGTTAAATCCAATATATGCATACATATTTATACAATTAGTTTGCTACACAAAAAATCAAATCAAATCAAATCAAGGAAAAAAAGAGAAAAAATAAAATGCAAGCAAACAACAACAAAAAGAGTGAACATACTATATTGTGATCCACACTCAGTTCCCACAGTCCTCTCTTTGTAGGGGGTATATGGCTCTCTTCATCACAAGGTCATTGGGACTGATCTGATGATTCCATAATCTTACACTTTGGTTATTTAATTGATTGTTAATCCCACTCTATAGGATGACTTTAATAAAGGAGTACCACATAAGCCTAGCTTTCATGATCTTTTTGAATCTCTGTATTGTGCACTTAAATTAATTTGTTGCTATTATTGCTTTATTATGCATGTGTATAGTTCTTTTGGTTTTGCTTTCTTCACGCTATCATTTCATAGTTATTGCTATATTTCTTCTAATTCTTTGGATTCATTATTTCTTATGATACAAAATATGTCATTACTTTCATATACCATAATTTGTTCAGGAACATGTAATATAGTGAAAGCATTAGATCTGGAATCAGAAAATATGGAGTAAGAGCCCAAATTCTGCCATTTACTAGCTATCTTCTCAAAAACTTTAGTTTTGAAAGGGATCATAGATAGGACATGATTGCTACTGGAATGAGGGTTTTGAAACTGTGGCAACATATATATATATATGTGTATATATATATATATATATATATATATATAGTATATGAAGGTAATGAAATATTATTGTATTTAGTAAAATGTCTGTTGATTTTATTGTCTTATTTTTAGGCAAATCACTTCCCTCCTCTCAGCTTCAATTTCTCATTTCCTGGACACGAATACCTGTTTGGTCTTTTGTGTGGCTCAAACTATGATTTAGTTTGTAGTCAATGATCTTTGCTAAAATGATGCTGTCATGTTCTTTCCCTTCCTTTTCCTCAACTTGAACTTATCAGAAAACTTTCTTTGGAATCATTTTGGTCTCTTTAAAAGCTCCAGTTTTTCTTCCTCTTTAGGATTATTGACAATAGTGTCATCCAATTTTCATTTCTGAGAACCTCTTCTCTGTCTTACACAGTCTTTTCTGTTTCAGTTTCAGAACAAAGGATTATACATTTTTCCTCTGAACTCTGAAATCAACTCTTCTAAGTCTATGGTATATATTTGGCCACCTGCATTCCATTTCATGATCATCACAAACTATAAGATGACATGGTCACTTTTTCTCAGTATTCCAATTGTTTCCATATAAATATTTGCTGATTGATTTGAATTCTACTTTACAAACCACTTCCTCTGTGTTGGTCAGAATTAGGTGCAGAGTGGTAGTTCTTCTTTTTTGTTTCCTCTATATTTATAGAAATTATTTCTCAACAAAGTAAGACAAATTTTCAGAAGATATGCTTCCTACCAAAATGAAATTTCTGGTAGATGTAAAGTTAAATGAAATTTCCCTGTCATTATTATCTTGTCTCAGCAAATTTTATTCTTTAAGGAACTTATCCAATTTTTTTCCTCCTGGTTAGTTAGTCTATAATACATACCTAGAATAATATTCTGTTAATTTTCTTTCTTTTGTTCATTACTCAAATGCTGTCCACCATGGTTTATACACTTTTGAAGTCTTAATCTTCATTTGGATATTTCAGCCTAACTTTCCATATTTATAGATGTTTAATAGTAAGAAGTGGAACAGAACAAGAGAATCTGGATAGAGCTGGACCAAAATCACTACTATTTGATAACCCAAATTTCACTCCCTAGTTAGAATTAGTCAATAGTGTAATCTTATTGGATAGAAAGATTTAAAAAAAATTTTTATGAGAACACATAACCCATTTATAAGATCACAGAAATCCCTTGTGTTTATCCTTTAGTTTTCTGTAATTTTTATTTGCTGTTACCACAAGAAATGTATTCTTTATTAAACAGTGAACTTCAAGTAAAACCTAAGCCACAGCCAATAAAATACAGTAAATAGTATATTGGCCAAAACTTCTGAGCTTAGAGTGTCTTTAGATTTTCTGGGAGAGTTGGTGCCTTACCATTCTTTGTCAATTCTGTTTTCACTCTCTTATGTCATATTCTTCTATTTAAGGACTGGATCACTAGAAATTTGGGGATCTGCTTATAGTTCTGCTATTTCCTGTCAAATTGATAGTAGCAGTTTTGGGGAGCCATACTACCTCTTTCCCCCATAGCTGCAAAGTAGAGAGCAACATTGACATAATTATGTATTTATTTTGTGATGAGACATCATTTTTGGGAAGAGTTTTTGTTGAAAAGGAAATTTTAGTAAGGTATGATGTGGTACTGTGATTAAAAGGAAATATGGTAGATTCTAGAATAGTTTGTACAGCTCAAGGGATTTGTTATTGAGAGTAGCTAATAGGAAGGTCTAGAAATGAAGCATTCAGAAATATTAGAAAAACACAAGAAAGCACCATCTAATTATGGATTTCAGCCTATTTCCACCATTTGTATCACCATTGGGACCCCAAAGTCAGTTGCTGTTGGGGTCCCAATGGTCATACAAAGTTGAGTGATAGAATCGCCTTCTGAGTTATCTAAGGCAATCCTCAGGGCCTTTTAGTATATAGTCAGCCCTGGTTTACACAACATGTTCAGGCTGCAGAGTATTTTTTTTTCCCCAGTTCAAAAAACTATGTTTATGCTTTCCGTAACAATGAAAAAAGAGGAGAGAATTTTTATGCCAGTGTCTCTGTTGCAATAGCATTGTGTGCTCCAGGGGAGTGTGGACATTGGCTCCTTACCAAATAATAGTAAGTCACTAGTTTAAACAGCAACATTCTAAAAAAAGCTATGGTAGCTAGCCTAATATGCAAAAAATAATAAAACTTCTTCAGACAAGCTTTTTTTCTTTTTTCCATAAAAAATTTCACCTCTTACCTTTATTCTTATTACTTTTGTCACTATTATAAATTAAACAATGTCATTCTTAACATTATAGAAATGTGGAATTTTCTCCTATACTTTCTTTGCTTTCTAATCCAAGATTCTGAGAGAATTTTGACAAAATATTTCATATTAAATATGTATAATAATAGGCTCTATATGAATGTAATTTATTTATAATCTACCTTTAAGACAAGTTTTTCTGACAATTGTCAAATATAGATATAATTTTTTTCAGTAATATCACATACTACACTCTTCCCCCAATAATGAATTACCTGACATTCTGCAATTGGCTCATCTCCAAGTCTTCTCTCGTTATCCCTACCCCCAAAGAATTACAGCATCATCCAAAGGACACCATTCCAAAAATATTTTTAGTAATGTGTTAAGTTTTCAGATACTCTAAGCCTTTTGAACCCTTAGAACCAAAGGTGTACTGATAAATGTTTAACAATTCAAGTAATTTGCATTATTAACACTTTTTAAAATTGACAATCAACAAGTAGTAAATTGTTGGAATCTTTACAAAGTGTTAAGCCATTGGAGTTGATTTGATCTTAGAAAGAGATATTTTGGGCCAGAACTTGAAACAAGGTACTAAGTGGAACTGATAGAAACAATGCTTGTGTTCACACCTTTAGAGAGCTCATAAGTATCTAAGTATTCAATGGAGTTCACACGTTTGGGAGAATGCAGGGCTTAGTAGGACAGTCCAAATTCACACCTCCCTTAGGGCCAGAGAGCACTCTGGGAGATAACCCAGAATTCCTCCCTCCTTAACACTTTGTAAAGATTCCAACAGTAAATCAAGTCCCAATTTATAGATTGCCAGTTTCTAAGTTGTAATTGTATCCACTGAAAATTTAATAAATGCCTTTACATGTCAGCTAAATCTGGATTCCAGACTGTGTCCAAAGGGCTATAAAACTGTGCATCTCCTTTGATCTAGCAATGTCACTACTGGGTCTATATCCCAAAGAGATAATAAAAGAGGGGGAAGGACTCACATGTGCAAAGATATTTATGGGAGCTCTTTTTGTACTGACAAGGAATTGGAGATTGAGTAGATAGAATCAGTTGGGGAATAACTTTATGCTGAGTGAAGTGAGCAGACCTAGGAGAACACTGTACACAGTAACAGCAGATTATGAGATGATTAATTATGATAGAATTCACTCTTCTTGGCAATTCAGTGATCTAAGACAATTCCAATAGGCTTGGGATGAAAAATGCCATCCGCATCCAGAGAGAGAACTATGGAGACTGAATGTGGATTGAAGATACTATTTTTACCTTTTTTTGTTTATTTGCTTTTTCTTTCTCTGTTTTCATTTCCTTTTGATATGATTATTTTTGTACAACATGACAAATATAGAAATATATTTAAAAGCATTATATAACCTATATCAGATTGATTGCTGTCTTGGGGAGGAAGGAGGTAATGGAAGAGGGGAGAAAAAATTGGGGCACAAAATCTTACAAAAATGAATGTTAAAAATAATCTTTACATGTATTTGGGGAAAATACTATTGAGGGGAGAAAAGAAAGACTATCCATCCCACAAATAAATAAATAAATAAAACTGGTTACAGCACACCCCTACTCCAAATATATTCCAAGGTGACCTTAAACTAACAAATCCAGTTTACCAAGGATTATCCTTGATATTTGTTTCAGGGTCATTAAGAATTGGAAACCCTCAAACCAATCCAAGCTTTTCAAAGAGTGAGCTCATAATCAATTTGTTTCTTCATATAATGTGCTGCTCCTAGGGTCGGGGTGGGGCTGCAGCTAGTAAATTCTTTGAGTTTAGGAGTTCTGGGGCTAAAGCAAATTTGGTGGCCACATTCAATCTGGCACCAAGATAGTAAGTTCCTGAGAACAGGGAACTGCCAGGCTGCCTAAGAAGGGGCAAACTGGTCCAAATTGGAAAGAGAAAGGTCAAAGCTTCCATGCAGATCAGTAGTAAGATCAGGCTCTTGAATGGTCACTGCATCTCCAGTCTGGGTGAGATAAGGAGAGCCAGTCTCAAAAATCAAACAAAAAGATACATGGTTAAACTTCCAACCCTGCAGTAAGTTAAGTTCTAGGACCATAGGATTTGGATCTGGAAGAAACCTTAACCATCATCTAGTCCACTTTATATATATATGAAGAAACTACAGCCCAGAGCTATTTTATGATTTTCCCAATTAGGAAACTGGTCCTCTGATGAAAAGATATATAAAACTTCACTTAGCCTGGGGGATCTTAAAGCCTGCCAGAGTTTGTGTTCTATTGATATTACTTGGACCCACATCCATATCATAAAATGATATAAGAATAAAATTTTAGGGGAATAATTTTAATTGTTCTACATTAACTAACAAAAGTTTTTCTTTGAAGCAAAATATGCCTCCCTCTGAATTCCACCCATTAGTCCTGATTTTTCTTGTGGAGTGAAGGAGAATGAATTTAATGCCTCTTTTACCTGACAACCCTTGAATTGTTTGAATGTGATAATATCTTTTCTTCTCCAAGATAGATAATACTCCCAGTTTTAATAATTAATAATAACTAATATTTATAGAGAGCTTTGAAGTTTGCAAAGCACTTTACATATATTATCACATTTGATCCTCATAACAACCTTAGGAGGTAAGTGTTACCCCATTTTAAAGATGAAGAAACTAAAGTAGCTTCCTTAAGTAGCTTCCCCAGGGTCACATAGATAATATCTCTTCAAACTCTGGTCTTCCTCACTTCAAGTCCTGCACTCTATTAGCACTTTATTCACTGTGCCATCTAGTTGTTTCTATATCTATCTATCTATCTACCTACCTACCTACCTACCTACCTACCTACCTATGTGTGTGTGTGTGTATATATATATATATATATACACACACATATGTACATATATATGTATATATTTATATGTCTTGGGAAAAAGAACTGAAGGATCATGTTATTGCTCAGGATCCAGACCCCAAAAGGATAAAATCTTAATGTTTCTTCAATTTTAAAAGTTGTAAGAAATCATATTGTTGAGTAAGGAGAAATTATCAAGCCTGAGTTTCCAGGAATAGAATTTAATGTTCTGAACAAATAAAACCTATAATAATATTAATCTAATACACATTGTATATAACATGATATAGATACCCATTATATAATGTCCCATATAGGCACCCATCAGTCTCTGGGATAGTTTGCTCATACCAATCTGCCCTCACACTCAAATTATCTCAAACTGGAACAGCTAGATGGTACAGCAGCCCTGAAATCAGGAGGACCTGCTTAATACTTCCTAGCTGTGTTACCCTGGGCAAGTCACTTCACCCCAGTTGCCTCAACAACAACAACAACAAAAACCTCTCTCAAATTCTAGGGATAACCCTATTGAAGGGAAATATGTACTCTTACTGACTACTTAAGCTCTCAAATCCCTATCAGTATTTTTCCATTTATACAAATTAAGCCATTCATTATGATGGCACTATTTGGTCTTAAATATAATTATTCGTTTAGCAATAAGGCAATATAAATAATAATCATCACATAAACTCACATATTAAAGCAAATTTGGGATAATAAATGTCACAAACCATAGGTGAATCTGAATAACACTATTTCACCAAAGCACTCAGGATTTGTGAGTGTGTATATTTATAGAAATCTGGCAGGGGAAACCAGCGAGAAAAATCCATGTGTTTGAAATAACTCATAATTTATAATTATGTTTTTGATGCTATTGGTTCATCCAGGAATATCTGCTCTATAGGAAGTTGTTTCTCTACTACTTACTCCCTTTCTGTTCCTCACCTCTCTGCAGCCGAGAAAATCTCATCTTTTCTATTCTTGGACCAACGAACAACTCACATTCACCCAGAAAAAGGTGTTAGGCAAAAAGGTGCTTTTTAATTTAGTTAGCAGTTATCTTCAATCTAAAGAATTGCAAAGCTCATCAGGCTCTGGGCAATGTGGACAAGCCAACCAAGAAAATCTGCTCATCAATTAAGCTATGGCAAACAAACCTCACTGTAAAATGGCTACAAAGCTAAAACACCTGGAGGTGTCTACAGAGAACATTCATGTCTTAGAAACATCTCACTTTGGGAACTGAGTGTAGATCACAACATAACATTTTCAGTCTTTTCGATGTTGTTCGCTTGCATTTTGTTTTCTTTTTCATTTTCTTTCCTTTTTGATCTGATTTTTCTTATGTAGCAAGATAACTGTATAAATGTTTACATATATTGGATTTAACATATATTTTAACATGTATAACATATATTAGACTGTTTGCCATCTAGGGGAGGGAGTGGGGGGAAAAGGAGGGGAAAATCTGAAACACAAGGCTATGCAAGGGTCAGTGTTGAAAAATTATCTGTGCATATGTTTTGAAAATAAAAAAGCGGAAGAAGGAAGGAAGGAAGGAAGGAAGGAAGGAAGGAAGGAAGGAAGGAAGGAAGGAAGGAAGGAAGGAAGGAAGGAAGGAAAAAGAGAGGGAGGGAGGGAGGGAAGGAGGAAGGGAGGAAGAAACTTCTCAGACTCTAGGGGGCACTAAAGGTACTTATCTACCACGAAAGTTCTTGTCTCATGAGATGGAGTCTTTCTCCAACCTTAAGAATATCTGCTGAAGTTTTTGATAACAACTCTTCCAGCTATCATCTCCACTCCTCCAAAGGAATGGGTCTTTTTATTCCTAGCTATTTCTATAACCTTCAGTTTTCATTTGCCAGGCTTTTACTTATGCTGTCACTAATTCCAATAGCTTAAATAATCAAATTGGGTATTTGTTAAATATTTTACTATATGTTAGGAATTATGCAAAGTGCTGAGGATAAAAGTACAAAGAATGAAACAATCCCTACTTATAAGGAGCTAGATGGTACTTAAAATGATACCTTTCATTTAGGAGATAAAAACTCAACAATTATCCCCTATGAAATAAGTTTTTTTGTAATCATCTCATAGTCTACATGTTATTCATTTTTGAGTTTTTCCTTCTTAAGCATTAAAAGTTACATACAAATAAGCTGTGTATCTACAATGTCCTGTAGCTCCAGCCATTCTGTACTTTTCAAAGAAGTTCAATTTAAAACTCTTTGTCACTGACAAGTAGATTGCTTGTTTGTCTCTCTTGGTACCTAAATTATAGCAGATTCCCTTTCTTTTTTTTTTTAAATAAATTAAAGATCTCTATATGTTCCTTTTATCAAACTGCTTACTTACAAACCAGGCATCATCCCACATCCTTTAAACTGTAATTCAAATGTTTATAGTTAGGTCATTGTTCATTTTCTGCACCTTTTGCAATCCAATTGTCAAGCCAAAATGAAAACTGAGTCTCTTAAAACATTTTAGCAGTTTTTAAATTTAAAATTTTAATTTTTAAAAATTTTTAATTAAAACATTTTAATTTAACTTAATTTTAATTAAAAAAAATAAATCAAAGTTCTTTTCCTACTTCTCTCAGGCATTAACTTTACATATGAAAGATGCATTGCCATATGTCCTTTAGCAATTTGCTTTAATTCTTATGTCTTTATATAAAGTAATTTTCCTACTCCTGTTAGAATCAAAGGCATTATCTTAAAGGGTCAGCATTTTACAATAATATACAATAATCATAAAATTTATAGACAAAAAGAAACTTAGACATATCTAGTACAATCCCTTCATTTTACACATGAAGGTAAAGCCTAGAGAGTTTCAACGACTCCCCAAGTTCATACAAACAAACAAGAATTTGAGCCCAGGTTCTCTGAGTACAAATCAATATCTACTTCCTCTACATCACCAGTTATTATCTTGGTGTGTGATTGGCCATAAAAAAACAGCAGCAAAATGGAATTAGCATTACTTTCATACAGTCAAACCGCTTTTTATTATGTTTTGTTTTGATTTTCTTTTATTGGGAAGTATGGAGGTTTACTGTTTGCTATATTGGTAGCATCATTGCTTTGATACCCAGATTAAAAGACAGATTCTGCTTCTTAATGTCATATCTTGAGAATCTTGATCTATTTATCATCCCTCAAGTACAATGTCATATCCACCACAGTCCTCTCCTATGAACACAGCCCCAACCTGCTCATAAGGAACCTGAGAAACCCTGGATGCTAAACTGTTTTAGAATGAAATCTGTCTCAGCCATTAATCCATCAGTTGTCTAAGAGCCAGACAATAGCAGGGTATAGATAGAGAACAAGATTGAAGCGTGCAATATAAAGGAAGGAAAAGGACAAAATAAAAATAATTTGGAGTCCCATTGCATTTGGGATCTTTAAAATGATGGGAAGATGGAACACAGGGGTTAAAATTAAAGGAAAGTGACCTGAAAGGGAAAAGGCCAAACTAGGAATCCTTTGGTCTCTTCTAATTCAAGCTCCCAAAACACCCTAAAAATAACTACAATGAAGCATTGAATAAACAAAAGGTCCCTTGTCTCAATTTATTCTATGCAAAAAAAAAAAAAAATCTCCCTCTCTTACTTGAATTTCTTGTTTTTCATTTCTCAAGGAATAAGTCAAAAAAGTAAGAGAAAAGTGAATCTTTGTTTTGTTTAAAGACAGACATTATTAAAATCAGCAGTTCTGGGTTGAAGAAGGTGTCACTATGATAGAAAGGTGATGGATTTCACATCTTTTGTGTCAGCACAAAGTCTTGAGACTGCTCCTATAGATATTACCCTTGATATTACAGAAGAAAAAAGAAGAGTTTCTTTCTTTTTTTTAAATTTTATTTTATTTAATAGGCCTTTTATTTACAGGTTATATGTATGGGTAACTTTACAGCATTAACAATTGCCAAACCTCTTGTTCCAATTTTTCACCTCTTACCCCCTACCCCCTCCCCCAGATGGCAGGATGACCAGTAGATGTTAAATATATTTAAATATAAATTAGATACACAATAAGTATACATGACCAAACTGTTATTTTGCTGTACAAAAAGAATCAGACTCTGAAATATTGTACAATTAGCTTGTGAAGGAAATCAAAAATGCAGGTGGGCATAAATATGGGGATTGGGAATTCAATGTAATGGTTTTTAGTCATCTCCCAGAGTTCTTTTTCTGGGCGTAGCTGGTTCAGTTCATTACTGCTCCATTGGAAATGATTTGGTTGATCTCATTGCTGAGGATGGCCAGGTCCATCAGAACTGGTCATCATATAGTATTGTTGTTGAAGTATATAATAATCTCCTGGTCCTTCTCGTTTCACTCAGCATCAGTTCGTGTAAGTCTCTCCAGGCCTTTCTGAAATCATCCTGTTGGTCATTTCTTACAGAACAATAATATTCCATAATATTCATATACCACAATTTATTCAGCCATTCTCCAACTGATGGACATCCATTCAGTTTCCAGTTTCTAGCCACTACAAAAAGGGCTGCCACAAATATTCGTGCACATACAGGTCCCTTTCCCTTCTTTATGATCTCTTTGGGGTATAAGCCCAGTAGTAACACTACTGGATCAAAGGGTATGCACAGTTTGATAACTTTTTGAGCATAGTTCCAAACTACTCTCCAGAATGGTTGGATTCGTTCACAACTCCATCAACAATGCATCAATGTCCCAGTTTTCCCGCATCCCCTCCAACAATCATCATTATTTTTTCCTGTCATCTTAGCCAATCTGACAGGTGTGTAGTGGTATCTTAGAGTTGTCTTAATTTGCATTTCTCTGATTAATAATGACTTGGAGCATCTTTTCATATGATTAGAAATAGTTTCAATTTCTTCATCTGAGAATTGTCTGTTCATATCCTTTGACCATTTTTCAATTGGAGAATGGCTTGATTTTTTATAAATTAGAGTTAATTCTCTATGTATTTTGGAAATGAGGCCTTTATCAGAGCCTTTGACTGTAAAAATATTTTCCCAGTTTATTGCTTCCCTTCTAATAGAAGAAGAGTTTCAAAGAGGTTCAATGATTTGCCCAGTATCTCATCTTTAGTAAATGTGGGAGGTATATTTTTAATCCCTTACTTCTTAACTCGATCTTCAATAATGTCCAGCACTTTATCCATTTACACACTGCTTCTTAGTTAAATTTCTAATTAACTAGTTAATTAAAGCATTTACCTTGTGATCATTTTTTAAAATACCTCTAGCAGTATCAACTGCTCGTTATGAAAAAATTGACATGTCAGATTCATTTGGATGAGGGAGAGGGAATGAGTTCTTGTATATTTCCTTTTTTTAAATTTAGTAATTTATTTTCCTCAATTATATATAAAAATAATTTTCAGAATTTATTTTTAAAATTGAATTCCAAATTCTTTCCTTCTCACCCCTCTTTTTGAGAAAGCAAACAATTTGATAAAGTTTATGCATATAGTCATGAAAAACATGTTTCTATACTAGTTATGATGTTAAAAAAAATAGATCAAAAGAAAAACCCAAACAAAAATGAAGTTATAAACTAGCTTTGATCTATATTCAGAGTCTATCAGTTCTTTCTCTGGAGATAGATAGCATTTTTTAATCATAAGTCTCTCAGAATTGTCTTGGATCATTGTTTTGCTGAGAATAGCTAAGTAATTCACAGTTGACCATCTTGCAATATTGCTATTACTGGGTACAATGTTCTTTTGGTTCTACTCATTTCATTTTACATCAGTTCATGTAAGTTTTTCCAGGTTTTTCTGAGAAAATCTAGTTTATCATTTCTTATAATACAATATTATTCTCTCACAATCGTGTATCACAGATTGTTCAGTCATTCCCCAATTGATAGGCCCTCAATTTCCATTTCTTTGCTGCCAGAAAAGAACTGCTATATTTATTTGGATATGGTTAAAAATTACTCAACATAATCACAACTCCAACAACATTGCATTTGTGTCTCAATTTTCCCACATCCCCTCCAACATTTGTCATTTCCCTTCTCTGTCCTATTAGTCAATATAATAGGGATGATGTAGTACCTCACAATTATTTTAATTTGGATTTCTCCAATCAATACTGATTTACAGCAGTTTTTATATGACTATAAATAACTTTGATTACTTCATTTGCAAACTGACTATTCCTACATACTTCTTGATCATTTGTCAATTGGGGAATGGCTCCTTTTTTATATATATAAATTTGATTCATGAATTGCACGTGTTTAACATATATTGGATTACTTGCTATCTAGGGGAGGCAAAGTAGTGGGAAGGGAGGGAGAAAAATTTGGAACACAAAGTTTTGCAAGGTAAATGCTGAAAACTATCTTTGTATATATTTTGAAAATAAAAAGCTATTATTAAAAATAAATTTGATTCATTCCTCTATATATTGAGTTGATTTTTTTTATTATATAGCTTTTAATTTACAAGATATATACATGGGTAATTTTTCAGCATTGACAATTGCAAAACCTTTTATTCCAACTTTTCCCTTCCTTCCCCCCAACCCCTCCCCCAGATGGCAGGTTGACCAATACATGTTAAATATGTTAAAAGTATAAGTCAAATACAATACATGTATACATGTCCATACAGTTATTTTGCTGTACAAACAGAATTGGACTTTGAAATAGTGTACAATTAGCCTGTGAAGGAAATCAAAAATGTAAGCGGACAAAAATAGAGGGATTGGGAATTCTATGTAGTGATTCAGTCATCTCCCAGAGTTCTTTCACTGGATGTAGCTGGTTCAATTCATTACTGCTCTATTGGAACTGATTTGGTTCATCTCATTGTCGAGGAGGGTTATGTCCATCAGAATGCATCATATAGTATTGTTATTGAAGTTTATAATGATGGTCCTCTTGAGTTGATTTTTTAAGACAATTTGGATTAAGTGACTTGCCCAACTAGTAAGTATTAAGTGTTGAGTGTCTGAGGTCAAATTTGAACTTAGGTCCTCCTCACTTCATAGGCACTGCTCTATCCACTGTGCCATCTGGCTGACCCATTTTTTCCCTATATTTATTTGAAAGATGATGTCTTTATCAGAAAAACTTATTATTTCCTTCTATCCTATTTCTTGCCCACTGTTTATTCTATTCTTCCTTCACCATGTCCCTCCTGAAACATGCTTTGTTTCTGACTACTGCCTCCCCCAAACTACCCTCCTTTCTTTGAGCATTGTACCCTTCTCTTATTCCCCCCCTGCCTCCTTTCCTATCTTCTAAGATAGATTTTTATAACCAATTGAGTTTATATGATACTCTTTTTTTGAATCAAATCTGATGAGAGTAGGGCTCAAGCATTTTCTGCCAACTTCCCCATCTTTTTGCTGCTGTAAAAGCTTTTTCTTGCCTTTTTGGTGTGAGATAATTTATTCCATTTAACCTCTCCTTTTCCCTTTCTTCCAGTGTATTCCTCTCTCATTCTTTGATTTTATATTTTTAGATATCATCCCTTCATACTGAACTTACACCTGTGTCTTCTGTCTGTCAATACTCCTAATTCCCTAATAATGAGCATGTTCCTATGAGTGACTAGTATCATCTTCCCATGTAGGATTATAAATAGTTTAACCTTATTAAGTCCTTTATTATTTCCTTTTTCCTGATTACCTTTTTTATGCTTTTCTTGAGTCTTAAATTTAGAAGTCAAATTTTCTATTCAGCTCTAGACTTTTCATAAAGAATGCTTGAAAGTTCTCTATTTCATTGAATTTCTACTCCCCCCTGAAGAATTATACTCAGTTCTGCTGGGTAGATGATTATTTTTTGCAGCATTAGCTTCTTTGCCCTTTGGAATGTCATATTACAAGCCCTCCCATTTTTATTATAGAAGGTGCTAAATCTTGTGTTATCCTGATTTTGTTTCACAATAATTTAATTTTTCTTTCTACTTGCCTAAAATATTTTCTCTGACCTGGGAGCTTTGGAATTTAGCTACAATATATTTGGGAGTTTTCATTTGGGGATCACTTTCAGGAGATGATTTGTGAATTCTTTCAATTTCTATTTTGTTCTCTCACTAGAATATCAGGGCACTTTTTCCTGGTAATTTCTTCAAAGATGATGTCTCAGCTCTTCTTTTGATTATAGATTTCAGGAAGTTCAATAATTTTAAAATTATCTCTCCTGCATCTATTTTCCAGGTCAGTTCTTTTTCCAATGAGATATTTTACATTGTCTTTTATTTTTTCATTCTTTTGGTTTTGTTTTATTGTTTCTTAATTTCTCACAGAGTCATTAATTTCTACTTGCTCAATTCCAATTTTTAAGGAATTATTTTCTTGAATGGGGTTTTATATCTCTTTTTCCATTTGGCCAATTTTATTTTTAAGGAGTTTTTTTCTTCAGTAAATTTTTGTGCCTGTTTTTCCATCTAATTAATTTTACTTTATAAAGAGTTTTTCCTCATCTGTGAATTGCTATATATTTTTTTCCATTTGGCTTTACAAGGCATTCTTCTCATTACATTTTTTACTATTTTTTTTTTTTTTTGCCATTTTTTACACTCTTTTTACCATTTGGCCTATTCTTTTCTTAAGGTGTTATTTTTTTCAGTGTTTTTTATGCTTCCTTTACCAAGCGATTGACTCTTTTTTTCATGATTTTCTTGCATCACTTTCATTTCTGTTCTCAATTTTTCCTTTACTTCTCTTACTTGATTTTCAAAATCCTTTTTTGAGCTTTTCCAAGACCTAAGACCAATTCATTATTTTCTTTGAGACTTTGAATGTAGGAGTTTTGACTTTGATGTCTTCTAAATGTGTATTTTGATCTTCCCTGTCACTATAGTAACTTTATATCATCAGAATTTTTATGTTGCTTGCTCATTTTTCCACGTTATTTTTTTTTTTTAACTTTTAACTCTTTGTTCAAGTGGGACTTTGCTTGCAGGGTGAGGATACCTTGTCCCAAGCTTCAGAGTTTTGTGCAGCTCTTTTCAGAGATATTTCTAGGGATCAGTAAGTTTTCAGTTCTTTTGAGGTGGTACAATCTAAGGAGAGGTGTGTATATTACTTTCCAGGCCTGTGCTCTGATCCGTGAATGACCACAAGCACTCTTTTATGCCCTGGAACTGAGATAAGGGTCCTCTTCCACTAGGGCCAGCTGCAAGCTCTAGTTATGTTAGTGTTCTTCCTCGCCCTCTGACTGCTATCCAGGATCACAACCCAGATCCGAGTATGGGCAAAGCAAAAGTGTTGCATCCAGTGCCAGCAAAGAAACGCCTGTATTCTCCTTCTAAACAGTTGTTCAAATCCTCTTAATTATCCTTGGAATAAGAGTTCCAGAAACAGTGGTCATCACTACTAATTCAGTCACTCCCAAAGCCTGCTGGTGCCTGGTCTACACTGTCCTGGCCTGCACTGGACTGTGCTCTCCTCTTGTACAACAAATCTTTTCTTCTGATCTTCTAAGTTGTCTTGGACTGGAAAATTGTTTCACCTCATTCTTTGGGGCTTCTGCTGCTCCAGAATTTGTTTTAGTATTAAATGTCTTTGGTGGGATTTGGAGGCAAGCTCAAGTGAGTCCCTAGCTTTTCTCCAGTATCTTGACTCCCATTCCTAGATATTTCCAAAGGACCTTTAGTAGAAAAACAATTGAACTATAAATCTGTTCTAAGAAACTTATTATAAGGGCAATGACACCATCATTTAGGTGACTGAATTCTAGTCTGCTAATTAAAATGACTCTTAGTAATAGTGCCACCAAAACATAAAAGGAGAGAATTTCAGCAGGCTTCCCAGAATAACAGTAATAGCATCATTGATGACATTAGATAAGAGCACAAAATGATTCCTGATTGAGGTTCCCATTTTAGCATTTCTCTCACTTAGTACTGTTATTTCATCATGTTACCTGGGTTAAATAAATGTCTGAACAGTACTTATCTCACAGTTGAGATGAGCAGAGCTATAAATACCCCAAGTCATTGTTAAAAAACTCTGAAAGGTAATGGAGCAGTGGGACCAGGGATGAGGGCAGGAAGACTGTGTTTTAAAGAATTGGTTATTTGACAGTCATTTCTATGAATTAAACACACAGGAGTGGATGGGACCTGGACCATAAATTAATAAGAAAGGGGAAGATAAAGGGGAGGAGACCCGGGGGAAAATTATTTCAATCAATCCATAAATATGTACTTAGTATTTACTGCTGTATGCAAAGAACTTTCAGAAAATTAAGCAAACAAAAAATTCTTCATATGCAAACATACAAAATATAATTACACAGTCTATAATTCTACTTTTAGTTAAATAATTTTTATTAAAATGTCAGGAATTGTTCACTTAATTTTACACATTGTTAAGAAAGAATAGAGACCTAGTGAATAGTTAAGTGAATACCCTAAGGTCATCATCAAAGGCTTGCTAGAGCCAGAGTTGTAAACTGGATTTCTTAATTTCTAATCCATCAGGTAATGTATTACTTCATACCATAATTCTAGGCAAATTCTTGCTCTTCCCACCTTCTGTGGTGTCCCAGACCTTGGAGTCAAGGAATAAACCCAGCCCACTTAATCTCTTCTAACCATATCACCTCATTTTCTAGGGCTAAGCAAGATCCAATCAGCTAGCATCCTTTGTTGTTCTGAAGCAACAGGGGAAAGAGGATGGACAGATGGGATAAAGAAGAAAGATGACAACAGAGAGCTAGCATTTATATAGCATCTACTATGTGTCAGGCTTCCAGAGGTCCTCAAACTTTTTAAATAGGGGGTCAGTTCATTGTCCCTCAGACTGTTGGAGGGCCAGACTATAGTAAAAACAAAAACTTTGTTTTGTGGGCCTTTAAATAAAGAAACTTCATAGCCCTAGGTGAGGGGGGTAAACGTCCTCAGCTGCTGCATCTGCCCTGAGGGCCATAGTTTGAGGACCCCTGCTTAAACACTTTACAAACATAATCTCAGTCAATCTTCACAACATCCCTGGGTGGTGAAATTTAGACTTAGATCTTCCTGACTCCACACTTAGCACCATTGTGCTCCAGACCATTATACTACCCAACTACAACAGGTTTCCTAACTTTCCCCCTGATTTCTAGTCTCCTCTCAGCACTACTGTACTAGAAGAAAATAGTAAACTACATATTACCAAAGTTTTTGTAACTTAATACTGTCCCTCAAAACCCCTTCTTAGTTCCCTTTCACCTGTCTCTTTAGTCTTGGCTTGTACATTACTCAGTTCTAGATTTCTTGTTCTGTATTTGGTGACTTAACTGATGCATTTCAGTAATTTACAGTCTGGATCAAGGCTTGGGTTTATGTGTTTCACATTTCTGTCAATGACTTGGATAAAAATATAGAATTTGCAGATGACAAAGCCGGGAGGGATTACTAACATAATTATTCAAAGAGCCAGGAGCCTTATAAAATGAAATTCAATAAAGACAAAAGTAAAGTCTTACCTGGGTACAAAATCAGTTTCAGACATATAAGTGGGGGAGGTATGGTTAGATAGCAGTCATGCTGAAAAAGAATTGAGAGAATTAAAAATTTTAATGCAAGTCACCAATATGAAGTAGCAGCAAAACAAAATAAAACACAGATGAATGGAGTCTTGAGCTGCTTTAAGAGAAGCACAGCTTCCAGGAATAGAGTACTGTATTATACTCTATATATTAACACTATATAGTTATAACTACTATATAGTATACTATAGTATATTATATTACTATGTACCAATATACTATACTATACTATACATTACATAGTATACTATATACTATGTATACTATATATTACATAGCATACTATATATTATTATACTATATATTACATAGCATACTATATACTATATATACATGTGTGTGTGTGTGTGTGTGTGTGTGTGTGTGTATAGACAGATAGATAGACAGATATACTGTTACTTCATCATGTTACCTGGGTTAAATGTTTGATCTGTACTTATCGCACAGTTGAGAAAAACAGAGCTATAAATACCCCTGGGATTGATTGTTGTCAAAACTCTGAAAGGTAATGGAGAAGTGGGACCAAGAATGAAGGGTAGGAAGAGTTTGTTTTAAAGAATTAGTTATTTAATGGCAGAAACTAGGCATTGATCCATACTTAACGCCGTACACCAAGATAAGGTCAAAATGGGTTCATGACCTAGGCATAAAGAATGAAATTATTAATAAATTAGAGGAACATAGGATAGTTTACCTCTCAGACCTGTGGAAGGGGAAGGTCTTTATGATCAAAGCAGAACTAGAGATCATTACTGATCACAAAATAGAAAATTTCGATTATACCAAACTGAAAAGTTTTTGTACAAACAAAAACTAATGCAGACAAGATTAGAAGGGAAGCAATAAACTGGGAAAATATTTTTACAGTCAAAGGTTCTGATAAAGGCCTCATTTCCAAAATATATAGAGAATTAACTCTAATTTATAAAAAATCAAGCCATTCTCCAATTGAAAAATGGTCAAAGGATATGAACAGACAATTCTCAGATGAAGAAATTGAAACTATTTCTAGTCATATGAAAAGATGCTCCAAGTCATTATTAATCAGAGAAATGCAAATTAAGACAACTCTAAGATACCACTACACACCTGTCAGATTGGCTAAGATGACAGGAAAAAATAATGATGATTGTTGGAGGGGATGCGGGAAAACTGGGACATTGATGCATTGTTGGTGGAGTTGTGAACGAATCCAACCATTTTGGAGAGTAGTTTGGAACTATGCTCAAAAAGTTATCAAACTGTGCATACCCTTTGATCCAGCAGTGTTACTACTGGGATTATATCCCAAAGAGATTATAAAGAAGGGAAAGGGACCTGTATGTGCACGAATGTTTGTGGCAGCCCTTTTTGTAGTGGCTAGAAACTGGAAACTGAATGGATGTCCATCAGTTGGAGAATGGCTGAATAAATTGTGGTATATGAAAATTATGGAATATTACTGTTCTGTAAGAAATGACCAACAGGATGATTTCAGAAAGGCCTGGAGAGACTTACACGAACTGATGCTGAGTGAAATGAGCAGGACCAGGAGATCATTATATACTTCAACAACAATACTATATGATGACCAGTTCTGATGGACCTGGCCATCCTCAGCAACGAGATCAACCAAATCATTTCTAATGGAGCAGTAATGAACTGAACTAGCTATACCCAGAAAAAGAACTCTGGGAGATGACTAAAAACCATTACATTGAATTCCCAATCCCTATATTTATGCACACCTGCATTTTTGATTTCCTTCACAAGCTAATTGTACAATATTTCAGAGTCTGATTCTTTTTGTACAGCAAAATAACGTTTTGGTCATGTATACTTATTGTGTATCTAATTTATATTTTAATATATTTAACATCTACTGGTCATCCTGCCATCTAGGGGAGGGGGTGGGGGGGTAAGGTGAAAAATTGGAACAAGAGGTTTGGCAATTGTTAATGCTGTAAAGTTACCCATGTATATATCCTGTAAATAAAAGGCTATTAAATTAAAAAAAAAAAAAAGAATTAGTTATTTATCTATTGGTCATCCTGCCATCTGGGGGAGGGGGTGGAGGGTAAGAGGTGAAAAATTGGAACAAGAGGTTTGGCAATTGTTAATGCTGTAAAGTTACCCATGCATATAACCTGTAAATAAAAGGCTATTAAAAAAAAAAGAATTAGTTATTTGACAATCATTTCCTATGAATTAAACACACACAGGATATAATATAGTATAGCATACTCTGTACTATATACTACTATATAGTTATATATAGTATATATAACTACTATGTACTATTATAACACCCAGAACTCAAGAGTATCATAGTTTAAGATGAATATGAAAGAGCTAGAGAACGTTCAGTGGAGGGCAATTAGGATTAGTCCATATTTTATGGAAATCAATAAAAATGCAAGTTTGTCCTACAGAGAAGAGACATGAAAGCTGTCTTCAAGTCATGTGGTAGAGAAGTTAAACATCTTCTGAAGATAGAACTAGAAGCACAGAACAGAAATCACAAAGAAGCAAATTTAGGATTGATGTCAGGAAAAATTTCCTATAATTAGAGTTATCCAAAAGTGGAATGAGCTTAAATAGATGTTAGGTTCCCCCTTCCTTGCAGGTCTTCAAGTAGAAGCTATCAGGTATGCTATATAGTGATATAAAGTATTGATTGGACCACATAATGACTCAATCCTTTCTAACTTTCAAAGTCTATAATTCTGCATTCTCAGCCTTCAATTATCTTGATAGAGCTCCAACCTTAAACAATTACTTTCCTCCTAGACCTTTCTATCTTTGTTATTTTTAATTTTCTTCTTAATGTTTTTCATTTACATTATTATACTATATGTTGTTATCCTGATTCTGCTTATTTCACTCTGTATCAGTTCATACAAATTTTCCCATGTTTCTTAGAATTTAATGTACATCATTTATTTTTATACCTGTTGTAAGGGCTATCCATCTCATGCAGAATGAAAATGTCATTGTGAAATTTGAAAGGAGATAGAATTGATATCTCTAACCACTTCTCCCCAGACCCTTCTCCAAGAGTTTATTTCTTGCCAATAGAGGAATCAGGAAGTTAGGACCAAAGAGCTTGGCTATTTTGTTCTTCTCAGAGAAAAGCAGAACAGATTAGAATTGCATCTGTTACCTTAAATATTATTACTCTAGAGGATGTAATTTTAAGGGTCAGTCTTACTTCTGATCTCAGTTTTGTCAATTAAGTAAAAGTAGGACCCCTAGCATTACATGAAAAGGTCCTTTTCCACCAAATACCAGTTCCACAATGAACCTACGTATAGTAATCAGCCAAGAAATACATTTATTGAAATTGGCAGTAAACTAGAAGTCAGAGAAAGGATACATATAAGAATATATAATAGACAATAAGAAGGCACTCTCCTGTTAGAAGCAAGGTAATAGCTCATCCAAGAGAGAAAGAGAGACCTAGAGAGGATTCCTTGATATTGCTAGAGTAGCAAGCTGGGAATAGATAGAGACACGAGAAACTACTAGCTACTCTCATGTTGGCTTCTTCCAAGAGTCTTTTCCATCAGCAACCTGAAATAGGTTGGAAATCCAACTTCTCTCTTAAATCTGGAATCCAATTGTACCCAAAATCCAAAATCCATCCTTAGCAACCTGAAGAAAAACTTGAAGCTTGAAAATAATTGTGAGACTTCTTTCTCACATCTCAGCAAATCTTCCCCAGACATGTTGTAGGTATGGAGCATTAGTCTCCATCATCGAGGAGAGAATGCCATATCAATGGGCTTTTGGATTGGGTTATACACAATAACATTCCTTTATATTACATATATTAGTTTGCTTAGTCATTTTCCAGTTGATGGACACTTTCTTTGTTTTCTGGTCTTTTCTCCCACACAAAGTTCTGCAATAATTTTTTTTTTTTTTTTTGGTACATATAGGATTCTTCTTTCTGCCTTCTACTTATTTAGGATATTGATAAAATTCTAATTCTAGAATATCTAAACTTCTTGAATGTAGGAACTTTTCAAAATTTATATTTGTAACTCCACTACCTAGATATTTCTGGGAAGATGGAAAGCATTTACTAGATTCTTGTCTCATAAGATCTTGCCTTGACTCTCTGGCATAGGAGAATGTCTCTTGTCTACTTGACTCTTACTGAAAGGTTCTCTTATCTATTTGACACCCAAAGCTATAATTGTAAAGTGCTTAGATAGTGCCAGACACATAGTGAGTGCTTTATATAAATGTTAGCTAGTATTAACTCTTTATTCCTAAAGTTCAGGCCTTGTTACTTTTCTCACCCTTATCTGACCCTATAATAACAAAATCTGTCATTTATATAAAAATAAATTATATCATTTGAGCCATATAACAGCTTGTGAAACAAATACTATAGTTGTTATCATCTTTATTTAAAGGACAAGGAATGTGAAGCTAAGAAGCTTTCTCCTTCTGTAATCACAAGTCATGAAATTAACCTTTTCATTTACAAAGATTTCAAGTCTGGCTCCTCTAAGCCTAAAATCTCATCTTCTTCACATCATGCTCTTCCAGATTAGAATAAAACTTGTTCTTAACCACTGAGCTTGTGCCTTTACCATAATCCCCTTCCCCCACAACTCTATCCAGAGTGACTTTACAGACATTCTTAATTGTAATGTCCGTGCTAGCTTTCTGGAGGTCCTCTGGGAGGGCCTTGGTCTCAGCAGGATAGACATCACGAGAGTGGGCACAAATAGAGTCTAAAGTCTTTATTGTCTCCTTCACAACCTGTGTCTGTCATAGTCTGACCCAGTATCCTCCAGCAGTCTACCAGTCTTAACCAGTCTCGCCCTGAATCTGACTTTGTCCCCAGTTCTCTCAGCCCTTCAATACCCTATTACAATTACATCATTACAGTACACTGAGTATAAGCCAATCTAGAGTGATTATATCATTATATCAAACCAAAGTGATTATATTATTATATCATACTAGATATATGTGAACTAGAGAACCATTATCTCATCAATTCCACTTAGTTAACACCTTCGTTCAAGTATACTTCTCCAAAGTTCCACCCTCTATACTTAATGGGGATTGAAGACTTTTTTTACTTCTTTCCAGCAGCAAGATCCAATTACTTGTAACAGATTGGCAGTACCATTGTGTCCTACAGTTACAATCAACATCATCATCATCATCATCATCATCATCACCACCACTTCCTCCTCCTCTTCCTCCTCTTCCTTCTTCTTCTTCTTCCTTTTCCCCTTTTCCTTCCTCCTCCTTTTTTTGCTCCTTTCCCCCCTTCCTTCTCCTCTTTCTGCTCATCCCCTATTTAAATTGCTGTAATTGTGTATATTCCTTCTTCTTTTTGCTTCTGTTGGTATCAACTTATATATCTTCTTACTTATGTCACATATATACATAATATTATATATATATATATATGTTTTCTTCCTAAACATCATTTCTTGCAGCGTGGTAATATTATGCCACCATTTATTTAATCATCTCCCAATTCATGAGCATCTACTTTGGGAAATCTAGACATTTATTCTTACAATAATAATTCCTTTTTATAACTCTTTCCTCACAACAATTCTATATATAGGTATAGGATCCTTATTTTACAGATAAAGAAACAGAAGCACCAAGAGGGCAAATGGCTTTTTTCCTTGGTTACAAAGCTAGTTAGTAAATATTGGAGCAGAGAATTGAACTCAAACACTCCCATGAACTATAAAATTTATCTAGGATTTACTATTTCTTTTCTTTCTCTCTTTTTAAAATTTTTATTTATTTATTTTTATTATTAAAGCTTTTTATTTACAAAGCATATACATTGACTCTTGCATAATCTTGTGTTCCAAATTTTCCCCTCCTTGCCCCCACCCTCTCCCTTAGCTAGCAAGTAATCCAAAACATGTTAAATATATTGAAATACATGTTAGATCCAATATATGTATACATATTTATATAGTTATCTTTTCTTAAATAACTTTTTATTGACAGAACCCATGCCAGGGTAATGTTTTACATTATCCCTTGCACTCACTTCTGTTCCGATTTTTCCCCTCCCTCCCTCCACCTCTTCCTCCAGATGGCAAGCAGTTCTATACATGTTAAATATGTCACAGTATATCTTAGATACAGAAGATAGAAATAACCTGGGAAGAAAAACAAAAATGCAAACAGTTTACATTCATTTTCCAGTGTTCTTTCTTTGGGTGTAGCTGCTTCTGTCTATCATTGATCAGTTGAAACTGAGTTAGAGAAAGGAGACCTTTATCAGATCCTTTGGATATAAAAATGTTTTCCCAGTTTATTGCTTTCTTTCTAATCTTATCTGCAATAGTTTTGTTTGTACAAAACCTTTTTAACTTAATATAATCAACATTTTCTATTTTGTGATCAATAATGATCTCTAGTTTTTCTTTGGTCACAAATTCCTTTCTCTTCCACAGGTCGGAAAGGTAAACTATCCTGTGTTCTTCTAATTTATTTATAATCTCATTCTTTATGCCTACATCATGAACCCATTTTGACCTTATCTTGGTGTATGTGTTAAGTGTGGATCAATGCCTAGTTTCTGTCATACTAGTTTCTAATTTTCCCAGCCGTTTTTGTCAAATAGTGAATTCTTATCCCAAAAGCTGGGGTCTTTGGGTTTGTCAAACACTAGATTGCTATAGTTATTAACTATTTTGTCCTGTGAACATAACCTATCCTACCCAATCAACCAGTCTATTTCTTAGCCAGTGCCAAATGGTTTTGATGACCACTGCTGTATAATGTAGTTTTAGGTCTGGCAAAGGTGGGCCCCCTTCATTTGATTTTTTTCATTAGTTCCCTCAAAATTCTTGACTTTTTGTTCTTCCAGTTGAATTTTGTTATTATTTTTTCTAGGTCAGTAAAATAGTTTCTTTTCTGATTGGTATAGCACTAAATAAATAAATTAGTTTAGGGAGTACTGACATCTTTATTATATTCGCTTGACCTGTCCACAATCACTTGATATTTTTCCATTTTCTTAGATCTGAATTTATTTGTGTGGAGTTTTGTAGTTTTACTTATATAATTCCTGACTTTCCCTTGGCAGATAAATTCCCAAATATTTTGGGAACAGTTATTTTAAATGAAATTTCTCTTTGTATCTCTTGCTGTTGGATTTTGTTAGTTATATATAAGAATGCTGATGAGTTATATGAATTTATTTTGTATCCTGCACTTTGATAAAATTGTGGATTATTTCTAATAGTTTTTTAGTTGATTCTCTGGGGTTCTCTAAGTATACCATCATATCATCTGCAAAGAGTGATGATTTGGTTTCTTCATTATCTACTCTAATGCCTTTAATCTCTTTTTCTTCTCTTATGCCAAGGCTAGCATTTCTAATACAATACTGAATAGCACTGGTGATAGTGGGCAACCTTGTTTCATCCCTGCTCTTGTTTATCTCCATTACATATTATGCTTGCTGATGGTTTTAAATAGATGCTACTGACTATTTTAAGGAAAAGTCCATTTATTCCTATACTTTCTAGTGTTTTTAATAAGGATGGGTATTGGATTTTATCAAATGCTTTTTATGCATCTATTGAGATAATCATATGGTTTTTGTTAATTTGTTTATTGATGTAAGTCAATTATGCTCATAGTTTTCCTAATATTGAACCAGCCCTGCATTCCTAGTATAAATCCTACTTGGTCATGCTGTATTATCCTGGGGTTGACTATCTGTAATCTCTTTGCTATTATTTTATTTAAGATTTTTGCATCAATATTCATTAGGGAGATTGGTCTATAATTTTCTTTCTCTGTTTTCATCCTACCTGGTTTAGAAACAGACAGTACCATGTCTGTGTCATAAAAGGAATTTGGTAGGAGTCCTCATTCCCTATTTTTTTTTTCAAATAGTTTACATAGCATTGGAGTTAATTGTTCTTTAAATGTTTGGTAGAATTGACTTGTACATTCATCTGGTCCTGGGGATTTTTACTTAGGGAGTTGATTAATAACTTGTTCTATTTCTTTTTTAAAAAACGGGACTAAGTAATTTATTTCCTCTTCTGTTAATCTGGGTAATCTATATTTTTGTAGATATTCTTCCATTTCACTTAGGTTATCAAATTTATTGGCATAAAATTGGGCAAAGTAAGTCCTGATAATTGTTCTAGTTTCCTCTTCATTGGTGGATAGTTCTCCCTTTTCATTTTTGAGACTAACAATCTGATTTTCCTCTTTCCTTTTTCTAGTCAAATTAAATAAAGGTTTATCTATTTTGTTATTGGGTTTTTTTTCTCATAAAACCAACTCCTAGTTTTACTTATTAATTCAATAGTTTTTTAGTTTCAATTTTATTAATCTCTCCTTTTATTTTTAGAATTTCAAGTTTGGTATTTGCGGGTTTTTACATTGTTCTTTTACTAGCTTTTTTAGTTGCAAGCCCAATTTATTGTGCTTCTCCTTCTCTTTCTTTATTTTATGCAACTAAGCATCTAGAGATATAAAATTTCCCCTTATTAACGCTTTGTGCATCCCACAAATTTTGGCATATTGTTTCATTATTGTCCTCTTGGATGAAATTATTGATTGTGTCTATGATTTGCTGTTTCACCCATTCATTCTTTAGGATGAGATTATGTAGTTTCTAATTTATTTTTGTTCTATTTTCCCCTGGCCCTTTATTGAATGTAATTTTTATTGTACCATGATCTAAAAAAATGCATTTACTATTTCTACCTTTCTGCATTTGATTTTGAGGTTTTTGTATCCTAATATATGGTCAATTTTTGTATAGGTTCCATGAACTGCTGAGAAGAAAGTGTACTCCTTTCTGTCTCCATTCAATTTTCTCCAAAGATCTATCATATCTAGGTTTTTCTAATATTCTATTTACCTCTTTAACTTCTTTCTTATTTATTTTGTGGTTTGATTTATCTAGTTCTGAGAGAGCAGGGTTGAGATCTCCCACTATTATAGCTTTGCTGCTTATTTCTTGCAACTCTCTTAACTTCTCTTTTAGGAATTTAGATGCTACACCACTTGGTGCATATATATTTAATATTGATATTGCTTCATTACCTATGGTACCTTTTAGCAAGATATAGTTTCCTTCCTTATCTCTTTTAATTAGATTAATTTTTGTTTTTGCTTGATCTGAGATCAGGATGGCTACCCTTGCCTTTTTTTACTTCACCTGAAGCATAATAGATTCTGCTCCAGTCTTTTACCTTTACTTTGTATGTATCACTCTGCCTTAAATATGTTTCTTGTAAACAACATATTGTAGGATTCTGGCTTTTAATCTAGTCTGCTATTTGCTTACATTTTATGGGAGAGTTCACCCCATTCACATTTATGGTTAAAACTACTAATTCTGTATTTCTTGCCATCTTATTAACCCCAAATTATACTTTTCTCTTTCCTTTTCCCCTTTCCCTCCTCCCCAGTATTTTACTTATGAGACTACTTGCCTCAAGCAGTCTTTCTCCTTTAGAGACCCTCCCCCTTTCTTATGTCTTTCCCCTACTATTTCTCTTTCCCCTTCTATTTAACTTACCCCTTCCCTTTTCCCCTTTCCCCTCCCACTTTTCTATAAGATGAGAAATGTTTCTCAATAAAACTAAATATATTTAACATTCTTTCTTTGGGCCAAATCTCATGAAAATAAGATTCACACAATATTCTTCACTCTCCCTTCTTTCCCTCAATCATGTTTTCTTTGCCTCTTCCTATGATGTAATTTCTCTCATTTTATCTCCACTTTCCCCTTTTTTTCTGTTACAATCCTCTTTCTACCCCTACTTTCTTTTTTATATTATAACCATAAAATCAGATTATACATGTATTCTCAATATATACCCATAACAGAAATACAGTTCTCAAGAGTTTTTTTTTTTCTTTTTACTTTTTTAATGCTTCTCTTGAGTTTTATATTTGGAGGTCAGACTTTTTGTTTAGCTCTGGTCTTTTCACCAAAAATAAATGGAATTCATCAGTTTTATTGAATTTCCATCTTTTTCCCTGAAAGAAAATGCTCAGTTTAGCAGGGTAATTTATTCTTGGCTGCATTCCAAATTCCTTTGCCTTTCAGAATATCAGATTCTAGGCCCTTCAGTTCTTTAAAGTGGAAGCTGCTAGGTCCTGAGTAATCCTAATTGTGGCTCCTTGTTATTTGAATTGGTTTTTTCTGGCTGCTTGTAATATTTTTTCCTTGGTCCAATAGTTCTCAAATTTAGCACAATATTCCTTGGGGTTTTAATTTTGGGGATACTTTAAGGAGGCATTCGGTGAATTCTTTCAATGGTCATTTTACCTTATGTTTCTATGATATCCAGGCAGTTCTCTTTGAAGATTTACTGAAAGATAGTGTTTAGGATCTTTTTTTATCATGTATTTCAAGGAGTCCAATAATCCTTAGATTGTCTCTCCTAGATTTGTTTTCTATGTCAGTTATTTTCCAAGTTAGGTATTTTACCTTTTTTTTTTTTTCTATTTTTTCATTTTTTTGGGTTTTGCTGATCCTTATTGTCTTATTAAACTGATTCTTATTGTCTCATTGAGTCATTCATTTCCACTTGTTCACTTTTGAATTTTAGTGAATTATTTTCTTCATTTACTTTTTTTTACTTCTTTTTGTATTTGTCCAAATGAATTTTTAAATGAGTTGTTTTGTTCTATGGAATTTTTTTCCATTTCACAAATTCTGTTTTTTAAGAAGTTATTCCTTTTTCTATTTCACAAATTCTGTTTTTCTGGGAGCTGCTTTTTTTTTTTTTTTTCCATTTTATCAAATCTATTTTTTAATGAGTTATATGCTTTTTCCATTTCACTAAGCCTATTTTGTAGTGAATTTTCTTCAGATTGTTTCTGTGTTGCCTTTTCCAAACCCTCCTGCAATTTTTTCATTTCCTTTCCCCATTTTTCGTCTAGCTCTCTTTTAAGATCCTTTTTAATTTCTTCTAGGAGAGCCTCATGTGATGGGGACTGGGTTATATTGCCTTTTGGGTCTTCATCTGGAGACAATCTGACTTTAGTCTCCTTGAGGTTTGAAATCTATTTTTTCTTTCACCATAAAAGCCGTCTATGGTCAGAATCCTCTTTGTTTTTTTACTCATTAAAAAAAAAAAAACAAAAAAACAAAAAACTGCCTTTAGGGTGGGGGAGGTTTTCCAAGCAGCAGCTTCACTGGGTCAATGCTGCTTTACTCCTGGTGCTGGGTGGGCATGACTAGATCCCATGAGATTCTGGCGTTTGGGGGTTCACTCTTTACCTTTTGTGTTTTGTTGGATGTTTTATAACTTCTGTGCTGATCTATTGGCTTGCAACCCAGGAAGAGTGGCCAACACTGTTGTAGATTTTTGTAGATTCCTTCCTGTAGATTCTCTACTACACAGAGTCTGCACTGCCCCAGGTCTCTGTGCTGTGTGTGCTGCCATTTGTGCTCAGCTTTGTGTTTGGCTGCCTCTCTCCCATTTCCAATTGAAACAAACCTTTTCTGGTGATCTTTGAAATTATCTTCTGCTGGTAATTTGTTGCACTCCCAATATTTGTTTTAATTCTATATATAAAGAGAGAAGGTTGAAGAGAAATGTGTGCTATCTCTGCCATCTTGGCTCCGCCTCTGGGAGTCCACTCTTCTTTCCTTCTTTTAATTCCCCCTTGAAGGTCAATAAATTTGTTTTATTTGTGACTAGTTCCTTTCATTATTATCATGCCTTCTCATCCCTCCTTGTTTCCCTGTTGAATTTGCTGTATTTCTAAACCAAAGTGTTTGTATATATGTATGTTTTTTCAATAAAAAGATTTTTATCTGATGCCCACTGTCCTCACCTCTTGCTCTATTTTTTTCTTCTTCTTCTCATATATTCCATTAAAGAAAAGGAGCAAGTTTCACTCTCTTCTTATTTTACAGGAGTGTAGTCTTTCCTTCTTTCTGCCCTCTTCAGACCATCAGAATAGAATCAATACCACAATTTCTATTCTTATTTAATTACTTTAGCATCTTTTGAAGACATTAAGGTTCTAAAGGGACCCTTGTCATTTTCCCCTGATAAGCATATTAGCACTATATCATCATACTACTCCTTCCAATTGCTTAAATAAATTCACCTTTGTACCTTCCTTTGGAATTTTGTGCCTGCTCAACTCTGTTCTTTTCATCTGAAATACTTGACAATACTCTATTCTATTAAAAAATCCATTTTTCATCTATAGGATTATAGTTAGCTTTGCAAAGTAAATTATCCGTGATGACAAGCCTCTTAAATTTTTTTACTTTAAGAATATTGCATTCCAAGAATTCTATTTTTTATTTGATCCTACCAAATCTTGTGTGACCTTGACACTAGTTCCTTGGTATTTGAATCCATTTCTAAATGCCTGCAAGATTTTTTTCTTTGATTTGGGAGCTCTTTATTTTAGATATTGCACTTATTGATAGAATCCATCTTTTTTTTTTTTTTTAACCATATATGGACAGGTTTGACTTATGATTTCTTAAAATACAACATCTAAGATTTTTTAACCTTGATTTTTGGGGAGTTTAATGGTTTGTAAAATTCTTTCTCCTTGCATTATATTTTTGGTATCAGACCTTGTATTTTTATCTACTTTCCAACCTTTTATTTTTGTGCCAATATTTTAAATTGATTTGTATAGTGTTGATTTCTACTTAGTCTATATTAATTTTGAGGAATTCCTTTTTGGAGAGTAAGGTTACCACTTTATCTTGCAAACTGTTTATTCTTCTGCTAACTCTTCTCAAGAGACCTTATTCTATTTTTTATCTTTTGCTTCATTTCTTCTAAGTATTCATGAAGTCTTTGTAAAAAAAAAAAATCCACTTTTTCTTTTGTATCTCTGCTTGAAGTTGTTTTGAAGTTAGATTTGCATTAATTTTTGGCATTTGATATTTTCTTTAATTCATTCATCCTTCCAGCATGAGTTCCTGAACTGGGTTTATGCCAGCGTGAAGCTTTTCTTTGTGCTATGTTCTTAAGTATTGTGATGAGCCCTGCTTAGCCTTGCCCTGAGTCACTTGGTTTCTTGTATTGACCTCACCTTCACAGACTCAGCCCTAGCTCCCTTAAACTTTAAGATAAAGAATTCCAGATCCTTTGGGTATTCTTTGGTGCCTCAGAACCATCTGGTAAGGACATCAGAGCCCCTTGGCCTGAGGTCCTTTGACCACCTTGGCACTATTACTGATAATTACCTTAAAGCTTCCAAGGTCCCCAACCTAGATTTCCCAGTTGATTTCTCAGAAGAGTCTTTTATTCTTGCTGCTTCTGGACACAGAATTAAAGGCACCGTTATATAGGAACTAGGTAGCCTGACTCATTCGTATTTAGTTAGCCATCTTTGTAGAAAGTTCCAAGAGTTGGCTATTTTAAGCCTCGCAAATAAGCGTCCAACTTGTGTTTATCTAATTGGGTGGTTGCTCCTTTTTATTCCCTCAGAGAAAGATGTTCATAATTTATAAAGACATTATTAGTTATTAATACTGTTGTTTACACATCAATGCCTAGTTATTTTTATCTCTTTTTTGATTTCTATGGCAAAATAAATTTTGGAGGAAGCCAAATTCCATCTCCTTTACATATGTATAGCATTTTGTAATCTTTAAGTGATATTTAAGTATCCATTATTATTATCATCATTATTATTACCATTTTTACCAATCTTCTATGGACTTTTGGTTGGCTATACAAATCAAAAAGATAAAATTATCAATATTGAAGATTTTAAAAAGAATGTTTTGACAATCTCTGAAGGGACTAAAGTTAAATAAAATTCTTTAGTAGATATGTACATGACTATTGAGTTTATACTGAGCATTTGCTGTTAGAAAACTATTTGAAAGAAGGTGTTTAAGAAGGTTTTGCAAGGGTCAATGCTGAAAAATTACCTATGCATATATCTTGTAAATAAAAATCTATAATAAAAAAAGAAAGGAGTTTAAACATTGCATTTAGTGAGACTAGAAAAATTTAGCATATCCATCTTGGTCTATTATTTGGTATTTGACTTAATTTTCAATAAATTCCAGCAAAAACTCTAGATGATAACTTAGAGATCTATTAAAAAGCTGTCTTTAGAGGCTGAAATCATTGAAAAAGAAATTAGGAAATGACTGTAATTATGAATGGGTCTAATTTTACATCATTTTAAAATAATTTTGAATTCTGAAAATCTGCCTAACTGAAAGAAGATTCAAATTTAGTTAATATAATTCTACTTCATCTTATATTTAAAGATGCTTTCTTTAACTTGGATATTTCAGTAACTTATGATTGCATTAATATGAGTACTCCTTGTAGTGAAGCAAATCACAACTTATCCATGCTCTTTTGTTCAGTGTGGTTCTTGTCCATCTCCAAAGGACCTTCCAATTCTCTTGGCATTGTGAAGATACTAAAGGAGTTCTCAAGCTATTCATCTCCCTTGTTCTTGCCACATAGCACTTTTCTTTTTTCTCAAGTCATATATATCTCTTTGATAATATATTTTTAGGTGACTTTTGCTACAATTCTTGGAAGCAATATGTTGCAACCTACTCATGCCTACTATATACCTCTTACCTCGTTATTGATAGAGAAATCCTTTTTTCATTTGGACTCTGTGCTAAACATTTCCCATAATAGTGGAAAATATCTTTGGCAAGCATAATTCCCTTTCCTTTGCCTACATCTCCTTAAAATGCTTTTCTTCTTCTCTGTCTTTTTTTTTCTTTAATCATAAAATTAAGTAAGGGGAAGATGGTATCGTTTTCAGAAAAAGACATCAAAAGATAGGCATTCAAAAGAGCCATATCTACTTTCTCCTTCATGGGTAGAAGAGCCTGATTCTTGGCTTCAGAATCAATTCTCTTTTATGACAAGGTAATTCTCTTCTTTTGTCCTTTTTGACTGTTAAAAAAACAACCTTATAAAACAATTCTGACAACTATAAATTAGAACTTATCAGGCACAAAATGTTCACAATGTTTCATATTTCACACTTGTCTCTTCTTTCTGAGGTCAATGCCCTTTAGATAATATATTGGGACATATTTCTAGACTTCAGCCAACATGATTAGGGTCCAAGAAAATCAGTCTTTAATCATAATATGAAGTGAACAGTGTCACCACCTATCAACATTGATCTGTGACATCAAATACTAGATAAAGGAGGAAAAAGTAGTCTCTTTTGCTATCATAAGATTAGAGGTCTAATCAAGAAAAGTCCTTTTTGTTTGAAAGATGATGAGTATTAACTTATAAGATGATTGAATATTTATTATTTTGTGACAATAATGCAATATTATTCTAAGAATTAGGATTTAGTTATTCAAATTGTCAAACACATCCTACAATATTCTTTTATCAGAAAACTATAAAGAATCCTTAACAATAAGCTATTTTACAATAATAAGATGTTATCTATACTATCTAAAGAGCTCATTTCTTCTTTCTTCTCTCCAGATGGTTAGCCTACAAAACAGACCTTGATCAAAGACTAGGGTTGCCTCTATTCAGAATGAGGACTCCATTCTGAATGAGGGCTGTTTCTTGCAATTAACTCTCTTTTATGGCTATTTCACACTATTTAAAAAATGCTGCTCCCATGAAAAAACAAAGAAGTCTGTGATTTCTTTTTTTCATTTTTTTCTTTTTTATTTAAAACTTAATACAAAATAAGAAAAAAAAAAGCAAAAGAAAGACAGAAAAGGAAAATTAAAATAAAACAAAATAAAACAAAACATAATCATGTGCCTAGTAGAACATCAGGGAAGATTTAAAATATGTAACAATAAATGTCCATTTCAAGAAATCATATATAATAATATGAGATTGTATATTCACAACTGTCCATCTTTGCTTTCTTGTAGGTTGTTCTTTTGTTCTCTGCTGTGTACTTTTTATTTTATCTTTTTTTCAAATCTGTTATTTATAAGATGAAGTAGAATCTCAGCATGTAATTATGAGCATTGTAATAAAGGACAAAATGTCATTATGGAAAGAGCATTGATGTTAGAATTAGAAGAGCTGGGTTTGAGTTCTAACTCTGATACTTGCTAACAGACGCATCCACTGGACACTGTAAGACTTGCTGGTCCTCCATGACACCTCAAGCATTATAGTTGGTAAAACCCAGCTTGTCCAAGTCAAATAAGCAGCCATATTACTTTTCCCATTGGGATGCCTGGTGGGATCTGGGTAGTCCTATAGTCAGAGAAGAGGGAACGAGAAAGTAAGAAGGAAGAATCTTCTCTCTAGTAAGTCTTCCTATCCAGACACCACATGGAGTCCAGGGAGTCGAAGAAGGGGTGATGGAAGTGCAAGGGAGTAGGGAATGCTTTATTTGCCATACAACATATGCTAGATAATTAAAATATGTATTCGATAGAATTATTTATGAATCTTCTTTTATATGCAATAACATAATATCTGAAATTTCACAACATAACCTTCAAGAACTATTTACTCTGACTTATAGATGGATCGTGGAAAAATTTTCCACACCAATAAAACCACAAATCTTGAATTATTCAATATAAATTTTAACTTCCCTTAGTTGTTCCTGGCATGCATTTTTTTTAAGAAGAAGCTAATCCTCTTCAACAAACATCTGCTGATTGCTATAACAACTAGATACTTTTCTTCTAGATTACCTGAAAATAACATATTCCAGTAGTTTCTTTTCTATATCCCCCATACTAAAAACTGTAACAGTTCAGTCCCTTGAAGAGTCCACCTGTTGAAGTCCTGAAACCGGCAGATATACTGGCTTTCCTCAATCTGTGTCACAGGAATCACAAACCTCAAGTGCTGGCTGGCTGAGGAGAGCCAATACTGCTAAACTTTTCTAGCCTGATTGAGTTTCTCTCTTGTAAGTTTGACTTTCATCTAATCATTAGCTAATTGGCTATCATATGTCCCTGAGACCATGGTTCTATTTCAGTAGGATAAATTTTCTACCTCTTCAAAGACAGCATGGTAGAGTAGTGGATTTGCATTCAGAGGACCTAATCCAACTCTTTGCTCTGCTACTTGGTACCTATGTGATTTTGAACAAATTATTTCACCCATCCATTCTCAGTTCCTCATGTGTAAAATGAGGAGGTTGATCTAGAAGGCTTTAAAGGTCCCTTCCAATTCTAACTCTATGATCCCATAACTCTTCTGGAAGAACAGAGATCACTCTGGGTTCTATACCATTTAAACACAATTTCTGCCAGATTTTCTATTAAGAAGTCTTCAAGTACAGGCTTAGGAAAAAGCTCTATTTTCACCATCTGAAAACCAGCTGAAGTAAGACCAGAAAGAGTCATCACTAACAAAGAGATCTTTTAGTGATGAGAGTTTTTTTGTTGTTTTATTTTATTTCTTTTGGGAGACTGGATCTCCTCTTAACACCAGGCTAGCAGCCAATCATGGAATTGATAGTACTGCTGGCTGGTCCCAAGGCTTTGACCTGCTTGATTTCTGGGATGGGTCATTTCACCTTTCCTACAGCAGCTCAATGCCTTCCTCCAACTTTCCAGTCTTGGGAGTTCACCCCCTTGGTGCCAGATTTAATGTGAAAACTGGATTGGCTTTAATTTTATTCCAACTTAAAACTCCAGAACTCTACAAATCTTGAACTACCCAATGGCAGGGATTTCAAGGATGTGCTCCCATATTCTACCTGATGAATTTTATAAACAACACTATTTACTAGATCTAAAGGCAGAGTGATATGCCTTCAAGAAAGAAATCCCCAAACCAACAGAAATACAGGCCTTTGAAATATATTCAGATAAAATATATTCAAATAAATAACTGGTATACAAAATTGAAAACTAGTTTTTTATAATGCCAACAAAAAATGGAATAGAGACCTCAAGTCAAATACCTTCTATATTTTATCTTTAGTGAAATGCAAAGTGCAGAATGATCTGACAAAAACACAATGTAAAAAGTGCTACATTATCCAGGAAACTTATCCTTAGAAACTTAATACTCCATGTATGCTGATGCTTTGCTTAAACAATCATTCTCATTTTTCTCCCTTCAAATATCTTTAACCATCATTTTCCATGAATTAAAACCTGGCACAGAGTCAGAACCCTGATTTATAATTAATAATTGTTGTTTATTATAATGCAGTCTCCCAATTCTAGGTTATTCATCAAGATCTTTAAATCCAGAGTGGCCCAGAGACCTAAGCTTACCTAGAGCATGGATTGAAGGATCTACACTGCTAAATTGAAGTAAATGGAATATAAGAAAATGGAATATGAGAAAATTTTAATTTCTAGAAAATGATATTTAAGAATTGTGTGTTAATTGGCAATCTCAGAAATGGCTTTTTTCTTTCATTTTAATTATGTGTGTGTATGTGTGTTTTATACTGCACCACATTACCTCTCTTAAACATTCAGCACATCAGCTCCCAGATCTGCAAAGCTATCTATCAATGGTCCAAAAAAAGACTCTTAAGAACCTATGATCCACATGGTTGCTTTCTTATTTTATGGAATTTATTTTGTTGGGTTTTTTTGTTCTAATTAAATTTTTGTTTATTCCCAGATAACCATTAGCCTCTTTATATTTGAGGCAAGAATCAGGATATAGGAAATATTTAGATAAAAGGGAAAAAGTAAGAGAGAAAAGAAGAGGAATAAACATTTATATAATACCTGCTATGTAATAATAATAACATATATATAATAATAAGTACTATATATATGTACAAGGCACTGTGCTAAGCACTTTTTATAAAAGAAGAGAAAAGATTATATTATAGTGTCAGTCACTGAATAGGAATGGAGAAGAGAGGTTGGAAGAAAGAGCAGACTTTTGGAACTTCCCACGGGCCTTGAAAAAGTGGTTACAACTAGAACTTCAGCCAGAGTCATCTGCTCCAAGATAGTTTAGTTTGTCCTAGTCTTCTTTTGGTTTCCTTTTGGCCCCTCCTTTTCTCTGTCTCTCCCAGCCCCCCTTGTAATTTATCTCTTATTTTTCACTTCCTTTGCTCTGCTTGTGCTCTCTTGAAATAATATCTATCATTGTAACAACTTCACTTAACCCATCTGAAAAGCACTATTTTTCTAACACACTATTTATCATCCAGTGAATTGGGATACTTAGCATTTTTCAACAACGTCCTTTGTGAATTCCCACATTTTTTTCCTCATTTGCCTCTTCCAGTTTCTTGCTGAAAGAGTGAAAGTGGGGAGAGGGAGGATTACTATTGTATTTGTGTATGTATGTGTTATATGATGTGGTTGGGGATAAGGAGTGTAGGTTCATTTATTTAGTATAAGACTTTAAATTCCATACATTTTAATTAACTTTCAAAATTATTAAATGATATTAGATTTGTGAAGACATCTAAAAATCTGTACCATATTAGATTAGAGATATAGTAAAATTTCATTAATTTGATGTCCACTAATTATGAAAAGGATTGAGCTGTTCATCTTTTTATCATAAAAGATTATGAGAAGAAAATCAATAATGAAAACAAGATGTACAAGCACATTAAAAACTATTTTCAATCAATTTAGAAAAATATCTCTATATAATTATTTATTCATTTCAAATCAGTTTTCAGTTATATGAATAAATATTTCTTATATGCCTACTCTGTCCTTATGGACAGAGATTTCTAGCAGTGAGATGCTAGTAATCCAAAGATGAAAAATGACCCAGTCCCTGACCTCAAAGAGTTTACAATTGAGTAACATGATTTTATCCATTAACCAAGCAAAGCCTAAAGCAAGTCTAGGAACCCAGGATAAGTTGAGTTACTATAACTGTAACTGGATTTGAAAGTACAGCTTGACCTTCACAACCTCATTCATTCCCACAGCCTCAACTATAAATGTCTCCCAGATTTTCAGATCTAGACCAATTTCTCACTTCTGAATATCCTGGTATCACCTTAGATTCTCTCCCTAAAAAACTACTGCCCATCTTATTTTCCTTTGTGTGCCAGGGTTATTTATTCCTGTTCAAAACTTTAGTTGTTAGCTGCTGTTTTTGTTATTGTTGTTTTGGTTTAGTTTAGTTTTTTGCCTTTTCCTTTTAGCCCATATCAATTCAATTCCATTCAAAAAGAATTTGTCCACATGTGCACAAATGTTTGTGGCAACCCTTTTTGTATTGGCAATAAACTGGAAACTGAGTGGAGGCCCATCAATTGGAAAATGGCTTAATAAGTTATGGTATATGAATGTTATGAAGTATTATTGTTCTGTAAGAAACGATCAGGAATATGATTTCAGAAAGGCCTGGAGAGACTTGCATGAACTGATGCTGAGTGAACAGAACCAGGAGAACATTATACTTGTCAACAATAAGATTATATAATGATCAATTCTGATCAACAATAAGACGATTCAGGACAGTTCCAATGATCTTGTGATGGAGAGAGCCATATGTATAGAAAAATTGTACATGTCTAACATATATTAGATTAGTTGCCATCTAGGGGAGAGGATGAGGGTAAGGGAGGGAGAAAAAATTGTAACACAAGGGTTTTTAAGGGAAAATGTTGAAAACTATCTATGCATATTTTAAAGATATGTTAGAATATAATTAAATATATATGTATGCATATTTATACAATTCTCTCACTGCACAAGAAAAATCAGATCAAAAAGGAAAAAATGAGAAAGTAAACAAAATGCAAGCAAACAAGAAGAGTGAAAATGCTTATGTTGTGATCCACACTCAATTCCCACAGTCCTTTTTCTGGGTATAAATGGCTCTCTTCATCACAAGATCACTGGAACTGGTTTGAATCATCTCATTATTGAAGAGAGCCATGTCCATCAGAATTGATCATCGTATAATCTTGTTGCCGTGTACCATGATCTCCTGGTTCTGCTCATTTCATTTAGCATCAGTTCTTGTCTCTCTAGGACTCTCTAAAATCATCCTGCTGGTTGTTTCTTACAGAACAATAATATTCCATAACATTCATATCCCATAACTTATTCAGCCATTCTCCAACTAATGGACATCCACTCAGTTTCCAGTTTCTGGCCACTACACAAAGGGCTGCCACAAACATTTTTGCATATGTGGGTCCCTTTTCCTCCTTTAAGATCTCTTTGGGATATAAGTCCAGTAGCAACACTGCTGGATCAAAGGGTATGCACAGTTTGATAACTTTTTGAGCATAGTTCCAAATTGCTCTCCAGAATGGTTGGATCCGTTCACAGCTCCACCAACAATGCATCAGTGTCCCAGTTTTCCTGCATCCCCTCCAACATTCAGCATTATCTTTTCCTGTCATCTTAGCCAATCTGAGAGGTATGTAGTGGTATCTCAGAGTTGTCTTAATTTGCATTTCTCTGATCGATAATGATTTGGAACGCCTTTTCATATGATAGAAATGGTTTCAGTTTCTTCATCTGAAAATTATCTGTTCATATTCTTTGACCATTTATCAATTGGAGAATGGCTTGATTTCTTATAAATTTGAATCAATTCACTATATATTTTAGAAAAGAGGCCTTTATCAGAACCCTTGAATGTAAATATTTCCCCTAGTTTATTGCTTCCTTTCTAATCTTGTCTGTGCATATGTTTTGAAAATAAAAAGGTTTAATAAAAAAAATAAAGTCCAGTTTAGGTGCTATCTTCTATATGAAGCTTTCCTGGCTACCAAGACAATAATATATCCCTCCATCAAAAAGAATTTATTTTGCATCTCATTTGTCATGTAACATTTTGTATTATTATAGTTAAAAATATCCATGCCCTATTCCATGAAGATTAAAACCATATCCCCTGCTGTCCATAGTAATTATTAGATGGATATTTTTCACATAGTAAGCCTAGCTTCCCTCAGTTTTTCTGAGCAAGATTTTTATTTTCATTTTAAATGAAATATTTTAATATATGCATCAAATGGTAGTCTTTTCTAGTACGAGGTGAGGAAGGATAGACACAGTTTAGAACATAAAATGTAACAAAGAAAATCAATTTATTTAATTTTTAAAAATAAATGAAGTACTTTCAAATTGGTAAAGAATTTATAATAATCCTATTGTAATCAAACTGTGGATCAGCAAGAATAGGATATGACACTAGATTTTGTAGGACCTTGTAGGTTGCTTTAATCTACAGATCCAAATTGCTTCATTGTATTCAAAGACTCTTTATCTTTTTTCTTTTCCTTTGGTTTTCTTAATTTTTGTTTTCTTGCAAATCTTTCTCCTCCCAGTGTTAACTTTTCCCAACAATGGAAAGTCAGTGGAATTAGCATAATTCTATCACTTTATTCAGCCTTTTGTCCTAATCCATCTATGTGACTAGGATAAGGTATTCACTTTGCCTCTGGTGTTCTATTGTAACATAGGGGGATAAAGAACTTCATTATAAAGAAAGAATGGAGGTGAATGGTCAGAAAGCATATAATTTGCCTTGAGACCGATATATCTAGTTCTTTCTAGCTTCCTTAAAATGTATTCAGTGTCAATCTCCTATCCTGGATAATTACTTTGTGTGTTTTCAATCACATTTTAAAAATAGAATGATGAAGTTATAAAATCCCATAATTTAAATATCGGCATTCTTAACAGTTAAACACTCTTTAAAGTTGTAAGATAATGATCTTAAGTAATTACCTCATCTCCTAGTAGTAGATTAACTGTGACCTTTCATCTGCAAGTGAATTATGTAAATTAGTGTTTTCATTAAACATTTAATAATTTCTCTGGAGAAGAAAGGGTAAGGTGAATTCTTTGTAGGGTATTCTTAAAATATTGTTAATATTTGTCAAGTGCTTTGTCACTTCATTGTCTAGTGTTATTACAGGAGGAAAAGTAGAAAAAAGTAAAGAAGTTTGGTCTAGAAATGACAATGAGGATGATCAAGTACTAAAGATCATTACATAATATATATTACTATCCCCCATGGGGAAACCAGGGGATTAAAAGATACTTTAAGGATCATTTAACCAAACTATTTTGATGAAATGAGAGAACCCAATGATGAAAGATTCCCAATTCTCACTTACCACTTATCACAAATAAAAATGATCTACTAGACTTAGTGGCAAAATAAGTATGGATATTTGTTTCTTATTAGATTCATAAGTAAATCATTAAAGCATTCCAGGGGAAAAAAAAAAAGTAGAGACACTACTTTTACAAGAGACTAGCCCCCTAGAGATTTCACATAGTCTTACTTCTGGTTCATGAACAACCCTTTAAAAATCACTGATTTAGTCCAACACCAAACCAGTCCACCCCTTTTTATAGAAATGCTGAAACCATTTCTATTAACAAAAATCTCTCTAAAGCAGTGGATCCCAATGTCTTTTGTTCTTCAAACCTCTTTAAACATAAACAACAAAAAAATTATTATGAACCTGTATTTTAGATTTATTTAAATTTTTTATTTCTATAAAATTATTTAATTTTAAATTTATCATTAACTGCTTATAAGTTACAATGATAACTTTTAGCATTAAAATAAAAATTATATATTATTATGAAAAATAAAATTATGTTCACCAATAATTCTGAAAATTCAAAATTATAAAATAATTACAAATATTTTATGGGAGACCTGTAAGAATCAAAAGTAATCTAGCACAATCTCAAATGCTTCTTATTACCTATTAGAAGTGATATTAAATTTTTTTTCATTTTTCCAATTTTGTACAATGTAAATAACATTTTAATGAATTAAGTTACAATTTGGAAGATGTTTAACATAAAATAATTATGTATAAACATAATTTCAATGTCAAAACTTTTATTAGGAAAAATGTTTGCAATGTTTGGCTATGCATAAGAGAAACACATTATCAAATCTTGTTTCATATTGAGTTTATGATTGTATTTTTATTTAAAAGAAGAATAAAGTGAAAACGCTTGCTTACCCAAATATGTGGTGGAGATAGTAAAATAATTTTATAAGTTTTCTTGCTCTGGAATAGAAATTAATTTCTTAAACATTTTTGGCCATCTAACCAATTAATAAAAATGAATCTTTTACTCAGTTACAACTATGAGTGTTTACTCTTCCACTGGCTAATGACAAGTGATATATTAAGTGATAAGCATAAGTGATAAGTTCAGTTGTATATATTGCTTTATTTTAAACAGTATTTACATATAAACTAATCTTTGCAAAGAAAGAAATTTTTCAGATATTATCTTTTTTCTTTTCTATAACTGATACACTGGCTATAGTCTCACAGAAATTCTACTGAACCATTGACTAGAGTTGCCTATCAGTTCATCCTGAAAATCTTCCAAATTAAAGAATAATACTTGGAAGACAAGCTTAAATTATAAAATAGGCTAAATACTAAAATGGGAAGTCAAGCATTTCTGCAGAATGTTTCTACAGAATATTTGTGATGGTCTGTTCTGGTTTAAAGATAGCATGTAATTATGTACAACCAGAAATCATAGTTTTCAAATAATCTGATATTTGTGGCATAGGAACTTCAATGTTTGAAACATCTCAACCACATAATTACATGGGGATATAGTAGAGAATTACTGTAGTGCAGAATAAAATGCAAATAAGATTATGTACATGGTACATGTACATGTAACTGAACTGGTTTGTGTTCAAATGTGGAAACCCTATGGAGGTTTGGAAACAATTTGATGATGGATTAAGAAACTGCATTATATGTTACCCTTATATTCAGTCAAAGTTTGATGTAATACCAAAATCGTTGTGCAAGATGTTCCTTATCAATCATTAGCTTCTAGCATTATAACATAAACATGTTGTAGTTAGATTGTAGCTTAGTATATGTATACCTATTTAATATTTTCTTATATAAAAATATAAAATTCTATTACGCTAATTGATTTTTTAAATTGGCCCCATAAAACAAAATGGTGCTTTAGAGGATCTTCCCACAAGGTATCTTTAATCATTCAAGATTCCTTGGAAATAGTCAAAAATAATAACAAAAAAAACTCTATTCAGTGACTTTTTTGTAAGTGTAAAGTAAGTTATAAAACAGAAATATATGCTCATCAAAAGAATGCTTAGTCTCTGTGAGAGGTGAATTCCAGCATAAATCGAGGAAGGTTTCTTTATTGCATGGTGAAATGATCCAGATAATTCAGTTTGCAAATGATATTGTGGAAATGTATCAAGCACCAAGATATTGTAATTTTTCCTGGAAGAAGTCTGTAATTACTCAAAAGAATTATCCATCAACATGGAAAAAGCCAAATGGATAAAGAATGTCTATTATTTAGATTTCAACATGCATCTAAGGATATTCTATTGAACTTATTTGTTTATATCTATGTCTGGGACAGGCAATTGAAATGGACCATGAACTTAGTACAGAGTTGAAAGGAGAAGGAAAACACTCTGGATTGCTTTTGGGAAATTGCAGAGTCCTTTTACTGATCTCGTTCCCATCACAGCAACAATCCATTTTAGAAATACAAACATCTTACATATATATCAATGTATGACAGCAAGACCTAAAATACCACTGTTTTTGAAGAACCAAGAAAAGCAAAACACAAAATGTATTGAAAAAAGTGAAGGACGTAGACCAACTAAAACATTAACCAGTGAGCAACTTCAAAGAAGAATAGAAATGAAAAAATATCATCAAAAAACTGAATAACAGAAAGAGAAGATGAGCTGGTCATATGGTATGAGTAAGGTAGACTATTAGAGTTCTTCCGTGGTATGAGAGAAAGAAAGCAAGGAATGCCTCCAGCAAATTGGATGAACACCCCCCTACTCCATAGGGCATATTTGGGAGGATTTAGGTAATAGTTGCTCAGGATAAGCCAATCATAGATAATGGATTGTGGCTTGCATCATTGGAGGGACTTCCTCAAAAGATAGGACCAAAGATCTATTTAAGCACAGTTCATTTTAGATTAATTATATTTTAGATTAGTGTTAGTAACATTTTAGGGAGACATGCTATGCTTCTTGTTGATATTTAGGAAATGCTGCTAATATCATTCAGGACATTTCCTAAATTTTTCTCTAGGTCCTGGAAATACTTCCTAATTAAGGGTTCCTAAACCCTATGCTCCAGACTAAAAAGTCTGTCAATGATAAAATTGTTTACATCCTCATAGGTACTTATCTTACAATTATCATAAGACACGAAAAAATAGTACCTTAATTATGACTTAGGTATTTTTGAGCATGAGTGATTAATTAAAAAAGCATCCAATTAACTACACCCAAAGTCAGTGTAATGGACAAAATGTTTGACTCAAAATAAGGGAAACCAGAGTTCAAATACTGCTTCAAAAATTCTCTAGCCTTGTGAGCCTGGGCAAGTCACCTAATCTCTCTGTTTTAGTTTCCTCATTTGTAAAATGGGAATAATTATAGCATTCTGCTCATAGAATTGTGAGAGTCAACAGTGATGTGTGTAAATCATTTTGTAAATCTCAAAACGTTATATAAATATTTTTAAAACATAATTATTTCCTAAGCAGCTAATGATCTAAAAACATAAGGTTTTAAAATAGAAATATAAAAATTTCCTCTATTATGGAAGTTTCAGATATTTCACAGCTGAGAATAAAAAAAGAGATTTTAAAATTGAAACTCTAGTGGAATTAGTCAAAGGAAATTTAGAATATTTCTATAAAGGCATTATTACATCATTATGTCTACTCTCACATTGTCTTAATTATTATTAATTTTCTTCTTATTTTTTTTTTTTATTATTTGAGGGTTTTCTATCTGTATAACACCTAAGCAGGAAACGCTGGAATGATTTTATACCAACAAAGCTTTAAGTTTTAGAAACTGAACAGCAAAGCCAAAATTCAGGAAAGGAAATTAGAATTTGGTTTGGTTTCGCTGCCAGTGATGTTTCTTAAGGTGTTTTTTTCCTTCTGATTTTAGTCACTACTTACATTCATGAACCACCAGTCTCAGGGGATATATAAGGATTCTTCTAAATGGAAAACGGAAATTAGGCATGTAAAGGTCAAAGTCTCTTTACCAATTCCCAACCCCAAAATAGGAAACCTGAAATTCCACTTTTAAAAACTGGTACTTCTCAATAAGAAAAAAAATGTTTGAGGTTTTTATGTGAATATAAAGGTTCAGATGAAACTTATTCTAGTTTTAAGGTATTTTCAACCTGATAAAGTTATTTCATTCCATGAATGTATGAGTTATGAGCAGTCTTTCTTTTTTATATTATTGTAAACATTATTCATTAAGGTGTGTTAAAATTCATCACCTAACTAAAGTTAATAAGAGATTTGCTTATACACAGATAGGGCTTTTAGTGATGTTTCTATTTTCCAAGCTAGAGATTTGTGTATGTAACTGATGAGTACTGTCCTCATTAAGTGCTGTGTCCACAACTATTTAGAGACAGGAGTTTCCATGGAGAGTAATGCAGGTGGTAGCCGAGGGAGCTGTCCAGCTGCAGCCAATTAATAGGGGATGGGAGATCAGCCTCAAACAGGGCAAGGCATTGAATATACATCTGCCCCAAAAAAGCTGAAGCGTAGGATTTGAAGGACCTTAGAGACAATTTAGTTCTATTCCCTCATTTTAAAGGTAAGCTTTTGAATGGAAGGTTGCAGAAATTTAAGTGACTTATTCAAGGTCACACATATACCAAACCAGGATTCAGAGGCAAGCCTGACCTGATGCCCTCTTTATTTATTCCCCTCAAAGCTGTAGTCTTGATCTTGTAGCTGACTTTGCATTTTCTCTGAATACCATTTCCCACCTGGGCCCTTCATCTCAGTACTTGCTCACAACTCTGGCTTATTACATGACATTTCCCATCTGCATAGGTTTCATACATAGGTGGCCAGTCATGTTATGGCTATGATTTTTTTTTTTAACTTTTGGTTTTAAAATTCCTAGTTGGCAGTTTGGGGCTGGTGCCAATGCATAAGAATAGTCAGTAAGCAGCTGACAGACACTGAGCATGCAAATTGGTCATCCCCAGAGATCCCAGAACCCACATTCTGAATGCCACTGAATGTGACTGTCTTGTGTTTTGTATTTTTGGCTTCAGTCCTAGCTTCCTCCTTTCTGAATCCCCCCCTTATTTTTTTTTCTTGAACTCCTCTGATTTTCCACCACAATTTTCTTCCCTGTTTGTGGATCTCCTTGGCACTAATTCCTGACTCACACACTTTAGATAAGGCCTTGTTAGAATTAAGCCTATCACCGTGCCCCATCCTAGTTCCCCTTCAGGAGAGAAGCCCCAGTATGACGCTACCCCTCATAAATTCCTCTTTTCATTTGAATCATGCTGCAGGTATTGCATATCCTGTCAGAGGGTAGTGGATTAGATAGAAAAGAGCCAGTAAGAATAGGGTAAAATGTCCAGGACTTGTCCATGAAAAACCAGGATTAATTATAAGAACCTTTTCAAATTTTATGGCTCATTTTTTCCCCATTATGTGGTTCTCCTATATTTCTTTGTAGCCAATTCCCATTATTCCTCATTTAATTTTTTTCTTTACATAAACTTAATTTAAAACAAAATATTCATATAAAGAAAAAGATTGTATATAAAGCTGGACTATTACATATAATTTTTTCTAATAATATATTAAATTTAATAAATTAGTAACAAAATTGCTCAGGATGTTTGTGTCTCTTGAACTATTTTATCTTATGTATTTTTATTTTTTTAATGTTCTTTTCTCTCTTTTTTTTGAATTTCGGTTCCTATTGACACTCCTCTCACTTGCCACATTCCCTTTCTTCTTTTGCTGTACCCCCTTCCCTACACCCTTCTTTGTAACAATTAAGTATTATCAGATGAAACAAATCATGACTGAAAATGGATGACTAATCCTATACCAAATCCATCACTTCTCTGCTGAGAGGCAGGAGGCAGGTTTCATTTGCATGTAAGTATATCGTTTCATTCTTTGTATCTTTATCATATTCTGAAGTAGCCCTTCTTTGCCAAGGTAAATATTTCTACACACACAAGTGATCCCATTCCAACCCATCTTCTGCTTCAGATAAACTGAGGCTTGGGAAAGACCTTAATTTATTTACTTAATTGGAGGCAGAGGAGACAATCAGCACTAAGTGATTTACCCAGAGTCTCACAGTTACTGAATGTCTGCAGCTAGATTTGAATTTGTAGCTCCAGGGCTGCTGCTCCTATCCACTGCACCACCCAGCTGCTCCTGAAAAACCTTAATGTAGGAAAGCCATGGTCATCCACTGCATCCCAGGCCATCACCGGGCATCTTGGCTCTTGTCTTGCCACTGGACTTCTACAGTTGTGAAAGAGAGAGTGAGCTTGGAGGCTCTGACACTTTTTTGCCACTTTCTATTAGCCCCATTCTCTCACTTAACTTCAATTCCTCCTTCTACTGGCTGATTTGCTACTGCCTTCTAAATGTCTGTGTCATCTCAGTCCTCCAAAACAAAACCAAACAGCTGCAACAGCAGAACCCAAGCCCAAGTCTCCCTTATTCCACCATCCCTGATAACTCTGGTCTCCTACCTCTCCTACCATTTGTGGCCTCCATTTTCTTTCTTCTCACTCTCTTCTTTACTGTTTAGTCTAAATTCTAATTTCATCATTCCATTGAAAACTCTCCAAAGTTATAAAAAAAAATTCCCAATAGCTAAATCTAATGGTCTTTTTTCTAATCCTCATTTTTCTTGTTTTCCCTACACCTTGTGACATTGTCCATCATTCTCATCTCTTTGATATTCTCCTTTTCTTTCTCGGTCTTCAGTACTCTAGTCTTTTTTGCTTTTCTTCCACTTGTATTTTCTTTTCAGTATTTTCTGGATCTTCATCCAAGTCATACAGGGTTCTGTCCTAGGCCTTCTTCTCTTCTCTCTATATATTCTTTCATTTGGGGACCTCACCTGTTCCCATGGATTCAGTTTTTGTTGGAATACCGGAAGCTGTTGGAATACATGGGAACCACCAGACAGTGGCTGCCAGAGATCCAACCCAGACCTGCAGAATGGATCTCCTCTTGTGAGAGGATGATACAAGAGGACTGAGAGGCAGTTGCTGTTCTCTGACCTCTCTGACTGAGAGGCCGATGCGGTGTCTGACTTCTCTCCTCTTTCCTCTGCCTCCAATTTATCTCATTCCCAGTCTGTAATACCTGTGCCAGCAAAGGCTGCCCTGCAACTCCTTCAGATGCTATGATCCACAGCTGTGGAGGCTCTCGGAGAATTGATCTGCTCTTTAACAAATTATCATCTCTATGTTAATGTTTATCATATCTGCTTATCAAGCCCTAACCTCTCTGCTGACTTCCTGTCTTATATCTCCAACTTCTTTTTTTTTCACCCTTGCAAAATCTTTTGTTCCTTCTCTTCCCCCCTCTCTCCCCAGATGGCAAATAATCTATGTTAAACTTATGCAATTCTTCTATACATTTTTCCAAAATTATCATGCTGCACAAGAAAAACCAGCTCAAAAAGGAAAAAAATGAGAAAGAAAACAAAATGCAAACAAACAACAACAGAAAGAATAAAAATGTTATGTTGTGATCCACACTCAGCTCCCACAGTCCTCTCTCTGGGTATAGATGGTTCTCTTCATCACAAGACCATTGGAATTGGCTTGAATCATCTCATTGTTGAAAAGAGCCATCAGAATTGATCATCATATAATCTTGTTGCCATGTATAATGATCTCCTGGTTCTGCTCATTTCACTCAGCATCAGTTCATGTAACTCTCCCCAGGCCTTTCTGAAACCATCCTGTTAGTCATTTCTTATAGAACAATAATATTCCATAACATTCATATACCACAATTTATTCAGCCATTCTCCAATTGATGGGCATCCACTCAGTTTCCAGTTTCTGGCCACTACAAAAAGGACTGCCACAAACATTTTTGCACATGTGGGTCTTTTTTCTCCAACTTCTTATTGAATATCACAAACAAAATATCCTACAGGTATCTTCCATTTAGCATACCCAAAACTTCATTCATTATCCTTTCCCCTAAAAACAAGACAAACAAAACCAAAAACAAAACTCTCCCTGATTTTTAATTTTCCCATTACTTTTAAAGTGTACCATCATCCTCCAATCTCCCAGGCTTACAACTTTGGCATCATCCTTAACTCCTCATTCTCTCTCACCTCATTCTCATATCAAACCTGCTGTCAAGGACTGTTGATTTTTACAGTATCTTTTGCACAGCCCCCTTTTTCCCCTTCTGACCCTGTCACGCACCACCTGGTGCAGACTCTCATCACCTCACACTTGGACTATTGCACTAGCCTGCTGGTGGCTCTGCCTGTCTCAAGTCCTTTCCCTCTCCTCCATCCTCCACTCACTTGTCTAAGTGGTCCTCCTGAAACACAGTCTGCCCTTGTCGCCTTCCCCAGCCTAATCAATAAACTTGTGACTTCTTATCACCTTCAGGATCAAATATAAATCATTTGGTTTGATGTTCAAAGCCCTTCATAACCTGCTCCACCTTTCCAGTCCTCTTGGATTTTACAGCCCACTGCATGCTTTGCAATCCAGTAGCATTAGCAACCTTGCTATTTCTCAACTCTCCAGCTTCCATCTCTCATTTTCATTGACTTTTCCCATGCCAGGAATACTCTTCTTCTTCATCTCAACTTCTTGACTTCCCTGACTTTCCTTCAGATCCCAGCTAAAATCTTATCTTCTTCAGGAAGCCTATTCCAATCCCTTAAATTTTAGTGCCTTTGTTCTATTATTAACAATTTATCTTCTATTTAGCTTGTTTAGACATAGTTGTTTTCATCTTGTCTCCCCCTTCACACTGTGACCTTCTGGAGGGCAAATATTGCCTTCTTCCTTTTTTCATATCCCCAGTGTTTAACATAGTGTTTGGTACATAATAGGTGCTTAATAAATGTTTATTTTTCTGGCTGACTTGACTGTATATCCAGTGCCTTGAATTTAGAAAATACTTAATAAATATTTGATTCACCATCAGTCCTCCAAAGTAATATCACATCATTGATTAGAATTATAAATTTTTTTTGAAATTGTTTTCATTTGTATTCCAAGTTTTCCTGAATTCTTCACATTTATCATATCTTATTACACAAAAATTGCATTTCATTTAAATACCATAGTTTGTTCAGCCATCTCTCAAATGATGAAAGATTCACTTTGAAAAAAAATTTTTGATACCAATTAACCCTTCTATATCTTTTGTACAAATAAATTCTTTCTCTCTATCATATGACTTCCTTCTAGTATTTTTGCTGTTATTGTTGCTGAGTGAGTCATTTTTATTTGTGAGTCTCATTGAGAGTTTCATTGGCAGAGGTACAAGAATGACTTGTCATTTCCTTCTCGGACTAATTTTACAGATGAGACAAAAAGGGTTAAGTGACTTGCTCAGCTAGTAAGTGTTTGAGGCTGGATTTGAACTCAGGTCTTTTTTGACTCCAAGCTCTATGCTCTATACATAGTGCAACCTAACTGCCTGATATGTAGAGAGGGCTTTCAAGTTTGCTAAGAGCATTGCAGATATTATTTCATTTGATTGTCACCATAATCCTGTAAGGAGAATACTATAGCTGTTAACGAATGACATTCAATGACTTGCCCTTGGTCACAAAGCAAGTGAGTCAGAGTTGAGATTTAAGGGTTTTTCTGAAATCTGCCTGTTCATCATTTTTATTGCACAATAGTATTTCATTGCATTTATATCCCACAGCCTGTTTAGCCAATTCCCAAGTGATGGGCATCCCCTCAAAAGGGCTGCCATAAAGATTTTTTTGCAAATATAGATCTAGTTCTTGGTTTTAAAGCATTTTTTGATTTGCTAAGAATCTCTGGTGAGGATAGCAAATTTTAATTAAGTAGGTAAACCAGGTTGAAAACACAAGTGTCAATAATGGCATAAGCTCCTAATTTGCTGATTCATAGACTTTAGCCTTAGGGACTACACACTGCCTTTCATGCATGAGGCAGCAGCTGTACAATTTTTAAATAGGCTCATTGGTACATTTGCTAAATAAAAAGCAGTGTACGTATGCATGGATTTACATCATAGCAGCAATTCACAGAATCCAAAGCCACAATCAGAGGACTGAAATAAACCTCCCCACTTCCCATGCAATAACTGCTCTGACCTCTTCAGAAAAAGAATCTTTGGCCACAGAAGCATTTAACTTCTTGTAATCCTGACAAAGAAAACTGGACTTTTGGTTCCCAACAACAAATGTAAAAATCACAGGAATCCCCAGAAGCTTTTTGTTTTTTTTCTATTAGATTTTCATGAACAATTTGTCTTCCTGTTCCATTCCTTTCAGTTTCACTCTGTCCTCCAAGAAAAAGAGATGTATAACTTATTCGGATATCACAGTATACTAGACCAAGGTTCAATTCTTAGTCACCCAGAACATTGCAAAATCTGGTGGCTTATTTGTTGGCAGTTGGTACAAGCCAGACCATATTTTTTTTTAAATAGTTGCCAAATCAGGATCCTGGGATGGATGAACACTTAGGATGTCTACAATGAAAACTGTCAGTCCTCCTGAAAATTCTCAAACAGAAAATAATACAAAATTATGAAAACTTGGTTTAGGAAATTTCTTTACTTTTGAGCTTTCATTATTGTTAAGTTATTTTAGTCGTGTCCAACTCTTCATGACGCTGTTTGGATTGGCAAAAATACTGGTTTGCCATTTCCTTCTCCAGATTATTTTATAGATGAGGAAACTGGTAAACAGGGTGAAGTGACTTGCCCAGAATTATACAAATCTAGTAAGTATCTGAGGCTTGATTTGAATTTAGGTCAAGAAGACTGCATTCCTAGTTGCCCCTTGCAACTCCCATACCCAAGTGAAAAATCATTAGCCAGGGCTATTTGTTTTGTTCTGTTTGTTGTGCATGGATTAACCTGAGAAAATCTGTGGTGATCCAATGCACTAGTACCTGGCACCACGTATGGTTAAATAATTTTTGTTGCTTTATGGATAGGATTATGATTAATGAGCTAGCTGCAGATGGAAAAGAACCGACTTGGTTAGATAATATGTGAACTGAATTATTTTCCTTCTCTCTTCATACCACTTGATAAATACACTGCATATTGTGTGCTCACAATAAATCCTTTTGACAAACAGCTAACCTGTTTCCTTTGGCATTGATATTGTCCTGACTTTTTCCACCTTCTTCCTACTTACACAGTCAAAATAACTCCAATGATTCTACAAGCCCCAAAGCAGCATTATAGAAGTGACTAAGAAGTAAGGTCCAAGTGAGCCTGGGGTATACAGGATGTTATACAGCAACTGAAAATGGACAATGGGTTCTTCAACTCCAGAATGTATGTACCTCAAATGTACAAACTTTAGAGCAAATTATTTAAATGATTAAACAGCAATAAATAAGTTGAAGCTACAAATAAGTTCATGCAAAATAATGTGTACAGATTACTTGATAAGTTGGTTACTTTTGAATAATTCTCTTTAAATAAAAACTGAAATTAAAACAAAACCAGAGTTTCTTCATTATATCTAATAGCTACTTTAGGCACGCAAAGTCTGTAGACTTTCACTGGTAGTAAAATCAGTATTGCTAGGTGTCAAGGCTATTTCAGAATTTAAGCTCAGGCCCAGAATTTTGAATTTAGGATTTTATATTTGTTTCTTTTATGAGACTGGGGCTAAGAAAGAATCCTTTAGCTTGGTTACATTGAGAATATATCTCAGATAAAATTAATCTTCCTTGAGAAATAGAGAAACCAGCCAAATTAAAGGATTGTATGTAAGGAGAAAGGAATGGTTCCTATTTCCAATGTTTCTTGTATCTGCAAAAAATAATTGCTAGCCCATTGGTTAACTTTCCTACTGGGCTAAAACTAACTGATGCTAGGTCAGGCAAGGAGAAGAATGGAACCCTTGCTTCAATTTTTATTTTCCAGTGTTGGAAGCAATCTAGAAGAAACCCAAGTATTATATTAGGTTTGTTTAGCTCTTGCTAAAAACTCTGACTTCCAGGTTCTCTTAAATGCAACCTCCTTTCTGACTTATTAGTCACCTCCCATTCATCTCCATTTCTATGAAATCTCATAGGTATTGTTTTTCCTTAACTCCTCACCCAATATCACCCACTTTTTTTTGTTGTTATTTACTTTTCATTGGCTTGCATTTGCACAGATCAACAAATATTCTGGCCAAGCTGCAGCCAGGAAGCTTCCTTCATTTTCTTGGTGACAATCCTAGTATAATTGCATATTGGTAACTTTGCTCATTCTTTGGCAATGGTGAATTGTCCTCCATTGATCTCTGCATTCCTGGGGTATTCTTGTGGCTACTTGTTTCTTGCTAGTGTTTGACAATGCTCATATTTCAGGCCAAAAGACCAAGAACCTTCATTTCTCCTCTTTGTCCCTATCTCAATGCCTTTCACATAGTAGCTGTTCAGTTACTACTTGAGTTGCCTTCCTCTGCACCCTTGAGAACATTTTTATATTAATGCTTTCTTAAAATAAAATGTGATGAGATTGCCTGATCAGCCCCACTACAAAAGCTATTAATGTTAATGTGAATATCTTTTATATCCTGGGAGCCTGAACAAGCCTCTCTTCAGGCTTTCCTCATCCCAGACCTAACCATTTTAATACCATGGCTACCATAACAGATTGCTTTAATACTTCTCAGAAATAGTTAGTCACCATTCTTGTATTATTTATGATGTAGATTATAAAAAGACAGGAGTATATATTAGAAAACATTATATAGGGACTCAGGAAATCTAGATTCAAATCCTGCTTTGTATATTTACAACTGCATAAAGACTCATTTATCAATCAGTCAAATGGGAATATTACTTATACTACCAACTTCTTAGGAAAGTACTTTGAAAGCTTTAAAATGTCTTTCTAAGTGTACATTATTGGTAATAGTACTGAGATGAAAAAATAAGATTATCTATTCCAACATCCATGATTATTGCAAAAGGTGCTTTTCTACCAAAAAAGAGAGAGGCTTTAAATCTGGTAAATGCTCCCAATATTTTCCATTTTGATTTCATATTTTCCTTTGATTATGTATTAACACTACCAATAAAAGCAAATCTCCCATTGGAAGATTATAGAAGCCACATTCACAGGGAGAAAAAGATATCATTGTGCTCCTAAGCGAGCAATATTAGCATACGGAGTACTCACATGTGACAAGAACACATTTCCCTGTAGATGGTTATTTATCCCGTACCTTAGGATGGAGTGTTGTAAGTGATCCCAGGGAAGGAGTGTAAGTATCAATAGGCTTGTTCCTGGGTTAAAGCTATTAGCCTTGAGGCAGAAGGCAAAATGAGTCTGATTGGCCAACTTGAGACTTATTCCATTATTCCCAGATAAATATTGCTGTGCAGTGAATCTTTCTCACTTTAACACAGAGAGCCTAAAAATAAGGTCTCCTAATACACAGTTTATCTGTTTGAAAGTGTGCTAATTATTCATTAAAATCTGTGCATCTTTACTTTTCCCATATATCTAAATATCTTAGAAATGGGAGAGAGAGTGGCAAAATGAAGTTTATTTGATGCATATACAGAAACCTGGAAGAGAATATAATGTACTTTAACAGCCTTTCCTAATTTAGAAAATGATATAGATTAGATATATATCTATAGCTCCCATTGAGCTATATATGGGACACAGAGACCAAGAACTTCAGATATCAGATCAAGAAGGGAACATGCAGAGAGAATCTCCCATGAGCACTGAAATAAAGTCAGAGAGATACCCAGGTCCTGCTTTCTACCCTCTGCATCTCTCTGTTCTGTCAGAGCAACTTAGGTGCTAGAAATTTTACAGGGAATGTTTAGAACTAGTGAGGGATTAGTACATGAATTCCAGCATGGGCAGAGGAAAACCATTGTCTGAGAAAAGCTTGAGGAAGATAGAGAATGCAGGTGATGCATTTTGGGACAAAAATTGAAGAAAGGCCTATAAGGATAAAATAAAGACTGGCTGACCTAGAATAGAGGACCCTCAGTGTTGAGCTGTGAGCCCCTCCTCCCCTTCAGTCACCATAGTGATGTGTAGGGAACACCTTTGGTGTTAGTATTAGTCCAACTCATTCCTAGTATTGCTGCTGAGTTCTAAGAACAGTGATTGCCAACATGGGGAACAATGGTGACAAAGCTGAAATGAGATATCAAATGCAATAGCGTCCTACTTATCTGCTCCTTTTTCTGGTCATTAGAGAAGGGTAGGTGTGAACCATTTCAGTAAACATCCATGATGTAAATTTAATCTTCCTTCTTGGATCAACTCATCCAGGAAACAAGATTTAGAAGGATCCAGAAACAGCAGGATTTAGCAAAGTTCCCTTTGCAAAATAACCACTTTGCTACCTGTAATTGCCAGAATACTTTTCCAGCTGGTTGAACTGGATGTCTCAGAGTACCCTCACCAGCCTTAATCCAATTATGTCACATTATTTTTTTTTAAAATACCTTCTATCCAGGATTTGTTTTAATTAGATGTTATTACATGTTAGAGACAAATGCACTTAAAAAGAAAAAAAAAAAGTAATGTCAGACTTAAAATATACATTTGCCAAAAGAATAATTGCTAATCAAAATGGGTTTCTGATTCACAGTTTTAGTGAAGATTGAGGTTATTGCATTTATTCACTTGAAAGGGGCTTTATTGCTACTTTTGGGAAAACCTGTGGCAATTTATTGGTTGACATAACATGGCACCATCACCTAGCAACCCAATCTTCATGACCACATTCTTTTAAGTTTTCAAACTTTGGACAGTTTTATTTATTAAATTCTATTCCCTAAAAATTTTCAATCTGAGATTTTAAAAAAATGGCTTTGAGACTGAGAGTGCATTCTTACCACATGAATCAGAAATGCAGCAATGGGGGAAAAAAGCACCTTGGGCATTAAAGAAATAGTGTAAGTAGAATTTTTTCTACCATTGTGTTTTGGATGTTCCAATCAAACTTGCCTTTTCTTTTTCTTTTTTCTTTTTTTAGTGGAGATCCAGTTTAGGTTGATTTTAAAGATGTGCCACATAAATTGATCTAAACATCCAACTTGACACTTATAAAAATCTAAGTGGAACAATCTAAATGAAAATATGTGAAAGGGGAAAATTGACTGTTTAAGCATTTTTTAGAAATATTACCTGTAGTTGACAAAGGCTTATTACCTTACTCTATTTACATGGAATAATGAAAATAATCATTATGTTGTACTATAAAGGTTCTTAATCCTTGTACTTTCATTAATAGCATTCCATGGATTTGAGGGAAAGGAGGCTCTGAAGTTCTAAAGATTTTCACAACTTTTAATACCATGATGGATGGTGGGGATGTATTCTTAGAAAGACCCATGTATCTACCAATAATATCTGACTCTAAAGTTTCATTTACTCTCAAAAGAATATTTTGTAACAGCCCAGGACAATGTGTGGTATCTTTGATAGCCAATTTTAAATTCTCAAAAATTTTTCTAAAGAAAATCAGTTTTAATACTGTTTAACTTCTTTAAACATTATAGCATTTAATATACACTTAGAACATTTTTATAAACATGTATAACTTTTGAAAATGTATAAAACAATAAAAAATTTGACCTGGTGAGGAAGTATAAAAGAAAATAGAAAGGAATGTTGCAGGATCAAAGAAATGTATTAAGATGTAAAAACTACCAAAACATTAGAAATTAACATTTTAAAAAAATCTCAGTGCTTTTATATCTGTCAAGTACTATGTTATATGTTAAGGAATATGGATTTGTGATCATCTCAAAGTGGTGAATTTACTTCACTAATATAGATTAACAATTCAACAATAACATAATCTGAGAGAATTGTCTGGGAACTTTGAAAGTGTGACTTGTCCATGGTCAAACAGTTAATAGAATATGTGTCAGAGGATTTGAATCCAGGTCTTTGACCTGCCATCTGATACAGTATATTTCCTCTCATTCACAGGTGTATACAAACACATGTAAAATGACACATAGACACATTTTCAATTATAGAATATATATTTGCATTTTTTTAATGAAAAGAAAAGTGCATTAAGGTCACAGAATACAATAGAATCAATATTAAAGAGATCCTTGAAAATTAAGAAAGATTAACTTTTCTATAGGCTTGTGTAATTTTAGATAGGTTAAATTATTAAATGAAATTTAAGAATAATAAATGTAAAGATTTAGGTTTAAATAATCAATTCTATAAGATAGAAAAAAATTTTTATAGACACTAGCCCAACGTAGGTAGGTAGGTCTTAGTAAGCAGCAAGCTCATTCATTGAATCTTGTTGCCTAGAGAGGTTGATCCATGAAGAGACTTGTATCTTTAAAGTGCTCCATGAAATAAGTTGAGAGGCCTAAAGGTTACATTATTATACGTATATTGTTCAATATGGAAATATGTTTAGAAGGATTGCACAAGTTTAACCTATTTATCAAATTGCTTGCCATCTTGGAAAAGAGGGAGGGAGGAGATAGAGGAAGAAAAAGTTTAGAACAAAATCTTACAGAAATGAATGTTGAAAATCGTCTTTACATGTATTTGGAAAAATAAAATACTATTGGAAAAAAAGTATATGTTCACTGTATTTAACCCTGGTCAGTCAATATACAGAATATTATGTTCAGTTCTGGATACCATATTATAAAGGGCAAGAATGTTGTATGACTCCTGGAGTCAGGAGAATCTGAATTCAAATCTGGCCACATGTAGTTTTTTCTAGTTGAATGAGCCTGGGCAAGCCACTTCACTCAGTTTGCCTCAGTTTCTTCATCTGTAAAACAAGCAGGAGAAGGAAATGGCAAACTAGTCCAGTATCTTTGCCAAGAAAACCCCAAATGGGGTCGTAAAGACTTGCACACAACTGAAAAATGACTAAGCAGCAAACAATATCATGTTTTAGAGGGAATCTTGACAAATTGGATTGTATCTAGAGGAGGGTGTGCAATATTGTCATATGGAAGAAAATTTAAACTTACTTGGATTGGCCACAAAGAGCATATCTCTTTATAAAGAGAAATAATGAGGCCGAATTACTTCCTTTCTAAGTTAGTGTTGCCCCCAAAGACACCCCCATTTGTAGGGGGAATTGTACTGCATATAGGGATTGGACTAGAGAATCTCTAATAGCATTTTTAGGTATAAGATGCTATGATTATAGATCTAGAAGGGACTTCAGGACATGTTGTCTAACTGAGGTTCATAGAAGTTCCATCTTGTCTAAGGTCACTCACATAATTTTGGCAGTCTCAGGGATGAGACCGAGGTACAGGATTCTTTCTGTGAAATTTTCTGCTTCTAACCTAATAAAATAATGTTTCCTTGAATCTCCTCCTAACGTAGAACAAAGAGGTTTAATTCATTTGAGATACTCAAGGCAAGCAAAACTCCAAAAGGAATTCTTTCCCCCTCTTTCCCTTGTGCCTACTTCTCCCACTCCAGCTTTTGCTCCAGTGCCTCATCCAGTTGATACCATTCTAATGCCATAGTTGATTTTGAAGAGCTGCCAGTGGAACTGGGCATGAAACACCACCCAGGCAGTTCTGTGTTTGTGTTTTTAAATACTGTTTTAATTGATTCTTGCAAATACCAAAAATGTAACTCTGACCCACAGCAAAGAAGTCATAGGAAGACAATCAAGCCAAAGGCAACATTTGAAGCTGTAATATATATCCTGTAATAAAACTATCAGCTTGATCCAGAAATGGCACAGCTTTGTTCCTCCATTACTTTTTATTCCTTCCTCTTATGCTTTTTGCCCTTAATTTTCTTGGATTGTACCCCCTACCTATTTCCTTTCTCTTGATGTGTGACATAATCTTATGGTTCCAATTTAAAAAAAAAAGGAAAAGGAAAGAGAGTGATTGAAATTAAATAATCCCTTTGTAATTTTTTAAGTTATAAAAAAACTTGCCAAAATCACTCACTCTTTCTAGAACTTAAAAATAAGTAAGTAGGACAAGTCCATTAGAGTTGTTGATGATTTTGGAAAGATATTTGGAGAAAGACATTTACAAACCACTTAGACCCTCAATTTGAAGCAAGCAATTGCCGTGTTTGGCACCCTGGAACCTTAGAGATCATCTGTTCTAACAACTTCAGACACATGGTCCCTACATGTTACCCTGGTTGCCTTCCTTTGGATGCACTTTAACTTGTCAATATTTGTCCTAAATGTGTCCAATTTGGACATAACACTCTAAATGTGATCTGAGACTACTTTTATACTGGACCCTATATTTCCTATTAGTGGAACATTGGCAATAATAGCATATTGCCAATTCAAATTGAACTTGAACTTAACCGTAAAACTCCTAAGCCTTTTACACATAATCTGCTACTAAACAAAACTTCTCTTGTCCGGTACTTGTGCAATGAAATTTTGCAACTGAAGGTAGGATTTTATATTTAGCCATATTAAATTTGTTTGTTACTATGAGTCCCATTCTCATCAGTCAAGATCTTTTTCAATCCTGACTGTCATCTAGTGTATTTATCCCAGGTGTTAATCATCTGCAAATTTTTCAGAATGCCTCTGGTGCCAAAAATATTCAATAGAATTAGGCTAAATGCAAAGCACTGAAGTAGAGTTCTATACTTTCTATTATCTACCACTCCCCCATTTAAAACAATTAGGCCAACATTTGCCAATATTCAGTCTTTGGGCACCTCTCATTATGAGTCTTCAATTATTAATGTCAATATCATTATGGTTCACCTTGGCAAATTCTTTCAGTGGCTTGGAATATAATTCATTTAAATGTAGAAATGTAAGCTAATTTAAAATAGCTTTTTTTTTTTTTTTTTTTTACTATTATCTCACTTTCCTTCTAAAAGAAAATGTTAAAGATTTAAAATATTAATAAACAATAAACTGAAGAGATGATAAATTATGATTTAGCTGCAATTGAGTTCAAGTGTCATCTGCCAAACTTTAGTCTAAGTTACTAAAAAGACTGCTTGTTTGCCAAATTGTTGTTAGTAGTCTTTGGAAGGTTTTTTAGATCGTGGAAGAAGTCTTTGAGTATTGGGTTAAAGCAAATGTCAAATTTTTCTTTTACGGAAAAGAATGTAAAACCTACAAATCATAGACCAAAGAACTTGCTTTTTGTACTTGGAAACATTCTACAAAACATTATTTTTAAAAGAATACACTGCTCTGTAAAACCACATCTGGTCCAGGGCACCATATTTTAGGAAGACATAGATGAACTGAAGATTGACCAGAAGAGTGTAATTAAGTGGTAAAATAACTCAAGAATACATCAACAAATTGGCAAAAAGAACTATTTAGCCTGAAGAAAAGATAACTTCAGATGGATATGATAGCAGTTCTTAAATATTTGAAGGGCTGTCATATGGAAAAGGGATTTGATAATCCCAAAATACTATTACAGAGCATATATCACCCAAAAGGTAAAAAACAGAACAGAATAAAATGTATAAACATATTTATCATGGTGGTTTTGTTTTACAAAGAGCAGAAAACAAAATGGGTACCCATAAAGAAATGCCAAATGTGATGGATTTAGAGAAATTTGGGGAAATTTTGTTTGAACTGATGCAGAATAAAATGACAAGAACTAGGGGGATAATTTACATGATGACCACAATAAAGTAAAGGAAAAACTTCTGAAGGTATGGTCTCTTCTCTGATCAGTATTTTGATGGCAAGGCATTTGCTTTCCTTCTCTTATGAGAAATGATGGATTACAGGTATGATATGAGATAGATATTAAATTGACAACAATAAACTTGTCATAAAGAAAAGACTGGGGGTGGGGTTTGTGCTTGTGTTAGTGGATAATGATAGACAAAAAAAGAAAAATAAAGAAAATAACATCAATAAAACATTTTTATAACATACAGAAGAAACCAAAAATCAGCTAATAGGGGACACAGAGCAATATTGGTAATTTTAGTTTGTACTTTTAATATATGGACAAGAAGTTCTCAAGTTTTCATGCAATCTGTTTTGTTTTCTTTGTATGTTGTAGTTCTGTGTTTGTTTATAATTATTAACTTCATAATAAAAATGATTTTTTAAAAGTGATTAGAGATTGTTCTATCAGGCCCCAGAGGACACAACTAGGATTGGCGGATGGCAGGTGCAGTGAAGCAGGATGATAGGAAAAAAAACAAGTAAATCTTAATTTAGTTTTTGGGCAATAAAGCTGGCTAACAGTAGAATAAAATCCCTCATGAGAGAATTCATTTCCCCCTCACAAGAGGTGTTTTTTCCCTTAATTTTTTTTTAATTCTGATATTCACAAATACCAAATAAAATGAGCTTACTATATAAACTGTAGCATACCATGAAGGCTTGTACACAAAACTGTGAATCTCTTACTGTACAGTATGCTTTATATATACTATACAATTAATTACTTTTATTAATTTATTAATAATAAATAAATTATAAACTTAAAAAGTAACTTTTAAGATCAGTTTGGCAACAACTAGTCATAAACCATACCAACCATAACTATGGTCATCTCACCATACCAACATAAACTCAAAATGGGTATGTGATTTAGACATAAAGAGTAATCTAATCAAATTAGAGGAGCATAGAAAAAGTTACCTATCAGGTCTACACATAAAGGAAGTGCTTATGACCAGATAAGAGATAGACAGGATCACAGGAGGTAAAATGGATAATTTTTATTACATTAAATTTAAAATGTTTTGTACAAAGCCAATGCAGTCAAAAGTAGAAGAAAATCAGAAAATTGAGAGAAATTGTTTACATCAAGTTTGTCTAATACATCTCTTTAAATATATGTGGAACTGAGCCAAATTTATAAAAATAATTATAAATACAGATATAAATACAAATAAGAATCATTCCCCAGTTGATAATCAAAGGATATGAACAGGCGGTTTTCAGATGAAGAAAGCAAAGCTATCAATAAACATATTTTTAAATTCTCTATATATCTAGTAATGAGAAAATGCAAATTAAAACAACTCTGAAGTAACACCTCAGACCTATTAGATTAGCTAACATGACAGCAAAGGAAAATGATAAATGTTGGAGAAGACATAGGAAAATGAACGTTAACACAGTTAGCAGAATTGTAAACTGATCCAACCATACTGGAGAACAATTTGGAACTAAAGTGAAAGAACAACAAAATTGTGCATACACTTTGATCCAGCAATATTTCTACTATATTTATACCTGAGAAATCAAAGAAAAAGAAAAGAACCCATATGTAAAAAAATATAGCAGCTCTTTTTGTAGTAGCAAAGAATTAGAAATTGAGGGTATCAATTAAAGAAAGGCTGAACAAGTTGTAGTACATTATTGTGATGATATACTATTCACTATCAGAAATAAAGGAGATTAGAAGGGAAAGGGACCTGTATGTGCACGAATGTTTGTGGCAGCCCTTTTTGTAGTGGCTAAAAACTGGAAACTGAATGGATGCCCATCAGTTGGAGAATGGCTGAATAAATTGTGGTATATGAATATTATGGAATATTACTGTTCTGTAAGAAATGACCAACAGGATAATTTCAGAAAGGCCTGGAGAGACTTACATGAACTGATGCTGAGTGAAATGAGCAGAACCAGGAGATCATTATATACTTCAACAACAATACTAGATGATGACCAGTTCTGATGGATCAGGCCATCCTCAGCAACGAGATCAACCAAATCATTTCTAATGGAGCAGTAATGAACTGAACTAGCTATGCCCAGAAAAATAACTCTGGGAGATGACTAAAAACCATTACATTGAATTCCCAATCCCTATATTTATGCACACCTGCATTTTTTATTTCCTTCACAAGCTAATTGTACAATATTTCAGAGTCTGATTCTTTTTCTACAGCAAAATATCGTTTTGGTCATGTATACTTATTGTGTATCTAATTTATATTTTAATATATTTAACATCTACTGGTCATCCTGCCATCTAGGGGAGGGGGTGGGGGGGTAAGAGGTGAAAAATTGGAACAAGAGGTTTGGCAATTGTTAATGCTGTAAAGTTACCCATGTATATATCCTGTAAATAAAAGGCTATTAAATTAAAAAAAAAAAAAGAAAAAAGAAATAAAGGAGATTGGGGGCAGCTAGGTACTACAGTGGATAGAGTACTGCTCCTGAAGTCAGGAGGACCTGAGTTCAAATCTGATCTCAGACACTTAACACTTTTAAGCTGTGTGACCCTGGGCAAATCACTTAACCCTAATTGCCTTGTTAAAAGTAATTTTAATTCCAAGGTACCACTATAAACTTCTCAGATTCAGACAGGAAAAGATTATGATGAATGTTGGAGGGATATGGGAAAATGGGGACACTGATACATTGTTGGTAGAGTTGTGAACAGAGCCAACCATTCTGAAAAGCAATTTGGAACTATGTCCAAAGGGCTATCAAACTGTGCATCCCCTTTGATCCAGCAGTGTTACTACTGGGCTTATTTCCCAAAGAGATCTTAAAAGAGAGAAAGGGACCTGGACCTGTATGTGCAAGAATGTTTGTGGCAGCCCTTTTTGTGGTGGCCAGAAACTGGACACAAATGCTGGATGCCCATCAGTTGGAGAATGGCTGAATAAATTGTGGTATATGAATGTTATGGAATATTATTGTTCTGTAAGAAACGATCAGGAGGATGATTTTAAAGAGGCCTAGAGAGACTTACGTGAACTGATGCTGAATGAAATGAGCAGAACCAGGAGATCATTATACATGGCAACAATGATAAATTCTGATGGACATTGCTCTCCAATAATGTGATGATTCAGGCCAATTCCAATGGTCCTGTGATGAAAAGAGACTTCTGTATCCAGAGAGAGAGAACTATGGAGACTGAATGTGGATCACAACATAATATTTTCATCTTTTTGTTGTTTGCTTCCCTTTTTCTTTCTTTCTAATTTTTTTCCTTTTTGATCTGATTTTTCTTGTGCAACATGATAAATGTGGAAATATGTATAAAAAAATTGCACACATTTAACATATATTGGATTGCTTGCTATCTAGGAGTGGGTGTGGGAGGCAGGGAGGAAGAAAACTTTGGAATACAAGGTTTTTTAAGGGTAAATATTGAAAACTATTTTTGCATATATTTTAAAAATAAACAGCTATTATTTTTGAAAAAGTAATTTAAACCATAATAATGTAAGTGATTACAGAAAAACCTGGGAAGACTTGTATAAGCTGATGCAAAGGGGGAATGAGCAGAAATAGGAGAACATTGTACACAGTAAGAGCAATATTGCAATGATGATCAAATATGAGAGATTTAGCTACTCTGTTGAATACAGTGATACATGAAAATTCTAAAAGACTAATGATGAAAAATGCTATCTACCTCCAGAAAGAAAACTGAGTATGGATTGAAGCATATTTTTTCCACTTTATTTTTCTTGCTTCCTCCTTCCCCTAGAGGAAAGCTAATGGGGAAATATATTTTACCTGATTTCATATAACAGGTACATTTCTTGACTTCTCAATGGGTGATAGAAGAATAAGGGGAAGAAAAGAATTTGGGACAAAAAATTTCAAATACACACACACATATATATATACATATGCATATATAAATTTCAACTATATGAACATAATTGTAAAATACTTTATATACAAACAAAGTCAGATTTAAATAAGTAGATAAATATTGTTTATGGATGAACAAATCAATACAATAAAACTTACAATTCCAACTAAACTAACCTACTCATTCAGTACCATCCCAATTAAATCACGCAGAAATTATTTTACTGAGCTAGAAAAAATAATAACACTCATTGGGAAGTCCAAAGGATCAAGAATATCAAAGGAATGAATTTTTAAAACGTATATTATAAAGCAATAATTATCAAAATTCTCAGGTACTGGCTAAAAAATAATAATAGAATCATAGATATGATAGATCAGTGTGTATTGAATGATAGATGAGTGGTATATTGTACAATATACAGTATAAATGATTATAGTAACCTTATGTTTGATACAATAGATAGTATGCATGATTATAGTAATCTTGTGTTTGATAAATTTAAAAATTTAAGCTTTAGAGGTAAGAATTTATTATTTAGTAAAAAAAATTTGTTGGGAAAACTGAAAAACATTCTAGAAGAATTTAGATATAGACCAACATCTTATACCATTTAACATTAAAATGAATACATGACCTAGATACAAAAAGAGACATTATCTATCAGATTTAGAAGGATAAAGCAGTAATTTGAGCTCTGATTTATAATGTATTGGTTCTGGAGAGGCAGTTTGAGTTGACTCCAGAACACTCCAACCTATATATGTCCTTTGAGATTCCTTCCAGCTCTTAGATTGTCATTTTAATTCATATTTTAACATTTTACTGCTACAACATGCTTTACAGACATCTTCTTATGTGATCTTCACAACAACCCTGTGACACAAGGAGGAAAGATAATGTTATCAGCCTTTTTAAAGGCTGAATAAACTGATGCTGACTTGGCCAGTATTACTTTTATATTTTAATATTTCATGAATTAATAGTGAGCTTCCTTGAAGTTAGGTATGTTAGTCCTCAGACTATAGACATAGTCTTTTTTGGGGGGGAGGATTGAGTTTTTGTTATTGTTGTTATTGAGCTCATAAAGCTTTTCCAGCTTGGAACAATCTGCAAAAATTGATATTCTGTTGACAAAGCCTTCAGTAATCCAGAGTCACCTCCATTCTGCAAAAAAGGTGTTAGGGAAGGATTTGCAATATTTATAGTATTTTCTCTAATACCTCCAATGGATATGTCATCTCATTGATATTCTCTTTAATAAGGCATATCATAACCCATATATGTCTATCTATGTGATTCTTACATATTCTCTCCTAGATTCAACACAAAAAATTTACCCAAAGTTCAGGAGGTCCTATGTGGGTTCTCCCAGCATCATGATTTCTGGGATGTAGCATATGAGCTCCCCATCATTATCCCTCACCATATCCCTCACCAGCCCATCTTTTTGGGTCTGACATTTCTTTGATGCATTCATTACACAGCTTCTCCTACATAATCCCTCATTTGTAATATGTTGCAACCAGCTTCCACCCACCACTTGCTTCTCCATTGTCCTTTGGGTAACTCTTAATTTCAGTTCTTCTGAGACTGTAGTGTTTCCCAACTCACAGCCATACAACAAAACTAGAAGAATATTGTTGTTTTTTTAAATGGGCCTTTGTTTAAAGGAGAAGTTTGGGGTCACTGAAAAGACTTTGCAATTTCCCAAAGTCAATGAAATTGGTCTCTTTGTATTCAGTTCAGGGCTCAGTTCATATTCCACTTACACTCATCTGTCCAAATTATATATGCTGATAAGTGAATAGTCCATCCAACTCCATTGTCTATGCAATAGGAATTATTCACTTACATCTTTTTTCATGTCTAGATAGTTAGGCCCAAATTGTTTTTAAATGATGATATATCTCATCAAAGAGTTCTTGCAATGTTTCAAAGCCCTATGTAATCAACACAATATTATCTACAAATAGGAACACCTGGAGGATTTCAATACCCATTTTGCTATGATTTATAGGGAAACTCTTCAACTTGGATTTCCTGCTGTCTCATCCATGACCTTGGCAAACACTTTTGTTATGTGTCTCTGCCTGCCTATTTTATTTGTTTTGCTTGACTATGCATATTTATTAGAAGAAATTTGTTTTTCTTTTCTTCTCTTTCTCAGTGAGTTGGGGACAAGGGGAAGAGAAAATGGATTTGTTATTTTTTTTTAAATAGAAAAGTGGGGAGTGCTACAAATATAACATGCTACATACATCTTCAGCAAGGAGTCTATTATTAATTTTGTGTAACTTTTTAATGTTGTTATAAGAGATCTCTCCAGGGTAATCTGCAAATATAATGTAAAAACAAAACACATCAATAAAACTTTTTCAATGCCCCACTTGATATTAATAATCAGAAGGTTTTAGAATATTTTTTTCTTCTGTTTTTCTAGTTTTCAAGCAATCTTGTAAAATGCTAACATGTTTGGAGGAAATACCTTGTTGGGGAGAGAGATTAAGACAGTATTTTTGCTTTGCTAAGTAATTTTTTTATGGTCAAGTAAGTGATGGTAAAAAGGTGGTCTACTGTGGTCTATCTTTGCAACTAGGCTGCCTGTTCTCCTATAATACCCTCCCAAAGGTGCCCTGAATACATAGTATTTATTTACTCTACTGAAATAGAGTCCATGGTCACAGTGATATTTGATAGTCAATTAGCTAATGATTAGATGAAAGTCAAACATAAAAGAAGAGAAACTTAATCAAGCTAGAAAAGGCTGGAAAGAATGCCTACCCCCAACTCTGGAACACTCTGCTACCATGATTCTTTACTACACAGACTGGATCAGACCAGAACATCTGAAAGTTACAAAACTTCAACCCAGTGGAATCCCCCAAAGGCTTTGAACTATACTGTTCTTTCAGAATGAGCAGGGAGATAAAGAGATTGAAGAAACATGCTATTGTTAAAGAGTAGGAAAGGGAAATGACTGGTGGCTAATTGAAGGAGAGGTCTGTTGAGAGAGGCTCAACATTTCTGGAAATGGAGATAACAGAGGGAGTAAATTACAAGACCAGAAGTTGAAGCTAGATCATTTGACTTGAAGAACTCTGTTCTTTCTGGTAGAAAAAAAAATTTTTTTTTGTTTTGCATATAAGAAAGGTGGAAGAAGCTAAATCTATGATATCACAGGTATAGAAAATACCTTTCACCAATCAGTCAACCAAAATTCATTGATTAAGCACCTCTACATGCTAGACTCCGTTGTAGGAGTGTAGATAACAAAAAAATGTCCTCAAGGAACTAACAGTTTCTTCAGAGGTGCATTATATATACATATAAGTAGACTTTTTTTGAAAAAAAAATTTAAACAGTGAATTCATCAGCATAGGGAGCCCAAGAGGAGATTTCCTCTACCAATGCAAATCAGAACCTGCTCTTCAATTTATAGTCTTATAAAATTGGCTGAGAAATTAAGAGTTAATACATTTGTCAGGTCACACAACCAAGATGTGGCAGATGTGGAACTCAAACTTCCTGATTTTGAGATCAACTCTTTATTATATCTTTTTGCCTTTATATTTATATATGTATAAAATAATTTTGAGGTCATGGACAATTGCTCTGCAACTTAATAGTCATTTGTGATACTGATATCCATTAGAGAATTTGTTGTTATTGCTGTTCAGTCATATCCCACTCTTTTTGACCCCATTTGGGTTTTTCTTTAATTCTGGCAAAATTGTTCTGAAGTGGTTTGCCAGTTTTTTTCTCCACATGAGGAAACTGAGTTAAATGCCTTGTTCAGGGTCACAGGCTAGATTTGAACTCAGGAAAATGAGTCTTCCTTAGTCCAAGCTCAACACTCTACCCACTAAACACAGAAGTCAAATAAGGAATTTAGTAGTTGTGCTCTCTGTCATTTACAAACATTCTACCATTTCTGCTACAGACCATTGACTCTAGAGTCAGGAAAACCTGATTTCAAATCTGGTCTCAGATATTTACTAGCTATGTGACTGTGGACAAGTCACTTAACTCTATTTGCCTACAAAAACAAACAAACAAAAATTCTACCATTTCTCATCTAATGGACCTCTCTGCTTCTAATCATCTTTAGGAAACAGTTTTTGGTTATCCTTAACATTTTTTCGTAGTTTTTAATTTCTCTGACATTATTTTTACAAGTTCATACCATTCGTCTATCTTTAATTATTTATTCCTGTTTTTATCTTTTATCTACATACTTTCAAAATCTGCACTCAACAGAGAATGCTCCCTGTGAAAACACTAGCTTTTATTAGATGTCTCTCTCTTTTCATCTTACAGGATTGCATTGTTAGACTTTTTTTCCTTAGGGCATTTCACTTTTCTGGAGTCCAAATCATATGATCATATCTAGCTTTCATTTGAATCTTCCAAAATCTGCTTTCTAAAAACTAATGGTATATATGCCTTTTGATTATGCTCAATATTCTATTCCTTAACTACAACAAATGCTGAGATCAGAGTCACATCTTCCCAAGATTTTCATCACTTTGATTTCAACAACAAGTTATTTCTTGTAGGTTAGTATTCATCACAAAGCATATTTCCTTTATTGCCACATCAGCCTTGTGAGAAATTAACCTGCTCATAAGACTTTTTCAGAAGTTCTGCTTTTAGCAGGGAACTTCTCAGCCAACTTCTAGAGAGCTGAAGGCTCTCATTACTACCACAGTTTCCTTTATGAGAATTTTTTGATCTGTGTCAGGGATTTATAATCTAGGATGCCCAAAGGCAGTTACTAGTAACTCGTGAATGTGGGAAGGATTATGATTTCTCAGAAGTCCTTCAAACATATTGATATAGATCAGGGTTTCTTAAACTTTTTCCACTTGCAACCCATTTTTTAAAAAAGCTTTTTATTTTCAAAACATATGCACGAATAATTTGACAACATTGACCCTTGCATAGTCTTGTGTTTCAGATTTTCCCTTCCTTCCTCTCCCTCCCCCCCTAGATGGCAAGCAATCCAATATATGTTATACATATTAAAATAAACATTAAATCCAATATGTGTAAATATATTTATAAAATTCTCTTGCTGCACAAGAAAAATCTTATCAAAAAGGAAAGAAAATGAGTAAGAAAACAAAATGCAAGCAAACAACATCAAAAAGAGTGAGAATACTATGTTGTGATCCACACTCAGTTCCCATGGTCCTCTCTCTGGGTGTAGACAGCTCTCTTCATTACAAGATTATTGGAGCTGGCATCAATTATCTCATTGTTTGCAACGCATTTTCACCCTAAAAACTAATTGTTTTTACATGACCTAGGATATACATATATAAAATAAGTACATAAATTCACCTTTTACTAATAATAAATCATAATTTTGGGACCCCATGTATGATCATGACTCACAGCTTAAGAAGCTTTGTGATAAATAAATTCTAGGAAGATACCTAAGGTTAAGTGATTTGTCTGAAATCACATAGCTCATAAGAAGTATATTTGAACACAGCCTTTCCTAACTGATAGTGCAACACACTGTGCTGTCTCTACAAATAGTTAAACCCCATTAACTTATTCTAATTGAAGAGGAAGACCAGTTTGAATTAATGAAAACTCCAAACTATAGAATATTTTTTTTAAATGCACATACACTGCTTTTAGGTACATAATAAAACCAGAAAGACATGTTGTGAATTAGAGTAAGTTACCAACTTGCTTTATCAAGTAGATTAACCCAGTCTAGAATGAAGGATGTGATAACGTCATTGTATTCTACTCAGGTCATGCTATGACCTTCATAAGGATCACAGTGGTGAGGAAAGAAACAAAGAGATGAGACTGTTCCTGCTTCATTCTGATTGAGACTTAAGGCCTCCCTCACCACCAATTTTGCCTGATGCCTTATTCAATGACCTTCTTGGCCCCTGGATCAATCCTTCACAAGGATTGCAATGGAAAAGCAAAAGTGGTTGCCTCTGGTATATGCTGCTTACAATCCATCACCTGACCTTCCCATGTTTATTTTACTTTTTTAAACTAAATATTTCTTTTTTTTAATTAAACTTTTTATTTTCAAAACATATGCATGGATAAATTACCTTCCCACATTTAGAATCCATCCCTGATCAATAGGTAACCTGCATTTATTCCCCTGATTGTCGTAATACAAAATGACTTTCTGTCATGGCAAAAAATCCATCCCCCTCCCTCTTCCCCCCCCCCCCCCCCGCAACTTCTTATGCTCTCATCCATATCCAGCTCAGCTCTACCCACTTTCAGTTTTTATCCTCTTCTGCCATTCCCTTCCTCTGTACTCTATGCCATCCTTGCTGCATTATTATTCTTTTTGGAGACTACTGGGATTAAGTGACTTAAGTTCAGTGTCACACAGTGAGTAAGTATCTGAGGACAGATTTGAACTCAGATTCTCCTGATTCCAGAGCTTGTGCTCTATCCACTGTACCATCCTCCTTCTCTGTTATAGAGTCCCTTTCCCTCTCAAGGAAACTGGATCTTTTGGAAACTACTTAAATTCTTGCCACCCTCCCTCCAAGATCCTAAGCTAGCAGGAGAAGTACAGCCCACTTATAGAGCTCATCAACCTCTCCTCTAAAGTTCATTTCATCCATTTGTACCAGTCCATTCTGGTCCTTTTCTCAGCTGAGACAGAGCTTTTCTCAGGCTGCTGTACTCATCCTTGAGGATTTTAGTATTTACCTTAATTTTCCTTCAAAAACCCTGGTCTCCCAATCCATCAACCATCTCAATTCCAGTAGCTAAAATTTTGCCTTGTTCAACCACAGAAGTGGCCACCACTTAAACCTCATTCAAAACTGTTTTGCCTCCATGTTTTTGAGCTCTAAAATCCTTCTCTCTGATCATAACCTCCTTCTCCATCTTGTCTCATACTTTTCTTCTAAACCTATTCTTTTTCCTTAAGGAGAACTTCAGTCACTCTACTCCTGACAAGCCTTCCAGTAAATCATCCCTCTTTCTCACCCCCAACTTTCTTCCCTTCATGATCTTTTTTTTCCCTTTTCCCTCTTTTAAACTTTTCACTGATTTTTTTGTTTGTTTTTACATCACCTTCACTAGTGAATGTAGTTTTCACTCCACTCCTACCCAATAAGTCATCTCAAAAAGAAATTTTTTTTAGAAAAATTAGCCAATATTTTACCTAAGTCTGATTACATAGACAACATTCTAGACCCACAATTTCCCATCTCTACAAAAAATTGCCCCCCTTTTTTGTATTTTATAGGTTTAAGGAACTCCCTATGAAAAAGCCTCCTCTATCAATTCTCCTAATTATAGTCCTACAAAGTTGCCTCATGCCGCTGGAGACAAAATAACTTACCATAATCATATAGCCATTATTACATCAGAGGCAAGACTGGAATACAGATCTTCCTGACTCCGGGGTTATCTCTCAGGTTACCTCTACTTTCCTCATACTAAGTTTAACTTGGACTATTGAACGCTTCACATTATCTATCTTTTCAGCAGGTGTTGCAGTGATACCAGCTGAATTTAGCAATTTAGGCTATCTAATCTTAAGTGGTTCTTCCTTGCTACATGGGCAATTCTTCCATTTTTCCTTGATTGATTTTCTGCCATTGCCTCTGCAATTACTTTTGGTCTACTTGTAATGAAGGAAGGTCAGGTTCTTGGTTCTTCAAGCCTTCCTTCTCCCTGTATCTCCCCAATTTATGAAAGGTACGGTGTAAACAGAGAAGAATCCAGTAACAAGATCACATTCCAACACTAACTTAATATAAGACCCTTCCTCTCACTTGATGAAAGAACTCGTCTTCCCTTGTAAGCTTCTTGCCCCCCTCGCCTCAAAGCCTCTCTATATCAACACTCTATTTTCTCTTTTGTTCCAGCCCTTCATCTTGACAAAATTAGCCCTCCTATTCATGCCTTTGATTCCATCCTTTCCCATATTTTAAGTGAGATTAGCATATCAATTATTCCCTGTCTTTTTATTTTAATCTCCTTAAATAAATCTTTCCCCATTTCCAGTGAATACAGTTAGATCTCTCCATCCTTACAGGGAAAAAAAAAAAAGCCTTTCATTTAATCATCCTATCCTTTGAGCTAGTGTTATATATCTTCTGTTAAACTCCTACAGTTATGCATAGTTAAGACTTCAACTTCCTCACCACAAAGTGCTTTTTCAAATCTTTTTTCCAGCCCCTTCTCTAAGCTGTGACCACCCCCTCAGAAGTTACCAGTGATCTCTTAATTGCAAAATCTGTTGATGTTTTCTGGAATCTCAGCTTTTTGCACCTTTTTATACTCTTCATCAATCCTTGCTCCAATGAATTCTCTCTTTTCTTGGCTTCCAGAATGTAGCTTTGTTCTGCTTCTCCTACTTATATGATGTCTCCTCAGTTTCATTTGTCAGATAATCATTGCTCCCTAAATGAGGGTGTACCCCAGAATTCGTTCTTGAGTCTTCCTCTTTTTTCTTTACAATCTCTTGATGATCTCAGTCGCTACTATAGGTTCTATTATCACTTCTAAATGTTGATAACTCAAAAATCTTTATACCCAGCTTTAAACTCTCTCCTGAATTTCAGGCCTACATCATCAACTACCTGCTGTACATCTCCACCCAGATGTCCCTATGGCGCTCCAAAATCAACAGTGGACTTCATTATCTTCCCCTTAAATATTCTCTTTAAACTTCAATCTCTCTCTCCAGGCCCTCCCATCCCACGAGTCTCTTGGGCTAGTCAGCTATTAATCTTCCCTTTCCCTCATTCAAATAGCTCTAGTTATTAGCAAGTTTTTTCTTTCAACAAATCTAAATTTGTTGCTTTTCAAAACTTCACCTATTGTTTCTACTTCAACTCTTTAGAGACACAGAAAACTCATTTGGTTCTTCTTGCTTATGATAGCCCTTCAAATATTTGAGGACAACTATCATGTCTCTCCCCTCAGCCCCAAATTCTTCTCCTCTCCTAAATAAAACATTTCCAGGTTTTTCATCTGATCTTCAAACATCATTACCTCAAGACCAGCAGAGGTAATGGTTCAATGAAAATCGAGATAGATTTAAGACTAAGGAAATTCAAATCCTTTTATGAACTATCTTCTGTCACCCTTCTAGCTATAAATCTGTGGTTTTGTCTATAATCAAGACATTTACCAGCTTTCCAGTGTTCTTTTATAAAATAGATCCCAGAACTAAACTTAGCATCACAGAACGTTCTTTGATTAGGGCAGAATACAGTGGAATTGTCATCCACTATAACATGATAGATTTGGATATGGATTTAAATCCTCTCTTTATTGTCTGTGTGATCTGATCCTCAATTTTCTCTTCTGAAAAATAAAGGAATTGAGCCAGATGACTTCAGCAGTCTCGTCTAGATAGAAATCTATGATCCTATACTTGATCGCTTTGTTTCTCTTAGTGCAGCCTGATGTTAAATTAGCTCTCTTGACCATCTCATTAATTGTTGACTCATTGAGTTTTCAGCCCATTAAAATTCAAAAGTATTTTTCAAACTGCTCTCAAGAAATAACACTACCATTTGCACTTGCAAAATGATTTTGTGAACTTCCTAATTATAAAACTGCACATTTATTCTTAAATTTCAGGTTATTCAATCTGGCCTAAGATTCTAACCTGTCAATATCTTTTTTGAATTCTGAGAATATCATCCATTATTTTTTTTTTTACAAATATGATAAATGTACCATCTATGTTTTTATCCATGTCTTTGATAAAAATGTAAAAAAACCCAAAACCAACAAAAACAGCCAGGGACAAATATGGATGCCCAGAACAGACCACTAGAGAATTCCTATTGAGTTAAGTATATTATGGGCTGTTCTTTGGCTCCATTCACTCAAACATATCTAAATGAACATCCATCTTCACATTTTCCTCAAGAATAGCTTTAAGGGCAGGGATAGAATAGAATTAATTCTAATATTTCTTAACAGTTCAGCTCAAGAAGCAACTCTTTCCATGAATACTTTCCTTGTACCTTAAATGCTCTACATTTTGTATATTTCCTCAGCCCTCTTTACTTCTTGTCCTGTTATTTATATTTGTTATGGCCTTGAGTATAAGGAAAATTTTAAAAAAATAATTACTATGTTGTTTTTCTCTTATATCTCCTGTTATACCACTGTGGCTTGCGTGTAGCAGGCACAAAACATGTTTGTTAAATTGAAATTAATTCTGTTATTTGTTTATCATTACAATAGTTGATTGGACCAGAGATTTCATTTAGTGCAGAGATCTCTGAATGAGGAAATTCCACAAATGCAGAATGCATCTCTGAAACTTTTAGTCTTGGATTGTTGGGTCTTGTTTGGGATTTTTTGGTTACTGTTCTGAAGTACAGTAGCTACTGGCAGGCTGAGGCCTACTGCTGATTGGCAGGGAAGATTTGGACTGCCCTATTGGGTTCATTCTTCCTTAAGCAGCCTAGTCCTTGCCACCCTTACCCATACCATTTTGGTAGACAGTACAGACACCTAATTGGCAACAGCCCTACTGCAGCTCAGAACACCTGAACTCAAACCATTCCTCACTCTCAGACTCTCCTAGTATCAGGGATTAAGAATAGTGGGTAAGAATATAAAATGCTTTGTTAAAACATAGATAAATTATATCCATGTCAGTCCCTTCACCTATTAGTTTAGTAATCCTGTGGGGGGGGGGGGGGAAAGAATTAAGGTTAATCAGAAATAACCTGTTCTTGATGAAACTGTGGAGACACATGAGGATCATCAATTCCTTTTCTGACTATTCATTAATCCTGTCTTTTTTACATTTAATTTTTCCACCACCTTCTTCCCTATTGAAATAGTATCTTTTGAATAATGTGTTTCAGTATTTAGAGAAAAATCAAAATCAAACTCACTGGAACAGAAGGTAGGCCAGCCAGACAGAATCACAGATAAGCCAGACATCTTTGAAAGTTACATATTTAACTTATTATGTAGTGAAAAAAGAAAAGTTATACAAAATAGAAACTCAAAGTTTTATGTACAGCCCTCTCTCTTTGACTGTGTTTATGGAAGTGTTCATTTAAATCAATGTTTGTAAAGTTCAGAATTCTTTAAAAAAAAGAAAAAATCTAACAGTAATAGGGAAAAAAAAGTCTAGCTTGCTGCTCTATAGTCTATAGACTTCTTTGTCTTTGCTTTTTTTGAAAACTGGGACAACATTTGCTTTCCTCAGACCCTCTCCCATTCAAAGATTTTTTGAGAATGACTCAGCAAATACCTCGGTTTTTTTCAGTGCCTGAGGATGTAGTTTGCCTGAGCCAGATGATTGAACACATCAAGGGCAATTAGATGTTTTCCTACTATCTTTAAACTGTCCTTGGGGATCAGCTCCCTATTAGCCACTTTTGTTCTGTCCTTTCCAGTCCAAAGCTCATTTTCCCTGGCAGAGGTGCCACCGTTTGTATAGAAGCAGCCAAGAGAGTGGGTGGCAAGTGTTTCCCTTCAGGGTGTCTCAGATGTCACTGGGTACAGTGACTTGATGTACCAGGGGCTGGGAACAGTTAACACGGGGAGTGCCCTGCAATGACTCTGTGCCTTCAGGTTCAGGGGCACCTGAGGACTTGTTAGTACCCTGTGAGGCAATATGCCATGCAGCCAGCGATGAAACAGTGGTATTAATCTGCTTAACAAATTTTTCCACTCCAGAACACAAGTAAACTGCCAATCAAGATCTTTGCAAATTGTCTCAAATTCCATCCCCAATTTGACAAGGTTTTGCTGTAGTATAAAATCATGGAATCTGATTTAGAAATAAACTTTGGAATAGTTTGGTTCCCCTCCTCCCCTCTTTGGTTCCCCACCCCAAATCCATTCTGGGCAAGGAAAGGTCCAATACCACATGGGGGTCTTCCCTTCCACTTAACTGTTTACAAAGCTTGCATGAGATGGGAGTCAGCTACTCTAACCCTTTTAGTGACTTTCACTGTCTCATAAAGACCTCCAGGTCTTATCAGCTGTCCCATCTCTAGGCTCTGCAGACACACACACAATCATATAATCTACTTACACATAACTTAAAGACCCTTGATCTTGCCATCTGTCCTTTCTACCTTAGGACTTTGAAGATCTTTCCATCTGAGCAGCAACTAAACCTGCTTTTGTGCATGGTTTCCCCCAATTATATAATTTGAACTCTTTGAAATCAGGGACTATCTCAATCAATCAATCAGTCAACATTTATTAAGTTCCTACTATGCACAGGGAATGCAAAAAGAGGCAAAAAATAATCTCTGCCCTTAAAGAGGTCATAATCTAATGGGAAAGACAACATGTAAACCAATGCATATACAGGATAAAATGGAAATGATTACCAGAGGGAAGGTACTAGCATTAAGAAGGATTTAAAGGGGCAGCTAGGTGATTTAGTGAATAGAGCATCAGTCTTGGAGTCAGGAGGACCTGAGTTCAAATCTGATCTCAGAAAAAAAAAGGGGGGGGGGGAGTTTGAAAAGTCTTTATGTAAAAGTTGGGACTTAGAGGAAGCCACGGAGGTCAGCAGAAATAGGTAACAGCCAAGAGATGAGAGTCTTTTTCATGGAACAGCTATAAGAAGACTATCAGAGAATACAAGGCATGGAGTAAAGCCTTAGAAAACTAGAAAGTTCAGAGAGAGCTAGTTTATGAAGGGCCTTGAAAGCCAGTAGAGCATTTTATGTTTGATCACGCAGGCAGTAGTAAACCACTGGAGTTTATTGAAGAGAGAGGGAATGAATGACATTGTTAGACTTTTGCTTTAGGAAAATCACTTCGGTACCCAAATGGAGGATGTAGTGAGGGAGGAAGAGGCTTGAGGCAGTAGTCCAGGCTGAGGTGATGAGGGCTGTATCAAAGCAGTACAGGAGAGAGAAGGGGATGTGATCAAGAGATGTTACAGAGGTGAGAGTACAGGTCTGGGTAACAGATGGAATATGGAGGAGGAAAAGATAGTGGGGGGTGGGGTGAGGATAACAAATAGGTTTTGAGTCTGAGGGACTAAAAGGATGGCCCTCTCCAGTCATCAGAAAGGTTGAGGGGGAAATGAAAAGTTTCATTTTCAACACGTTTTGTTTAAGATGTCTACTGGCTATCTATTATGAGATATCTGAAAGGCAGTTAAATCTTCAAGACTAGAGAAGTTAGGCTAGAAAAGATAGACTTAAGGATTGTCCACAATGATAATTAAATTCATGGGAGCTGATAAGATTAGCAAGTAAAATAGTTTAGAGGCAGAAGAAAGTCCAGGATAGAACCCTGAGGGACACACATGGTAACTCAGATTTAGCAAAGGGAATTTAAGAAGAGATCATAGAGGTAGGAGAAAAAAGAAAGAGTGATGGTCCAAAAATCTATTGAGAAAACAGTGGTCAAGGAGGAAAGAGTGATCAGTACTATGGAAGGCTACAGAGAAGTTAAGGAGAATGAGAATTGAAAGAAGGCCACTGGATGTAATAACTAAGACATCTTTGGCAACGTGAGACTTTTAGCAGATTGATAATACTGGAAGCTGGATGTTAAGATGATAGAGAGAGAAAGGAGAGACATATGTTGTCATATGTAGGCCATATGTAGGCCAGTAGATGGCCTTTTCAAATTTAGCTACAATGGATGGAAGAGATATAAAATGATAGTTGGCAGGGATAGAAGGGTCAAGTAAGGGATTTTTCAGGATGAGGGAGACATAGACATGTTTGTAGGAAGTAGGGAATGGCAGTAGCTAGGGAGAGACTGGAAATAAATGAAGAGTGGAGATGACAGAGAGGACAATCTTTTGGAGAAGATAACTGGAATATGACTATACACATACATACATACAGTTTATATGTGTGAGAGGAGAGTAAGAGAGAGAGAAAGTGTGTGTGTGTGTGTGTGTGTGTGTGTATGAGAGAGAGACAGACAGACAGACAGACAGAGACAGAGATCTGCAAAATAGTTATCTAGTTGGGATATAGAATGGAATAGCTAAACAAGCATATAAATTAGCCTTGGTAAGGAGCAAAGCCACTTCATCTGTGAGATGGGGGGAAGGAGAATAGAACAGAAGGCAGCTGAGTGATAGGAGATGGGGAGTAGGGGAGAAAAAGGAGTTCATGGCAAATGTCTTCAATTTTTTTTTTTTTTAATAAAATATGAGGCCTAGATCTCAACTGAGAAAGTGGAGGAAAGAAAAAGGGAGGTTTCTCTTTTAAAACCCTGTAATTGGCACAATGCTTGGTAGATACTAAAGCCTTAATAAATAAATACTTTTTCATTCATTTATTCTGTGCTTCCTAAAGCAGGACCAGTTCTTGTCTGGACCATTACCTGATAATAGTTGGGTAAATTCCTGGGGAAAATCAGACAAGGTAAAAGAATAGGCAAATAATAATATTCCCAGTAAGAGGGGGAAGCTGAAGATGGGAGAAGAGTAGACCCAATTAAAAAAACTAACCTGAGCAGTTCCCAACAGGGCTTGCAGGGTTCTGAGATCTACAGTAAATGCCAGAGAGAAGAGGTGGGTCAATTGTCAATCCAACTTGAAATTGGCCTAACTAGTTAAAGATTAGAGATCTAAAATGCATAGACTAAAAGATGAGTTAGCATTTTACCTGAACCAAAATTGCTTTCTGTCAAACTGCTTCCTGGGGCAAATTTCTTATCCCCAAATGACTCTGCTCTTAATGTTTTCCCAGGAGGGTGCTGCCATTCCTGTTGACCTAGACACTCCCAATGAATCACAGGCCCATATCAGTGTAACCTCTCATCTAGTGGAAGCTCTTCTTGACCAGCAGTCATCCACCCTCAGGTTGCTTATTTCCAGGGACAGGGAGCTCATTACATCTTGAAACATAGGACAATTGTCATAATGTTTTTTCTCATGTTAAATCAACTTCCACCTGTTGATCTTTGTTTTTGCTTCTAATACAAGTCAAAACAAGTATGCAATTCTTACTTTTCTCTTTTCTGAACTTTCTTTATCTGCAACCTTGACTTTCTTCCCCTGGAAGGCATTGTGGATTGGGTTGTTGAAAGGGATAAAAGTGAGAGAGAGAGAGAGAGAGAGAGAGAGAGAGAGAGAGAGAGAGAGAGAAGAAGAGAGGGAGGGAGGGAGAGAGAAAAAGGAGCAAGCAAGGGAGAGAGGGAGAGACAGACAGAACAGAATAATAGAGAAAAAGAGAGGAAGAGAGAGAAAAGGAATAAGCATGTGGGCCAGACACTGTGCTTAATGCTTTACAGTTGAGTCACTTGATCCTCACAACAGCCTTTGGAGGGAGATGCTCTTATGAGTCCCTCTTTTGCAGATGAGGAAACAGACTGAGAGAGACTAACAGACTTGCCTAAATTCACACAGTTGGTGATTGTCTCAGGCAGGATTTATTTGAATCCAAGTCTAGCTCTTTATCCATTTCATGAAGGGGAGAGGAGAGATGAAATGAGCAGAGGAGATAGCACTGTGTGGTTATGAATGGGAAATGTTATAAAGGCCTGGTTTGGGGCAAAATAATCAGAATACAAAGCCCACCTGTCTGAGCCTGGTATCCCACGCACAGAATTCAATATTGAGGTGCAGGGAGACAGGGATGATGGATAGAATGGGGCAGCATACTGTGATAAGAACCAGATCTGCAAATTCCTGTATTAAGAAATTTCCTCTACCAATCCCGGTTGGCACCTGCTCTGAAGCTTAGTGTCTCAGAGAGCTGTCCAAGACCCTGAGAAACTAAGTAACAGTTAGCATTTGTCAGAATTTCCTAGCTCTCTCTTCCAACACCATACTGGCCCTCTTGTTTCTTAATATATCTCCTAAGTCATTGTGCCCCAAATCAAACAGAATACCCCAGGTATGGCCTGACTGATACAGAGTCCAGACAAAATCATTTCTTCTCATGATTATATCCTACCCCAGTTCACCATGTGGGACATCCCTAGTTGGGGAGGGAAGGTGAAAGTGAAGTTATTTGCTCCAACATCCCCTAACATCTTGGATCCATCCAGGATCTCCAGCTCAATATGAGCAGTACTCTTATTTTAGTTGCTAGAATCACAAACTAGAGGACATCTGTCAAGTATATATCACAAAAAAGTAAGATTACAGGTTTCATTTCCATCTTTTTCAAAAATATAGAAATAAGTTTCAATAATATTATCCTGCTATAAATATCAGAAGAATAATGGAGAAGTAACTTTTGAGAGACAATGTACACAATGTAAAGGAAAGCAAACTGGCCTGTGAAGCTAAAGACCTGGTACCATTTTGCTCCATGACTTTGCAAAAGTCACTTGACCACAATGTGTCTTGATATCCTCTTATCTAAGATCCCTCCCTTCCAATTCCAACATTCTATGATTCAAATAAGGAAAATAAAGCACGATCCTGAATGCTGCTGTCTGGAAGCCAGAAGAACATTCACGTCATTGGCTTTCCATTTTACAGTGAAAGAAATTCTCTGCACATCTCTGTGTATATGGCAGGTATAATTTGATTTTCAGTGTAACTGAATCCAGATAAAGCATGACTCGCTCTTGTCTCATTGAACTCCTCAGGGACTTTAGAAGGTTCAAAGTGCTCTCCACAATATGTAAAGATGGTATAATATTACTACTACCCTTATTATTCCAGGGGTAGCATTAGATCTAGTCTTCTACTTTCCCAGCAGGTACCAGGCAATGGATGATGGATTTGGGTTTTCATTTTCGGGGGAAACTGTGGAAAGGGCACTGCCTGAGTCATTTCATTATGCAAAGATAATGCCTTAGAAAAAAAAATGCGGATGAGTCAGCTTTAGGAAAAATAATACAAGATGTGACAGTAGCTTCCTGCTTCCCATCTCCTTCAGAAGTGGCTAATCCTGCTTCTCTGACATGTGTCAACTCTTACCCCATGAAGGAAAGTAGCTTTGGTACCTTCTGGAAAAGACATGTGCTCTAGATGTCCCAGGTGCCCTTGAGAGAACTAAACACTGTCCATAGCTGTTTACCTAAAATGTAAGCAGGCAGTGGAGGATTTTTTTTTTTTAATGAGAATGAAGAGAGAAAAAACAGGAGGGAAAGAAAAGAGGAATTATGAAGGAGGGAGGTCATACACAGAGAGATGCACAGGGTCAGAAGGAGAAGAGTCTTCAGGGACCCTGGGCATCCTACCTCTAAGAGCTGCCCTTCTGGACCTCTTTTATTTCTCTTGCTTTTTTTTCTTCTTCTGGAGCCCATTTCTGCCCAGATAGAAAGAAAATACCTGTGGTAACATCTGCTGTTTCAGTTTTCCAAAAGGCAGCAGTGGGCAGATTTCCCCAGAGGGACTCCCCTCTTTTCCACCTGCTCAGGTATCTTCTATACCATCATCCAAAGCACTGCAGATTGTGGGGAAACTTTACCAAACACATATGTAAAATAGAAATATTGCACAGATTGAGAGCAGAGGTTCATCAGTTCTCTCTAGACTAGCCAATGTTGCAAAAGATTTTATGTCCTCACTGGGTGTTTAAAGATGGTGCTTTTGGATGAGCCAGCTGATAATTCTAAAAAAATAAACATAGGCCGGTATCCAGAAGTCATCTGGAGCATGATTTGACTATTTCACCAATTGGCCAATATAGCTGTGACCCCAAATCACTTCTATTCTCCTCTTTCATTCTATAATTTCCCTCAAGTTAACACATAACTACCCAAACCATGCATGTTCACTAGAGGGATCTGGTATTTGTTTGTTTTATCTCTACAACCTTCCCATATAACATAACTTGAAAGTTAAGCTTTCCTTAATTAGAGCATAAGCTCCTAGAGCACAGGGGCTATCTTACTTTCCTATTTGTATAGCCAGTGTTTGATACAATGCTTTGAAGATAGTAAACACTTAATAAATAATTTATTTACATATTCATTCAGATTGGAAGCTCCTTGGATGCAGGTTTGAAATCTCATGAAATCACAAAATGTTAGAGGGAGAAGAGAATAGAGATCTATTTTTTTTTTTTTATTTGAGAATAGAGATCTAGTTCAAATCTTCAATTGACAGGGTAGAAAACTGAGGCCCAGAGAAATAAAAAAACTTGCCCAAGATTACATTTAGCCCATGCTTAATGGAAGTATAGCACCTGCTTGAGTTCTGAGTCCTGGGAGTAAGAAAGTGTGAGAAAGGGAGTAAGGGATAAGCAGTGTAGCAAAAAATAAATACTAAAAGGAGATAAAGAAGCTCCACTCTGTTCCTGGGCACCAGATTGGTCCAAGAGAAAATTCTGAAACTTACAAAATTCATCTTTGCTATTCTTCTTCCTTCCATCCCATCCAGTGCTCTTATCCCCAGACCTCCAGGCAGCCAGTGTCCCTGCACTGCTCTTAAGCCCTCTGCTATGGCACATTACCCCAGGCCCATAATACCCCTCTAAGTATTACCTGATCCAAAGGCTAGTAAATGGCAAAGCCAAGGCTAGAGCCCCAGCCTAATAAATCTAAGTCCAGCCAGGCCACTTTTTATTCAAGTTAATTCAACAAACATTTTAGACATCTACTGTGGGCAATGAATTGTGCCAGGACTAAGGCTACTAAGAAAATAATGAACTGGCTTCTATCCTCAAGAAGCTTCTATTTTACTGAGAGGATACCAGATCTAGGTTTGATTTATATACAAGATTTTAAAAATAATTTAAAGAAGGAAGGAGCATTCATAACTGGATTAGGATGGTAGTACAGAAAAGGCCCCTGAAAGAAGTTAGGGATGTTATAAGGTAGAGAGAGGAAGGAATTCATTCCAAGGATGTAGGACCACTTAGATAAAAGCATGGAGGCAGGAGATGGAATGTCATTTATGGGGGAAAGTTACTGGAGTATGTAAAGAATAGTAATAAAAAATAAAAGTGGAATGGCAAGCGGAAGTCAAATTAGTAAGAGCTTTAAATGCTAGGTCAAAAATATTGCATTTTGTTGTTGGAACAATAGGGAAACAAAGGAGAATTTTGAGTAAAGGGATGACAAATTTGTGCCATACATCATCTTGGGCAGATGGGCTAAACCTAGAATAACCAACAGGCCTCAAATCCATTGGTGAATTAGAGTGATGTCCACCCCAAAGATGTGAAGAATTCCCCTAGGAGAATGGGTGAATGGAAACAAGTTGTTTGGACCACCATGAAGGTATCCACAACAGGTGCTGTGTGCTGAAAACTTAGTCACGGAAAATGCCGAGGTCCTCCACTGCATCTGCAGCCATCACCCATAATCCTAACTTTTGTCCTGCCATTGGACTTCATGACTGGAAGAGTAGTGAAGCTGATGACTTTGGGCAGCACTGTCTCATTTAAATCCAATCCACACACAAGCTATTACTTGTGATTTTCAAAATTTTCAAAAATAAAAGACAAACAACATTACTCTTATAAAATCTATTCTTATTTAGTATTAATTTATTTTAATACTTTATTTTAATTTATTTTTATTTTTATAATTTAGTAAGAGTATCCCTAGTGTTCATCCATGAACTGGATAAAATAATTGGTTTGGGAATATTTTTTCTTATTATCTACAAGAAAATTTTATAAATGCATTAGATACATAAAATGTTAGAAATGTAAGAGACCTAAGAGTCAACACAACTCTGATGTTCATCCCAGATGCATTATGGCATTAAGAGAACTTTCTTCCACAAATGGTCAAGAATATCAAGGGAAATAAGGAACAAAACCAACAAAGAGTTAAGCAACACCAAATCTAAAATTCTATTATAAAGAAGCATTCATTAAAAATATATGGTATTGCTAATTACTTCAAAATAGATATTTTATGAAATGGCATCATTATAAAAGTAGCAAATGCAATTTTTCCTTTTTCATCTGGTTTTTGCAGCATGATTATTATGGAAATATGTATAGAAGAATATGTTTGGATTACTTGCTGTCTAGGGGAGGGGTTAAGGGAAAGGGAGGGAGAAAAAATTTGGAGCATAAGATTTTGCAAGGGTAAATGTTGAAAAACTCTCTATGCATATGTTTTGAAAATAAAAAGCTTTTTTAAAAAAAGAAAAAAAAATATATGGTATTGGCTGAGAAATAGAGTGGTAGATCAGGGGGATAATTTATATAGATATGACACAATAATTAATGACCACCATGATCTAGTATTTGTTAAACCCCAAACTCTAGGTTCTGGGGTAAGAATTCACTATTTCACAGAACTTTCTGGGAAAACTGGAATAGTAAATTCTATTAAAAAATGAACAAGCTGATTTTAGAAAGGCCTGGAAAGAATTACACAAGCTGTTGCTGAGTAAAACATGCAGAACCAGAATACACTGTACACCATAACTGTAAGAAAAAATAAATGCTTATTATTTGGGAAAAAATTAATTAAAAAAGAGAAAGTATCACCCAAGAACATCCACTCCTTTTTCTTTTATCCAGCATTCACCAAGCAACCTTCTACATTTGTTATAATTTGCTCTGTTGGACAAACCTGTTCATCAAAGGGATTAAAGCATCCCTTTTATAGATGATCAATATAAGTTCTCTCACTAAGTAAATTTTCATTTAAAATAAATTGACATCCTAGATTATCAATCTGTCAGTATAAATTTATTCCTCTGTATAGACTAATTATATCAAATTCCTGAATTTGCAGTGTGGAGGACCAAATCTTAGACTTCTGGTGAATCTTATCACCAACACTAACATTTATGAGTTTCTAGCCTGAGCAACCATCTCTTCAAAACTGATTTTTGGCTACTCCAACTTGTATTGAGAATCTTGGCTCAGAGAGTTAAGTGACTATTGCTTTGATTTCTGACTCCTGGTTTATATCTTGGACTTTGGACCTCATGATAGAGTGACTTCTGACCTTTATGACTATCTCTACCACCAAAATGATTTCTTATTGTGACTTCATTTAGCTTCTCTTTGGGGGCCATAGTCCTAAGGTCTCTTTTCATACCCCTAAGCTACATTATATCCTAGTTCCCTAAAGGGGTTTCTGAAATAGAAGCTAAGAGGTAGGCCTATTAAAATATAAATGGATGAAGTTTTATTTTTTAAAGTTTTTTTTTAAATGCTGAACCTAAAAAATGTGGAGTAAAACAGATATTTTCTTTCTTTTTTATAGTATTTTTAATTAAATGTAAAGAGAAATTTTCACATTAATTTTAAAATTTTGGAGTTTCAAATTTTCTCCTTCCGTTACCTCCCCTCTCTTTGATACAATAAGCAATTTGATAGAAGTTATATATGTACAATAGTGTAAAACATATTTTAACATTAGTCATATTGTGAAAAAAGAAACAGACCAAAAGCAAAAAAAGAAACACAACAAAAATAAAATTAAAATGGCATACTCTGATCTGTATTTTGATTTCACCCCATTCTTTCTCTGGATGTAGCATTTTTCTTCATGAATCCTTTGGAATTGTTTTGGATTACTATCTTGCTAGAAATAGAATAGGCATTTTTATATGTAAAGAATAGAAAAAGAGAATTATATATAAAATCTCCCATTACATGCAGCTCAATTTTTTTTAGAAGTCTATAATACGATATATTACTTTCAAAGCTGACTCACTTGTGTATGTTTCCTTATGAACTTCCTTCTGTTCTACTGGTACATTTTTTAAATGCTTGGATGACTTTTTTTATTTCTTTTCTTTTCTTTTCTTTTCTTTTCAATGGAGGCCTACATTATTAGAAGCTTCCTTTCAAATTTCCCTGCCCCCAGTAAAAATAAATAAATAAATAAATAAAAACTACCATCAAGCAAATCCAAAATCCACATTAGCCAGGTGCAACAACGTGCATCTCCTCCTGAACCTTGAATCCATCCTCCCTCTAACAGGAAATGGATAACATGCTTCATTATCAGTACTCTGGAGTTGAAGTTGGTCATTGCCCTGATTAGAGTTCTCAAGTGGAATTTTATTCTAAAGGTCAGGCATAAGTGATCTCAAAATGCCAAAGTGTTCTGCTTTCTCCCCTGGTAGAGATAGAAAAATAATACTACAGAGGTGGAGAATTGGGGGTGTGGGGGGAGGAGAAAGACCAACAGAATTTATCCTGGAAAACTTTTCTTCTCCAAGATTTTGACTTACTGTAGCTGTCCCCCCAAACTCCCTCCCATTCTCCTAATCCATTTTAGGGAGTCTGGGATGAGAGAATTGCTTCTTTGCAATTCTCTTTGCAGCCTTATAATCTCGCTCAGGACTAATGCTCTATGTCCCCTTTGCCATCCTCCAGAGACACTTCTGCGCTTGCAGATCTACAGTGAGCTCAGAAACCTGTCATTATGATGCAGCATCTGACCTGGATTTCTCAGCATAGAGCTCTCCTGCTATTATTGCAGCAGAGGAAGAACACAAGGCTCCTTTTTTTGCCATACACAGTCTCTCTCATACCAAATCCCAGCCATCCCCTGGAGCTGCAAATGCCAGCCTTAACTGACATGAAACAATCAGATTCCTCTCCTTCCATCTCAGTCTTAATTTAAAATTGAAAAAATACTTTGGGCACTTATAGTACTTTGTATGCACCATATGTTTTGAACAAAAATCAAAGCCAGCCTTTGGAACACATAATACATGCCATTACACAAGCTGCCATTTGTTTGGGATGCCAAAATAGAATATTTCCACCCAAGTTGTACTTCTACAGGCTTTATATTCCATTTCTTCCAGTCAGGGGTGTGCTGGAGCCAGCTCTAAGGGATTTTCAAGGAAAAAATATTAAACTGTCAGTGTGTGTATTTACATTTCAGAAATGAGCAAATACTACAAATCAGGGCTTGGATTTTTATTTTGTTGATTTTCTAGATTTAAGAAAGTGAAAGAGAAAATGTTAATAATGCAGTTGAAACCTAAGAGTGTGTTGAGGATACATTTCCTACTCCAAAGAGCCAGTTGTCATGTATTTATCATCGCACTATTGCTCCCCGGGTTTCTTTGAGTTTCATTTCTAAACCCATCTTTAGATAGGGGCAGAAGGTGGAAGGATGCTCATTAACAGAATCAAATGGTAGCAAGTGTAACTCTAGGAAGGTGTCAAAATATGTATATGTCCAAATCTTTAGAGAAGTTTCTTATTGAGTCCTTACAAAGCAAAACTTTTTAAACTGTGGATGGAGACCAACTGAATGTGGGAGCTGTGAAAAAACTAATAATAAGGTTTCTGAGTGCAATAATCAAAGAATTAATACAAAATCAAAACGTAATGAATCTGAGGTTTCTGGGAGCGTGGGTCCCTATTACATTGTGCGACTTCCCTATAGCCTTGGTTCTGGATATACGACATGTGCACTTTGCACTGTGCATGCACAAATAATGGCAGAAACACCTCTGTTGGAATCTTTACAAAGTGTTAAGACATTGGAGTTTTGATCTTAGAAGTAGATATTTTGGGCCAGAACTTGAAACTAGGTACTAAGTGGAACTGATTGAACAATGCTTGTGTTCACACCTTTAGAGAGCTCATAAGTATCTAAGTACTCAATGGAGTTCACACATGTAGGGCTTAGTCTGAATTCACACCTCCCTTGAAGTTCTTAGGGCCAGAGAGCACTCTGGGAGAATCCCTCTCCCTCCAGAAGGTGGAGTTAACCTTTGGGAGATCACATAAATATAGGGAGCTTTTGAAGCTTGAACTTTTTCTGGTGGAACTGACTGGAGGTACAGAGAGATTCATTGCCTCTTCCAACTTGGTGCTGAAGAAAGCAGAGGCAGAAGCCAAGGACAAAGCTGCAAGAGCTCAAGCAGAGAGATAGCCCGGTTTTGGAGTAATTATTGACTGAGACTAAGGCTGCCTCCAACATTGTAAATATGTGAAGGTTTTCTTGGAGGCAGCCTTAGTTTCAGTTACAATCAATAATTATTCCAAAATGGCAGCCAGCTAATAAAAATGCAAACGTTTTATTTCTCCTTCCAAATTAGCCCGGTTAGTTGAGGCCTATCTCTCTGCCTGGCTCCAAGAGATCTTGCAGTTTTGTCCTTGGCTTCTGCCTCTGCTTTCTTCAGCCTCCAGCTCAACTCCGACTCATGGCTTCTCAATCTCCAACTGAGGCCAGTACCCTCCTGTATCTCCTAGAGTGCTCTATTTATGCTACTTCTCCGAGAGTGGGATTGTGGGATATCTCCCAGCATGCTCTCTGGCCCTAAGGAAGGTGTGAATTCAGATATCTCTTTCTAGACCCTGAATCTCCCAAACTGTGAACTCCATTGAGTACTTAGATACTTATGAACTCTCTAGAGGTGTGAACACAAGCATTGTTCAATCAGTTCCACTTAGTACCTAGTTTCAAGTTCTGGCCCAAAATATCTTCTAAGATCAAATCAACTCCAATGTCTTAACACTTTGTAAAGATTCCAACACACCTCGGCTCAGGTTCCAGACAGGATCCCATAACGATTTCTACAGCAAAAAGGAGTCACAAGTGGAAAAGGCTTAAGAAGTCTTGTTACAGAGTAGGTCTGGGTTTGTATATGCGTAGAAACAAATTAATTAACATACAAGGAGAGATTTATGTGTCTTTCCAAGAATAAAATTAATGGCCAAAAACTAAGGTAAAAATAGACTTGGACTTCTCACCAGTTTCAATTACTAGAACCATGAAGGAAAATTTATGACCAGAAAAAGAGATGGATCAGCCATGTAGCAAGAATTGAAGATGACAACCACTTTTAGGACAATAGAGAGGTGGGTAAGAACAGGCTGAAACATATTACAAAAGAGGAATTGCACAAAAATAGTTAGAAAGATGCAATGACTGGGGGGAGAGGGGTGGAGAAAGATAGAAAATGAAAGAGGAACAGCATGGCTTGGGTTTTCCATTCCTATTTTGGACATGTCAGAAGAATGTGAAGATGTATATTAAGTGGACCTCTTATAACAATTTTATGGAAAAACATGGATGGGCCACAGAAGATGAACAAAGATGACTGGGTTGTGTTCTCATATTGGAGGGAATTTTTATATTGACAGAACCATGGAGTCTCTGGAAAAGTGGAATATTGAAGAGGTCAAGGGGACTGTCCGTACTCTTCATCTAGGTCCTCATCAATGAGAATAGCAAATGCTTTGAAGTGGTCTCATATATTAGAATTTGTCCTGTTTGAAGTCATAATTATACAAATATAATTATTTCCCTTTTTGTTCAGTCATTTTTCAGTTGTATTCAATTCTTTATGACCCATTTGGAATTGTCTTGGCAGAGATACTGAGTAGTTTGCCATTTCCTTTTCCAGTTCATTTTACAGATTAGGAAACTGAGGCAACTAGGGTAAGGGACTTGCCTGGAGTCAAACTACAGCTAGTAAGTGTCTGAGGCCAGATTTGAACTCAGGAAGATGAATCTTACAAAACCCTGTCCTGGAACTCTATATACTGTGTCACATAACTATTCAATTTAAATACTACAACTCTTCAAGGGAGATTCATTACTCATGCTTGTCAGAAGTTAGGTGTACTGCTTATATTATTTTCATCCTCTAAGATCCCAAAGTTCTGGTTTTTCTTTGTTTGGGACTTCTCTGGGGAGAGGAGGAGAGGTTGGGGGGGGGGGAGGGGGAAGTGGCAGTTCTGAACCTACGACATCATCATCAGTGTACAATCCTTAAAGGCAGGAATTTATTTATGCTTTTTCTGTGCACCCTCCAGGCTTGATACAGTACCTGGCACATAGTAAACATTTGAATGCTTTTTGATTGAATGTACTAAAAACCAATAAGTGAATGCCCTCCCTTAAAGCAGATCAACTGCCTATGTGCTGAGAATGCTTCCCTGTTCTTTGAGAAATTAGTGACTTAGCAAGGTCATATGTCACATTACCCCATGAACCCATTTTCCCAGGTGCCATGACTAGCTTTCTATCCACTCTGCCTCACTACTTCAGAATTCTTTTTCTATGTGTCTCTCTTTTTTTTTAATTTCTTTTTTTCTTTTTATTCTTTTGTTAATTTTTATTTTTTTATTTGAAGAAACAGAACTTAAAAAAAAAAGAAAAGCAATACAAAACAAAATAAAATGAAAAGAAAACATATGTGCCCAGCAGAATCAAGGAGGATTTAAAATATATAACAACAAATACCAATTTAAGAAAGTATACATATTAGTAGAAGAAATTATATTCGTGAGTGTTCATCTTTTCTTTACTTCCTTGTAAATTGTTCTTTTATTCTCAGCTGCACACATTTTTTACTTTATTCTTTTTTTCCGCCTTTCGTCTCCTCCTACCCTCATGCAGGTTATAGTTAAGAAAGAAAATATTTACATATATATATGTAGAAATATACATACACATATATACACCCATACATATCTATGTGTCTTTAAAGGTACTTTATCTTGAAGCTATTTGGATTATAAACTTTTTGGGACCAAGATTGTTTCTGATTTATCTTTAAGTATCTTCATTGCCTAGCACTGTACCTTTGCACATAGCAAGTCTTACAAAATATTAATTGAAAGAGGGGAGAAAATGAGACATTAATGACAGGGAAGCTAGGTAGGATAATGGATATAGTACTGTGCCTAAAGTTAGGAAGAACTGAATTCAAATCTAACTTCAGACACTTTTATTAAATATGTGACTCTGTGTAAGTCACTTAACCCTGTTTACCTCATCTGGAAAATGAGCTGGAGAAAGAAATGGGAAACCAATCCAGTGTCTTTGCCAAGGAAATCCAAAACAGGGTCATGAAAAACTGAAAAATGCCTAAAAAACAACAATAAAAAGGGAGAGCTTCTCTGAATATGAAATACCAAAAAACCAGATCTTATGAATGGAATGTACTTTGCTTTTCACTCAATTAAAAACAAAAAAAGATATGAATGTGACTTCTGCCCATGAAGAGGGCACCGTGATGATTTATAATAGTGATTTCTGAGCCACAGCTGGGTCTTCCTCTCTTCTCCCTTGCATTACCTCTCTGACGTCATGGTCCTCCTCAAGAACGAAGGACAAATAACAACAACCTTGGATAAGAGAAGCAAGGCAAATCAATCACTAAACAACCTTAGATTGTTCACAGCTGAGTCCTGAGTGAAGGATGTTCTCTGATAACTATTCACGGAATGGCTTAGGTTAACTTGGCCCATTTCATCCTGTCCCTGGCACAGACTGTCTTATTTACTTACAGCCACTTGGTTAAACACTGCATTGAATGGATTCAAGTTTGCCTTTAAACCAAGGAGCCCTAGTCAGCACTAAGAGCCTAAATAATTCACCTGTTGGAAGTCAGAGGAAGAAAGCCAAGGAAAGACTGAACCTGGAGACTAATGCTGTGTCTGCTTAGGAGAAAGGGATTAACTGATGCAATGAACTTAGATGGTCGATTAAATTCAATAAATAGGTATTGCATGCATGCAAAGTTATTCTGCTATGGAAGTCTTTGCCTTTGAGAAAAACAGTTTTATAAGAAAGGGGAAATAAACATAGACATTGTACCAGGAAGTGCCCCGGTGGATAGAGCACTGGGTCTGGAGTCAGAAGATCTGAGTTCATCTCAGTTGATCTTGTACCCTTACTAGCTGTGTGACCTGAGAAAGTCACCAATGTGGCTTTAATCCACTGGAGATAGAAATGATAAATGGCTCCCATATCTTTGCCAGGAAATCCCCATGTATGGCATTGATGTGTTTTGGTCCACAGGGTCATGAAGAGTCAGACACTACTGATCAATTGAACAACTACATGTCATACTAGGCAGAATCCGGGAAGTGCTATGAAAAATAAGAAAAACATTGGAGGTTTCAATGGAAGGAGAAATTGATTATATCTAGCGAGAAAGATGTACAACAATTCCCGAATTTGCATGTTATTTCTTAACATAGGAACTGATTTTGCCCTACAAAATGCTAAATATTTATTTCAAACGGGGGTATTTGCCATCTGGAAAGGAATTTCCAGTCCAAAGCCTTCTGCTTGACTATCACTGAGTCAGTTTTCTCAACCTGTTTTATTTTTAATACCTTTCTCTCTTCCACCATCCATACCAACCATATGGAAGCAAAGAGAAATGTTTTCAGCCAAATAATACCATTGCCTAGAAACATTTAAATCAGGTAGGAATTCTTCTAAGTGTTTAAAATGTGGAAAATAATTTTACTTTTAGCCTAGAGAAAGGAAAAGTCTGGTCAGGATAAGGAAGTCTATTTTAAACCTGAAAAGATCTTAAAGGTCATCTGGACCAACTCTTTTATCTTACATACGTGGAAACTAAAGCATAGAGAGGTTGAGTTGAAGTAGAATCATAAATTTAGGGAGAAAAAAGATTTTTGAAGCTATTTTATCTAGTCCTCCCATTTTACAGATAAGAATACACAGGTTAAGAGCCTCATTCTAAATCACAGCTACTAAGACTACTATGGGACTCTAGGGCCTAATTTGTAATGTCCAGTACCAAAAGAACTTCAAAACTAGCAGGCAGCCTGGAGAACCTCAAAAACCAAGTTCTAATAGAGAAATCAGAGGTCTTGAACAGATTCAAAGTGAGTGGGGAGGAGTCACACATGGCATAAAAATTACTCTCCGAGTTATTACTAAACTAAACAATACCTGCTCTGTGGCAAAACATGGGCTCAGGTTTTAGGGCTAGGAGTCTGTTTTTTCCATCAACTCCAGTTTCTCCCTTTCTACCTACTTGGAAGGTGGCATTTTAAACTGGAAGTGGAATAAGCACATGGAAGAAGAAAGAATTAAATCCAATCAGTCTGCAGGCTATTGCCTCTGGAACAAACTGGAAGTGACATTGGTTAATGGCATCAAAGTAGTGATTTCTAAATGAAAAGTGTCCTATGAGACAGCTGCAACATTACACTTCAATCTTTTCAATTCTATCTTCTTTTCCCTCTCCTTTCTTGTCCCTACCACTTAGAAAAAAGAAAAAAAAAAAAAAGTCATTTGGATGATCATTCAATGTGTAATAAGCTCTAATTTTTTTCCCCCTAAATAGCCATAAAGAAGAAAAGGATTGAGTGCTATTTCTTATATGTAAAGCACTCAGCATAGTACCTAGCACATAGTAGGCACTTAATAAATATTTGTTCCCTTCTGCACCCCAACCACCCCCAACCCACCCAATCCTTCTGGCCTCGGCTGGAGTTACCCATGCTTGAATTGTGGAACTGACTCCCAGGGAGCACATTGAATCCAACATTTCCTGAGGGAGTAAGGCATAAAACCCTTCCAAACTCCCCCACTGTGGACACACTCAGAGGAAGAAAGGATGAAACATAAAGCATCTGGAAACAAATGGAATTCTTGCTATGGAAAGCCCACACTAGTACATTCAAAAGAGATTGAGAACACAAAAGAAATAGAAGAATTCAGCTAGTCAGACAGCATTATTTATGCCCTAGAAATAAAGAAATTAACTGCAGATGAGAAGGAAATGCCTTTCTAATCCTCTTAAACTACTCCCTTTTAGTTACTTGGCTGCTTATACTTTGATCTTCAAATTGTGTTTTTTATCCTTTGATCTCTTTATGTCTCTTTAGTAGGTCATCTGACCTTTTTCCTCCCCCATCCCATCTTTCCCTTTTCCCACATTTTGCCATCATTTTCTTTCAATTCCACTTCCCAATATAGGCTCTCACTTTCCCGCCCCTTTCCACTTTGTTACCTACAACTTAATCACTCAATATTGAACACCTCTAGTCTTCCCAAGCAGGATCTTCACATCAGTTGTTCCTGGATATAAATATCAGAATTCAATAATTCCAAAGATGAACGAATGTCCTTAGCCATCTATGGAGGCAAAGAATTAGCTAGTGTTCCTACTAATGCAATATATATTCAGTGCTTTGTTGAGGAAAGTTTATATATTCTTTAAATCTTAGATGAAAAGTAGATTAGCATAATCTAAGAGACTGGGAATCAGTCTCTCTGATCAGCTGTGTAACCTGATCAACTCTCCTCACAAGTCTCTATTTTACATATCTCTAAAATGGAAAAAATTACAGCCTCCTACTTCTCAGAATTACTTAGAGGATCAAATAAAATATGTAAAAATGCTACATAAATGTCAGCTAATACTAATCAGGGTGATGATTCTGTATTAATTAACCAATCAAAAAAAACACCGTTTGTTAAGCTCCACTATTTGCCAGGACTTTGTGCTAAGTGCTGAATGTACAAAAACAGGCCCTCAAGAAACCTACAATTTAATAGGGAGACAATATGCAAGGAAATCTATACAAAGTAAGATTAAGGAAGAAAAAAACACCGATATTAGGAGGGTTTGGGGCAGGCTTCCTGTAGACAGCAAAATTTGAAGTGGGATTTTTTAAAAATTAGGGAGATCAATAGTCGTAGTTAAGGAGGAAGAGCATTCCAGGCATGGGTTACAGTCAGAGGAAATGCTTGGACCAGAGAAATGGAGTGTTTTTTTCAACTCATAGTCAGGAGCCTGCCAGTCCTCATAGTATTCAATTATGTCTTTGCTCATTCAAATGATTATTTATATTCTATATGACGAGGTGGGGAGGATTTATGTTAAGAACTATGACTTACCAGCTAGTGGTATAGTGGATAGAGCATTGAACTTGGAACCTGAAAGAACTGAATTATTGTTTTATTGATTATCTAGCATCCAGATTTTCCAGAAAGCAATGGAGAAAATGTTAGTATAACACATTAAATTTAAAAGTATACATACTATGTACACAGGAAAGCTGGTAATTAACCATCTATTAACACACACCAGCCTGGAGAGTTCATGTAATCTAGAGGTTCTAAACCATTTTCCATTTGCCATTCCTTTCTCTCAGGTATATAAATTAGGTATACAAATCAATCAATTTTCAGTTTTGATACCAAATCATAATTTTGCAATCCCCTCATTCAGTTATGTAATCTCCACTTTAAGAAGCTTTGATCTCATCCATTCTTCAATTTACAAACAAGGCTGTGACTCAATTATCCTGAATCAATCATCCAATCTGTGTCTAAGAATCTTGATGAAAGGAGACCCTTCTTGCCAAGATACTCACAGATTTATATGCAGAAGAGTCTGACATTTAAATCAGTTCTGCTGTACTTTAAACCCATCCTCTCTTGTCTCTGTCTAAGAGGATAAAAAAAGAAAACAACCACTTACCCCTACTTTCTTATAGTAGCATAATCCTTTTGAAGGATGTGGCTAAATCTCTTCAGAGTTCTGCTGAGAATGTGAGATAAGTAATTCTGATTTGCTCTGAGTGCTAACCTCCAACCCAAATCTATTTTTAGCTCTTTCTTTAATTTAAGTCTTTCCCATAATAAATACACGGAAAACTATTTATTGAGGTTCCCAAGATACGAATGAAATAGAATCATACGTTTATGAAGCAGTAAAAAAGTTGTTTACAAAGCTTTTTCTTCAAATACATTTACAAGTCTTATCAATGTTGCTTCTACAACACATCTCACTTATGTCCCCTTCTTGTCACTACTATGGTTACATCCCTCATTCATCCCTTCTAGCCTGGACCATTATACAAGTCTCCTATTTCTTGTTGTCTTTTCCCACTCTGCCCCATCTTCTATTTAACTGCTAAATGATTTTCCTAAATTACAGGTCTGACCATATTGTTGCTTGTTCAAGAAGTCCTTGTGGCTCCCTCTTGTCTCTAGGGTAAATACAGACTTATAGATAAAGTCCTCCAAAACTGGCTTCTGGTCTACCTTTCCTACCTGCCTTCTGGCTTTACCTAAAATGACCCGTTTTCCATTCTGCACACAGAACATTCCATCTCCTGTTCTTGGCTTTGCACGCCTACCTAGAAATTCATTTCCTCTTAACTTCTGAAGGCTCAGCTCATGTGCTTGCTATCTGCTAAAGGAAGTCTAATCTGATTTTCTTCCCCTTCCCTATTTACTAGAACTCTCTTCCTCCTGAAATTACTTGGCACCTTCTTTGAATCTACTTTGTACTTAGTTTTCTGTGTACAATATGGTATAGGAACAGAGGTACTGTCGAATAATGGTGATGGTGCTGACTTCCAACATAGAAAAGCTGGTTCAAATCCCACCTCTGACACTTAATAGCTTTGAAACTCTGGGTCCATTTCTCAAACTTCCCAAGCTTCAGCTTCCTCATCAAAAAAATGGGAGTTGGAGTGAAACCTATAACTTGTTGTTTCCAGTAAATAGAATGTAAGCTCCTTCAGGGCAGAGACTATTTTGTTGTTTGTTTTTATGTTTACAGCACATAACCTTATATACTATGTCCCTATATAACCTCTTTATCCTGAACTAAGCTGCTACTTACTATTTCATTAACAAATTCCATATTTTTCCACCTCCATGACTTAGTGCATACTGTTTTCTCTGTCCACAGGGTTCTTCCTTGCCAATTCAACTCCACATCTTTTCTTTCCTTCAATAATATTTTATTTTTCTAAATACTTGTGAAAATAATTTTCAACAATCATTTTTCTAAGACTCTGTGTTCCAAATTTTTCTTCCTTCCTTATTTTTTTCCCTTCCCAAGACATCAAGCAATCTAATATAGGTTAAATATGTGCAATCCTTTTAAACATATTTCCATATTTGTGCAAAAAAAAAAAAAATCAGAAGAAAGGGGAAAAAAACCACAAGAAAGAAAAAAAAGGAAACAAACAAAAAAGGTAAAAAAAACTATGCTTCAATCAACATTCAGTCTCTATAGTTCTCTCTTTGGATGAGGATGGCATTTAGTATCCCAAGTCTATTGGAATTAGCTTGAATCATGACATTTTTGAGTGAAGATAAGTCTATCAGAGTTGATCATCACATAATCTTATTGCTGCTGTGTACAATGATCTCCTGGTTCTATTCACTTCACTTAGCATCAGTTCACATAATTCTTTCCAGGCCTTTCTGAAATCAACCTACTCATCATTTCTTATAAAACAATAATATTACATTATATCCAAATACCATAACTTATTCAGTCATTCCTCAACTGATGGACATCCACTCAGTTTCCAATTCCTTGCACTAAAAAAAGGGCTGCTGCAAACATTCTTGCACAGATGGGTCCTTTTCCCCTCTTTTATGATTTCTTTGGGATACAGACCCAGTAGTGACACTGCTGGATCAAAGGGGATGCACAGTTTTATAGTTCTTTGGGCACAGTTCCAAATTGCTCTCCAAAATGGCTGGATTCGTTCACAATTCCACCTACAATGCATTAATGTCCTGGTTTTCCCACATCCCCTTCAATATTTATCATTATCTCTTCCTCTCATCTTAATCAATCTAACAGGTGTAGTAAGGTGGTACCTCTGATCAATTTCACTTCTTAAAACTGTAGTTATCCTTCAAGCCTTAGTTTCAATGTTCAATTATCCATGAAGTCACAGCAGACCTCCTCAATATAAAAGTGTCCTTTGCCTCTTCTAAACTCCTGTACACTCAACTGCCCCTGATGCTTCCTACCTGTGTGACCTTAGATAAGTTGTTTGATCTCTTTAGGTCTCAATTCCATCATTTCTAAAATGAGAGAATTGGTCAAAATGGACTCTGAGGTTTTTTCTAGATCTATATTTTGTACTCTGCTACCATATATCACATTCTGACAAAGATATATTTATATGTATGCTACATCTCTATTCTTAGTTCATAAGGTCAGGATAGCATCTAATTAATTCATACTCATCTAATGTTAGGACTCAGTTAATATTAATTGGAAGGAGAAAGAGAAGGGAGGAGAATGAAAAGAGAAAAGAAGCAAAGGGAAGAGAATGATAACAGAGGAAGAGATCAAGATAATTTTTGTTGCTGAATCATTTTTTAATCATTACCTATTCTTCATGACCCAATTTTTTGGCAAAGATACTAAAATGGTTTGCCTTTTCCTTCTCCAGCTTATTATTTTTGGTTGTTGTTGTTTGCTCTCTACATATTTATTTATTTTTATTAAAACTTTTTATTTTTCAAAATATATGCATAGACAATTCTTCAACACTAGTTCCAGCTCCTTTCATGAATGGAGAAACTGAGGCAGACAGGGTTAAGTGACTTGTCCAGGCTCATAGTAAGTGTCTGAGTTTGAAGGTTTATTAATCTACTCCAAAATGGATCAGAGAAGGAGAACTCTATGGAGAACCTAAAGATCTTTCTGATACTATTAGGGATTATAGATCCTAGTATAGATCTGACACATTTAATAGAAGAAATCAAGTTTGCTAAATTGGTCCTTTTTCACCCCATTGATTTTCTGAGTTAGGCAATTTTTATATTATTTTGAGGTCGTCGGTTCATTAAAGTTTGCTTCATTTCATTCCCCCCTTTTGCTATTTGCCCAAACTTGTCTTTATTATTCTGTCACTTTGTGCCATTCAAGGGTTCCATGATCACCTGCCCTAAAGAAGAGTGCCACTGTTCCCTCTCCTTGCTTCTTGGAAATAGGCCAGAATTGTGAATGATTGATCTCTCCTAGCCAAGAAATCTCCTGGTCATCCCTGAGTTTTTCCTCACAAAGCAAGTTTTTCTTCTGATTTTTAAAATGAACAAAATCTAAATTTCTAACTCTGCCTGAAGTTTAATAACAACAATGTTAAATGATTTTTGTTAAGTGCCTGGAACCTAAGTCAGACACCTTCTCAAGCAGCTATTTCGCTGCTGTCTGAACTTCTTATTAGAGCCTGATTTAACTTCACTAAATTAATTGCTCTAGACCTATTTGCCTGCTTCTTCCTTCAGGCATTGCCAGGTGGTGCCAAACTTTGCTGTCAGAATTCTATGAATAGACAACACTTCTCCTGTCCAAAGAGACTTCTGGTAAAATGTCACTCTTCCTTTAATATTTGTCTTCCCACTCAAAAGCTTCATTCTATCCCCTCTCTGCTTCCTCTTCCTCTCTTTCAGAGGAAGAGTCCCCCTTCCTACCTTTCATTCTTAGTAATCCCTTTCATCCTCTCACTTTATCAAATGCTTAGAAAGAAAAATTACAAGAATTATTCTTTGGCACATGGAAAGCGCCTAATTTTTTTTCCATTCATTTGTTTACTACTGGAGGAACTAAAATTCACTCATATTTCCATACAGTTATATTTACACCAGAAATACTATACTGTCTTATATATGTATGATACTCCTTTTCTGTTGACCAGCATTGTACATTAAACTATTGTCTTTCCCTTTTACTGGAAGAAAAATGGCCTCTCAATTACTATAGACTTGGGATGGAAAGAGCCATCTGCATCCAGAGAGAGAACTATGGAGATTGAATATTGATCAAAGCATACTATTTTCACTTTTGTTGTTGTTTGTTTGCTTTCTTTTTTTCTTTCTTGTGTTTTTTTTTTCTTTGATCTGACTCTTCTTGTGCAACATTACAAATATGGAAATATGTTTAGAAGAATTGCACATGTTTAATCTCTATTGGATTGCTTGCTGTCTTGGGAAGGGAGGAAGAAGGAAGAGAGGAAAGGAGAAAAAATGGGAATACAAGGTTTTACCAATATGAATGCTGAAAACTATCTTTATATATACCTGGAAAAAATAAAATGCTATTGGGAGAAAAAAAAAACTTTGATAAATGTTTCTTGACTTGACTTGGAAAAAAACAGGCAAGCTATACATAAAAGAGACTTGCAGTTTCATATGCAATCTTATTTGTCCATTCTACTTTGCATAGTTAAATGTTCATTCTATATGCTGTTTGTTAAATTCAGAATAAACAATATTTAAACTTAAAGCAGTGATTCCACCTTTCATTATACCTTTCTCCGGCACTCATCCTCCACCTCATCTTTCCTATTTATAAATCATAAATGTTTCTATTAAATAAATGTCTTGACATTCACATTTATATAGGGCTTAACAGCAACAAACTTTATCTGTAGTGTGAAGAATAGTTTAGCTATATAGAGAGGCTAATCATCAATAGGTAGATCCCTAGGCCACAAAGTCTTTGGCCATATCTGTAAAACCCTTAGCACAGTGCCTGGTACAAAGTAGGCACTTAAAAGATTCTCATTTACTTACCTTCCTATGAAAGAGAAAAAAAAAAAATAGGAAAAAATGGCTTCCCTTCAACTTCCACAGTGATAGCAGCAGAGAGGGCTAAAAAAATCATATAATTTTTAGACTTTTCATAAACATTAATGGAAATGTTGGTCCTCTAAGATACTTATCTAATAATTAATAAATCAATACACATATTGATCCAGTCTCTACCTCAGATCTAGGTTAAAATTTAAGCTGGTACTCTGATTTGTGAACTTTTACTTAATTTTGCCCAAACTTAGGCTCATCACACCACTTTCTAGATATCTACAGGCTGTGCCTTCACACAGCCTTCCTCTATGTCTTCCCTCGCTTTGCTCTTCAGCTCTAGCACGGAGAAGAGCAAAAAAAATCAATCCTAATCATCCTGGAAAGGATAATTACCCTGTAACTCCATTCACCTTTCTCTGTGATTCAATGTCTAAGACACTCTTCCATGGTCACCACTCCCCTAATATGTATTGTCTTCCCCATTAGAATGTAAGCTCCTTGAGAGCAGACAACACATTGGCTTGTGTCCCATATTTAGTATAGTGCCTGACACATAGAAAGTACTTAATTTTTTTTCATTCATTCATTTGTTCACTACTGGAGGAAATGAAAACTCAGTCATACTGATCTAACAGTTATAAATGAAATCAAAAGACAAAGAAGTTCCAGCTGAGTGGAAGGCTTTCTCAAAATTCTCCTCAGAGAGGTATATAAAGGAATTATCAGAATTAGTCTCATCAAATGATCAAAAGCAACAGAAAACATTTTATAGAAAATTTAATCATTTCATCCTGCAAATCGAGTTCACTATGAAGAATATTGCTATATCCCAGCCAATTAATGTTGCAATGAATGAAACAGAGAAGCTCTATGGAAAACCTGACCACATTCTCCAAATTTAAGTAATGCAAAGGGGAAAAAAAAGCTATACGATATTATTCAAAGTTAAGAATTTAAAGAGACCACAAGATTATAGATGACCCATATGTCCTGTTCCTATATATTATAAATACTTTCTTCCAGAAGAGAATTGTAAAATGCTGGAAAAGTTAAGAACTAAACAATATAACAAAAAAATTAAACTGACTGTATCTTAACTGACAAGTAATAATTGGTTGCCAATGTGAGAATCATTTCAAAATCAATAACCTATGTCTTTTCTGCTAAATTAACTCAGTAGACCAAAGGTTAAAATTAAGACACAAGGAAAAAAAAGATAAGAGAATACAAGTTTCTTGAGTTCAGAGAAAATGTCTATTTATTGATTGATTTGATATCTATATTATTTAGCATAGTTTTGACACAAGAGTTTAATTTTTTATTAATCAATTACCAATAGCATGCAATTACAACTGTTCTAGCCCAATCTATTTAAACAGGTTGTTGACTCTTAAAAATAGGAAAGGGATGAAAGTAAAGCCATCACCTCTGATTATTATCACATCAAAGAAGCCAAAAGACCAAGTTAGGACCCTAGTTAGCCAGGAAACATTGCTTTCCTTGACAAGTGGACAGATATGGGCAGCCAAAGGCAAAATGAGTTTAAATTCCAATTTCATCTGCAAAGCATTTTGAGGAAGATAATAGAAACATTTAAACATGATAGCTTTACAAAACAATGAAGAACAGAAGAGAAAAAAATGAATACGCAGACATCTTGGCATGAGACACAAGGAAGGTGAAGAATCCCAGGAGCATTTAGAGATTAAACTGGAAGAGGACAACAAGTAGACATAACATTGAACTTATACGCCGGCATTTCTAAAGTAATATGCTCTCATTGTCAAGGACACTAGTATCACTATTTTACGACTAGCCAAATTCTAATATCTGAAGTATTATATAAACAGAAATAGAAATTATATTTCAGAAAATGAAATAAGGGAAAATAAACAAATGTGGCCAAATACAAACAAAAAAAAGATTCATGCTAAAAATGACACAATTTTAAAGGTATTTGGAAATTGATTTTCAAAAATTCTCAAAGGGGGAAATATTCTAAAAGAATGTAAAAGTTCGGAAATGCTGTTAATAACATGAAAAGTAACCAAAAAAACCTATATAGCTATCAAATAATATGACTTCTTTTTCATTTCTATAAGATCATATAATCTATGAGATCTATAAGATCTCTATAATCAAAAGAGAATTTTTGGGACACAAATAAAATCAAGTGGAAAAAGAATGAATATTGCCAAAATTATGACATCCATTTGGATGAGCCACCATTGATTATCCATCTGTATGTATATAATATCTTAGACAAGAAGTACAAATGAAAAAATAAGCCCAGAATTGAAGAAGGCAATGACCTATATTCCATTTGGGAAATTAGTCCTTTCTATCTGTACCCTAACCCAAAAGTACTATTTGTTAATGTCTATATTCTCCCAGAGGTGATATATGGCTGCAACTCATAGAACACAATTATGGTAAGCCAGGCCTAAATAAGGCATGTCTGTGGTGATTGGAGTTTGAGATAATGAAATGTGACAAATGTAGGTGATCTAGCAGTTAACAAAAGGAGGTTTATTTAACCATAGGGATAGAAGATATTCAGTGAATATCAGTAAATTCAGCTGAGGGAAACTGTCCTGCCTCTCTATTGGCCATGAGAGAATAGCTCCAGATTCACTGATCCCTCGATCTGTGACTTTCATAAGAGAATGATCCAAGCCTTAGCCCCTTTAGACCAATTAAATCTCAAGAACAATTTCAATCCTAAAAAAAAAAAGAAAAGAAAAGAAAAGAAAAAGGTGTGTTTGTTTCAATAACTTTCAAGGAAAAATTAACCTAGCCTGAATAGTGTAGGACCTTAGGAAAAACTAGCCCAGATTGTGTTACAGAGAGACTAATCGATGTTGCTGTCAGTGATCTCAAAATGAAAGCTTCAGTTAACTAAGGCACAGTGGAAAGATAAAAGATGGAAGCAAATAATCTGTAACACAGACACAATAATTCTATATAAGGAAAGGCATAAAAGCCATTACTGAAGACGTTTGTTTCTGGAAATGAGGTCAATTGTTCATGTAGAGAGAACAAGGGATAGCAGATCCGAATCTGAGCATTGTACTGGTGTTCTTAAAACTATTAAAAAAGGGAGGATTTGTAGAAGGACAAAAAATCAAGTTGGATGAAAAGGCAGGGACATTTTAGTGACAGGTACCAATGTAGGAAATGCCTTTGTCAAAGGATGGCTGAGTCATTGAGATGAAATTTAAATGTATAGCACTGTTAGACATTAAAAGGGATCTCACTGAACCTCCAGGTTCCCTCCCATGTCCCATGAGTTGTCCATATCCTCATCACTCAAGCAGTTATCATAAACAAGCATTTATTAAGCACTTACTATGTGCCAAGCAGGAGCAGTCAGGTGGCTCAATGGAGAGAAGGCTGGTCCTGAAATCAGGAAGACTCATCTTCCTAAGTTCAAATATGGCTTTAACTACTTAATAGTTGCGTGATTCTGCTCAAGTCACTTAATTTTATCAGTCTCAATTTCTTCATCTGGAAAATGAGTTGGAGAAGAAAATGGCAAACCAGTCCAGTATCTGCCAAGAAAAACCCAAATGGAAGAGTAAGACAAGACTGAAACAAAACTGAACAACAATCCAAAATGTTTAGCACTGGAGATATAAACAAAGATACAAAACAATCCATGACCTCCAGGAGAGTACATTCTTTTGAAGGAGATAACATGTAAATAACTAAGCAGATAGATATAGAAGATACATGCAAATTGGATGATGTTTATCAGACTAATTATCATCCCAGTGGGATGATCCCATCTAACATTGGAGCCCTTCCTCCCCTTCTTCTCTCTTGTTGCCCTCCTCCCCATCATCAACAGTTGACTGCCATCTTTTCCTTCTAGAATACAATTCCTTGATGATATCAAGTCAGACAAGGCAGAAAAAAAACCTGAATTAAAATAAAAAATGTTGGGGGTGAGGGGAATTAAGGTTAAGAATGGCTAAAGAGATTTGCCTAGGGTCATAACCATTAGCAAATTTTATAAGCTACAGAGGTTAGATAAAAAACTCCAATAAACCAGCAAAGTGAGCAAATACCTGCCATGTGATTAGGTTAGGAATTAGTGTAAGAGATCAGGGTGGTTGTGCTATGTAAGAAACAGTGCTTTACCCAGCTAAAAGTTCTCCAGGCTTTGAATTTCCCCAAGTGCTGCTTTGTCTGTATCTCATGGATTTTAATGTGCTCTCATTGTTATCATTCTCTTTATTGAAATATTTATTCTGTGATTTGTTCTTTGATCTCTGACCCTCTCATTCTTTGGAATTCAATTGTTTACTTACCAATTAATTTTTTTATTTGTTTCCACAGCCTTTTTTGGAATGATTGAATGTAATTTGTATTTCATTATGTTCTGAAAAAGATGTATTTAAATTTTTTTTGCAAAACACCCACAAAAACTCTTCTGAGCCCCTCAACTTCTAGTACTTCTCCTTCCCACCCGCAATCCCCAAATCCTTATGTTTACTTTGCATGCATCTGATATTCACTTCTATGTGTACATGATGTTTCTTCCTTACCCCACAGTCTTGGCAAGGAGAGAGACGGTTTCATTTTCCTCCCCATTAGACTGTGAACTCTTTGAAAGCAGGATTGTTTTTTGCCTTTCTCTGTATTCTGAGTGCTTAGCACAGTGCCTGACACGTAGCAGGTGTTTCATAAATGTTTATTAACTCATTTTCTTTTATATCCTCAATGCTCGCTGACATTTAGCAGACACCAAACAAAGGGTGATTGATTGATAGATTGGTGAATAAATATGAATGATTATATACTCAGTTCACAGCAATGTTGTGAGGAAACTGCTTTGCAAATATTAAAGGACTATATAATGTTTCAGACTTACATAACACTATAGAATTTGAATTATTATTCTTATAATGATTAAAAAACATAATATAGCCGTAAGTTATAAATCAAAGATCAGTCTTCGCGTGTACATAGCACGGAAAAGAAAGGTCAGATGGCTGGTCTGTTGGCCCCTCCCAGGGACTCGATTAACAACTGTGCTGGGGGAGGAGAGAAAGATCTCATGAATCATATGCAATTTTTCACTTGACTAATGAGTTTACATTCCCCACATTAGTTCTGTAGGACCAAAGATTATGGAATGAGGTAAGTGCTTACTAAACTTCAGACTTTATCGTACTTGGGTTTGTCCAGAATTCTCAAGTTTAACCATCCTTTAATCAAGGAAATAATCTCCACTGACAAAGGCTGGACTTAATCCTAGATTAAGAGGATTTCTGGTTGCTTTATTTTAATGCCCTTTACATATTGCCAGAAAAGAAAACTATGGGAGATTTACATCTGCATACCACTAGGAGAAAACAACCACAAATCACATAAATCTCAAGGTTAAAAATCCACCGACTTCATTCAGGAACCTTCTTTACTTCTGCTTCCTACCTGTTACTCATAGGCTCTCTCCTCCTCACTCTAAATATCCACCCCTAGGAGACCTTATCTCCCAGGACACACCACACTTATGTGCCCATCCCAATGGCCACCTTTGGTGAGTAAGCAATTAGGCGTGGTATCTCTGCATAAACACTCATTGGGACTCTGTTATCAGCAACCAGCTGGGCGCAGCCCACTCAGAATGCAGGGGACTTGTTTTAGGATTGATAAAATTGTTGCTTAAAAAAACACCTATATAAAATCTTAGATTAAACGTCTTCCTCCATCAGACTGTTCCAATGTAAGTTATTTTTCTTGGATTCTCTTATGATGAACCCATCTGGAACAAAGGTGTGGCTTTTGGAGTCCGGTGCTTAGATGTGGAGACCTGTGACTAAGCAGGTAACATAATTATGTATTCCGTGGTTCAAATATTATAATTTGCTTAACCCAACAGATCTTTAAGCTGCTCATTGGCTAGATCCCTTCTGTTAGAGTAAATGGAAACCTGTAGGGGGAAAGCACAGGTAGGATAAGCGCAGGTTTGGAAAAGTCCTGGTCATGTTTTAACAGAGACTACCACAGGTACAGGAGCAGGAAGTCAACTTAAGTTAATTATGGGCCATCGAGGAGGATGAAGAAATAGCTGTGTGCTTTTGTGGGGGTAGAATGGAAATAATGACTCCTAGTCAGTCTCCCCTCTGCCTACAGGCTGTGTGTGTGTGTGTGTCTGTAGCCTGTGTTTCTACCTGACACTAGCTTCGCTGCAGAGTGAAAAGCATTTTACTGAATTAAACCTTTAGAAGGACTTCAAGCCATATGGCTGGAAAATGTCCAAAAAGCCAGCAGAGGTAGAGTGAAGTACAACTCAGAAAGAGAACTGAAAGCTTGGGCTGCTGATCGCTTTCCTCCTTGCTTCAGTTTTTCAAAGAATCATTTGAAACCAGTGGAGTTTCAAGTTATTCCTGTTAGTAGGAGGGTGTTTTCTTTACATGTTTATTTCCTCCAGCAGCTTACCTCAGTAAGTATTAAGCTCTTTGGTTTTTGCAGGCAGGTTGGCAAGGCTTCCCATCCATGGGGTAAGTAAATAAAAGTAACCAGTCCTGGCCAACAATAATGAGGTTAGTGTTGCCTGGCTTAGAAAGTATTTTATTGAAAAGATACACAGACCCCGGTAAAAACTTTCAGTTGCTAATAACAATAGGTATTTGGGTATACAGAACTTTTAGAAGGTATTTTTTAAATAGCACCAAAACAGAAAGTCCTTCCATCAAGTCCCAGATTTCTCTTTTTAGTAAATTTCCAAGAGGTACAAGTAAACATAGCTTTATGTGCCCCAAATATAAGGATCTAAGATGGAAGAAAAATTGGGGATTGTGAAGATAGTTGACCAAAGCTAGCAATCCGGTAGCCCCACCAATTGTGTTTTGGCTACTTTTCTGGGTGCCAGGACACTGAGAATCTGCAGAGTGTCCAGAGAGTGATGAAGGGCTACAAGTTCATTCCATAGGAAGACTAGTGGAATGGAATCATAATAATTTATCCAAGAGAAGATTTAGAGGAGCCATGATAATTATCTTGTATTTGAAGGAGTGGAATATTGTTTTGCTTGGCCACAGAGAGGAGAACCAGGAGCAATGGGTAAAATTTGCAAATAAACATATTTAGAAAATGCCTGGGAAACCCTTCAAAATTTAGAACTACCCAAGTGTAGAAGAAGCTGCCCCAGGAGACTTTGTGGGTTTTCCTCGTTGGAGATTTTTGAGCAGAGGGGAAATGACTACTTGTCAGACACATAGAGCATAGAAGTAAACACAAATCCTCATCACCTTGAGGTGATCCAGCCTTTGTACAGATTGGTTTAAATGTTCCCTGAGGACTCTTCCAATTCTGGTAATACTGAGTCCAGACAGGTAGTACTAGAGGCAATATAAGAGAAAGGTAGTGGGTACTGGGGGCTTCCTGCCCTCAGTCTTTCCCTAGACTCAGTGATTTGTAGTCTTCAGATCCAGACTGGGTTTCTTAGTCAACAGGGTGAAGAATCAAACCCTTGGGAGGGCTTCTAGCCCTATGGCTACACCTATACTCTTTCCATATTCAAGGAGGACTTCTGTTATAGGCGGCTAAGAGAGGAATCTTCTACATTTGCCTTAGGCTGTGTGCAAAAAAAAGCCTTAGGGCCCCTCAGAATTACAGCATAGATTTTCAGAACTTTTGTCTACCTGAAGCATCAACTACTTTCAGAAATATAGAAGAAAAAAACTCTTCCCTTTTCGATGAAATCTTTAAACTTGAAAATTATATAGTTCATACTGATTTTATTGCTGGAAAATTGAAAATTAGGAGCTTTTGTTCAGACTGAACTGAAATCTGCCTCCTAAATTCTACCTATTAGTCTTATTTAATAACAACAATAATAAGTTCTCATATTTATATAACACTTTATAGTTGTGTGTTCCTCACTTTTACAGAGGAGTAAACTAAGGCTCAAAGGTATTAAATGACTTGTGCAAGGTCCCACAGTTACTATTTGTGTGAAAGCTATTGCTGTAATCCGGCCTCTTGGAGCCTAGAAGAACAAAATGTGATAATCCTTTAAATAATAAAAGCCAGAGACCTAATCTTCCCTACAATGCTCCCAAGTAAAGAGAAGACCTAGTTCCTATTTGTTAACATAAGCTGCTAATGTTATTCACATGCAATTTTCTTTTTTTTTTTTTTTAATATAACTTTTTATTGATAGAACAAAGGCATGGGTAATTTTTTACATTATCCCTTGCACACACTTCTGTTCTGACTTTTCCTTTCCCTTCCTCCACCCCCTTCCATAGATGGCAGGCAGTCTTATACAATTCATATGCAATTTTCATTTTCAGTTTTATTTTACACCATTTTTTATACCTAAATATTTAGGTCTGTGTGTGTTGCCTTGAACTGACTCTTAGTTTCCTATTTTTTTCTCTCTCTTGTTATTTTGTCTGCATTGTTCTTCCCTCCTGTGTTTCTACTTATTAAAAATCTTCCTAACATCTTTTAATGGTTTTGATGAATTCCTTATCTTTGAACTTTCTGTCTCAGTTTACCTAACTGTTTCTCCAGTTCTTCCTTTCCTCCCTTATGGTACTCATGCAGACTATTTCTACTGAAGCAGACCTAATGTGTCTTGTTTATTCATATGAACTTATTTTCTCCCTAATGTTTTCTTGTTTCATGTCTGGTTTCTCTTCATTGGATTCCTGTTTCCTCCTTTTTTTCTCTCTCTTTTTTTTTTAATCATCTAAAATCCATCATTAATTTTTCCCAATTTCTCTTCGAGGTTCTCTTTTGCAAATTGTCTTTTCTCTCACAAGGGGTTGCATGGAATAGTGGAGAATGAGGCAGCTTCAGAGAGATCTGGGTTCAAATTTTTCCTCTGCTGCATATTAGTTGTGTGACCTCAGGGAAATCTCAGCACTTCAGACTCTGAGCCTATAATTGAGAGTCTTTGCTGATAAGAATTTATAGAGGGAGTCCATTCCTCCCTAACCCTTCATAGTGTGCTTGTATTCAAGTAAGTTGCTTTATATCACCTTTCTAGGAATTGTTCTCTCATCATAGTTCCATCACCAGTACCTGCATAGTTACTGGTACATGGTAGGTGTTTGATAAATGTTTTGTGATTGATTGAAGGAGGAGTGTGAGTAAAGCTATTCAAACATAGAAAATCTTTCCAAAGGTTAGTTCCTGCCTTGTTTTTATAGAAACTCTTCATAGTCCTTGTTCTCCACCTGAAATGGCATTTCTGACTCTTCATCATACAAGTACCCTTTGTTCAAACTATATTTACTACACGTCCTCATGCAGGTCCCCACTGCCTCTCATTCTGTCCCTAAATAAAACCATCTGCCAGTGGTTAAATTCATCTTCCTCTTGCCCAAGCTCCACTTTATAACATACACCCCAGTTCAAATTCTAAATCTACCTTCCTTTTGCATTTTTGATACTTGATCATTGCCGTGAACATCCAACACCCAAGACACACCAGGTGATTTTTTTCCAAAAGGTAATGAACAAATTATTTTGTCTTGCCCCCTGGGCTCAAGATTTCCCTAGTGCTTTAATTCCTCTTGGTATAAAGGCTGACTGACTTGATTCTTGTATGTGTACAAACACTCACAAACCTTTTTGTAATTTGTAGCATCCAAAAGAAGTCCAATTTCCTTCATGTTCCAAAGCTTTCACTAAGTCCTTTTCCCCAGGAATCTGAATAATAATTCCTGACATCCATATAGCACTTTAAAGTTTCATAAAAATCCTGTGAGTATATAGGTGCTGCATATCTTTATACTTCTTAGGCTATTTAAATCAAGATCAAATATGGGATTACCATTTGATAGCTGGGGAAACCAAGGCTCAGAGGGTTAAATGATTTGCCCATGGTCTATTAGCTAGTAAGTGTTGGAGGTGAGATCTGAACATCTTGCTGAATGCAATTCTAGGCTCCATCTATTTAGGAAGTAAATGACAGTAAATATGGCATATGTTCATACATATTGAATTAATAACCAAGGCCCTTGCTCACATAATCTCTTGCTGGGCATCTGTTCTCATTCTTTGTGTAGTACTTTCTCACCACAAATCTTATGAATGAATCTTCCTGCTGTCTTCTTCCCCTCATAGAGGATCCCCAGATCTTTTCATGTTTTTTTTGTGTGCTTCTCCTACTATTACCCTTACAGAAAAGAAAGTGCATGCAACAGTATTTTTTTCCTTTCTCCCATTTTTTTTAATGATTTTGCCCCACCTCTTCCACTTTTTGTCATCAAATTATTTCAAAGTTCCCATTTGTAACAAACATTCCCTTAGTGAGGCTCTGTTCATCCCAGTTTCCAACGTTATCTGATTCTTGAGCATTATCACTTCCCTTTTTGCTCTTTAAGTTCCAAATTACTTGTACCCATCACATATTCTCAGTGCCCTCGGCTCCTTCCACCAGCTCAGTTTCTTACATGAGTTGGCATAGCAGGTCATAGAGTTGCCATTTCCTCACCACTTCTTTCTGCACCTCCCCCTTTTGATCCCAATGTTTCCTCCATCCCAATATAAATTAATCCAGTCTAATCAAGCATTCATTTATTTAATCCATGATTGGAACCAATATATAAAAACAAAATAAATAATGACCCTACCTTTTATGGTTCTACTTAAATCCTATGTTACTCATACATCAAACTTAAATTCATTTTATCTTTAAATTCTTGCTTGATAGATGAGAAAACTGAAGCAGAGAGAGATTTAATGACATAACCAAGGTAAAGTGTCTAGCTACTAGCAGGAACAGGACCAGAATCTGGGAGTCCTAATTCGTAGTCCGACGTTTTTCCAATGTGTCATATACTCATGTTATAGAGTAACCAATCTTGGCTTTCTAGATTTGCTTTAGGAATTTGCCTGTGGACTCGGTCATCTTCTTTTATGAAAGTGGGTGATATTTAATTATTTTTAGTGTGTGTGCATATATATATATATATATATATATGTATATGTATAAAACATACATTTATAATATGTATTATAGATGCATATATTATATATAATTATTGTATGCATTATATATAATGCATATTTATCACATAGAATATGACAATAGAAAGGGATCTGTGAGTTCACCCAGCCCGGTCCATATGTGAATAAAAGTACACTTGCCAAAATCTTATCGATCTCTAGTTGAATATTTCTATTGATGAACTTGGTACCTAGTAACCTACCTCATTACCTAGTCCAGCTTGGAGCAATTTTGATTAAAAAGTTTTTCTTTATATCAAGCTAAAATCTATCTTTTTATTATTTCTAACTCATTTTATCCTCTGGGGCTTATTAGCAAAGCAAATCTAACCCTTCTTCTTCATGTCTTCAAGTATTTGATAGTAGCTATCATTTCTTTCCTAAATCTTTACTTCTCCAGGATAAATATTCCCAAAACTTTTAATGAGTCCTCATGTGGTATATTATGGGCCAGTATATTGGGAGAACTGGAGAAATATAAGTTAAGACCCCCACATATGAACATACTCCCATATCTTTAGTTGAGATTGTTGTTGTAGTGCAGACCTGGAGCAGTTTGGGCTAACTTCGTCCTCCAACAGCTCAATCTGGGATCCACGTGTTGGCAATTTGGACAGAGCATAAGGTAGTTCTGAGAACTTTAGTAGGGATTTCTTGAAATCCCAAGGAACTGCCTTTCTTGCTGCTTTTAACCTTCTTGCAGTTGCCTTTTATTTCTTGATTTCCTTGAATTTTTTTTTTCCCCATACCACCTGAAGGTATTGGAAGATGTTTTTAGTAAAAGGACCTTGTTTGAAGCTTCAGGCTCTGAGCTGAGTGATCATTGTACCATCTGTTCAACTTCACCCAAATGACTGATAATAGGCGAGGGATATGGTGCATTAAAAGAGAAACTTAATGACATAACCAAGATGAAATGTCTAGTTAGTTGCAGGAACAGGACCAGAATTTGGGAGTCTTAAATCTTTGCTTTGAAAATAGTCCTGGGTGATCCCTGGGTCCTCAGAAAACTGCCCAGGTAGTCATGAGTGAAATGACATTTGGACAGCTCCAGCAGAAATAAGATAATGGTGAAAGCAGTGGTGCCCTGACCTGTAAAATAATACCCCTCTCAGCAATGCCAGTGCCAGAAACACCAGAATAATGGGAAAAACAGTGGTGCCCTGGAAACAATAGCACTGCCAGCAGGGAGACAGTGATCTTGGTAGTGACGCCCAGCTTGCAAACAGCTCTTATAGTGGAACACAGTGATAGCTGAGTTTGTAAGCCTTAACCCAGCCTGGAGACAACAGTGTGAGCCTGGACCCAGAAGCAGCTGTGGTAGTGTTTGGGCCAAATGGGCCCCAGGAATGAAGAGCATGTGGGCTAGAAGCAGTCCTAAGTAAGCCTTGGCCAACCATGGGCAGGCTAGAAGCAATAGGAGTCATAGCCAGCAAGAGGAACAGACCAATGCAGATACCATTCTTGTTTTTTTAATGGGACTTTTTTTAACTTTGCTACGACATGTGGGTAAAAAGACTAGTGAAGAAAGAAAGGATGGCATGGACCCAGAACAGTTTGGGTTAATTTTGTTCTTGAGTGAATTAATGTGGGATTCAGCTCTAGACTCTTATGGCAAGAAGAGCATAAAAATAGTTTTTAGGACTTTGGGAGAAAGTTCTTAAGAATGCTAGGAATCTCCTAGAAGACTGCTTTTAACTTTCTTGAAGTTGGCTTTTATCCACTTTTATCTACAATGGTTTCTACCTGGAAGTTTCACAATATGTTTTTAGTAAAAAGACTATTTGAACCCTTGGGCATCTGCTGAGCCATTGAATAGATGCAGAATAACCACAACCTGAACATGTAGCACAGACTCCAATTTCAACACCCATTTGGTCTCTGTCCTCAAAGCTCTGGTTTGTCCATGTCCTTCCTAAAATGTGACACTAGAAGTGAACACAATGTTCTAAAGAAAAGTGCAACAGGATTCTCACCCCATCATTACAAAGGATATAACTATCAATACAGTTTAAGAAAGTATTAGCTTTTTTGGTTGGCAAATCCACACTGCTGACTCCTATGGAGCTTATTCTCTAGAAACCAGAGATCTTTTTTAAATATAAAATGATATCTAGTTTTGTCTACCACCATTGTATACTACCCATGGTATATTACCCAATATTTGTTTTTAAAAATGCTTTTCTCCAGTGCCTTTTTCTGTTCCAATTTCTATGATCCTTCTATGACTTTGTTTTTCCTATTTAGATACTTGTGGATATTGATTCTGTTGTCTGACAAATTAGCTACCCTTCACAGCTATATGCTATCTGTAAATCTGATAAATATGACTTTTATGCTATTTTCTAAGTCACTGATAACATTGAAGTATATAATGCAAGGACACAGTGCATCCGATGCTTTCCTAGAGATTTGTAAGTTGATGTTATTCCATCAAATATTCTTCTTTGGCTCTAGTCATTTACTCAGCTCCAAACCCACCTATCCAGCCTATATCTTTCTATCTTGTCCCTAAGGATATCATTAGAGATGGTCTCATTAAAGATGCCCGTATTCTCTCTCCCCACAAAAAAGGGGCAGATAGGTGGTACAGTAGATGAAGTACCAGCTTTGAAATCAGAAGGAACCGAGTTCAAATCCAGCTTAGACATTTGATACTTTCTAGTTATATGGGGGCAAGTCACTTAACCCCAGTTGCCTAGGAAAAAATTTAAAAAGATGCCAATATCATTTCCCTGACCTACCAGATTACAAACTATTTGAATTGTTTTAGGAAGATTCTGAAGATCACCTGGCAGAATAAAATACCAGACACAGAGGTTCTTTCTCATACTAAACTTCCAAGCATTTCAACTCTACAGCAGAGAGCACAACTTTGTTGGGCTGGCCACATTGTTCAAATGCCAAATGTACACTTGCCAAAAATTATTTTATGGATAAATCGCACAGGGCAAGCACTCACAAGATGGTCAGAAAAAGCAATACAAGGACACTCTCAAGGTCTCTCTTAACAACTTTAGAACGAAGAGTATGACATGGGAGACACTGACACAGAACTGCCCAGCATGGTGAGCCTTCATCAGAGAAGGTTCTGGGCTCTATGAGCAAAGCAGAATTGAATTAAACCAAAGGAAATGTGAGATGCGCAAAATTAGAAGCTCCTCCAAGTGTTCATATGGATTATTTGTGTCTGACCTGTGGCAGAGCATTCTGAGTTCATAATGATCTAATCAGCCAGTCGGACACACTGTAATTTGACTCTAATATAATGATATCATTTTGGTCCTCTTCAAGATTGAAGGACAACAACCAACCAACCAACTAACCAACAAAAATAAAATAATGTTATTATGACATAACTTGAATTCCCTGAATACAATCTGGCTCAAAAAGAGGTTACTTTCTGTTCTAAATACTCATAAAGTTGGCTCCAACAGCAAGCACTGATTAAGCTGAAATTTCAGGACTTCGGCAGTAATCAAAGTCAAACTCAAAAGCTCAGCCTGAATAATCTACCCATTTTCCTTTTTGTAAAGTCAGGAAAACATTTTCCTGTTTTAGGACCACCTTTCTTGTCCTCAGTTTATCAGAGATGGCTCACTGATGATATGGTTCTCGTTATTTAAATCTCCAGTTCTTTTAGGATCCTTTAATGTGGTCATTCTTGATCTTGTTGCTTGTGTCTATTGAGGTCAGCCATCTGATTTTTAAATTTCTTCTATATTAAATTTCATCTCCTTTAATTGTACTTGTTCTATCCTTCAGAATAGTGTGTTAGCTGTGGTTCAAAAATAACCTTTAGTTTTATGCTTCCAATACATATTCAAATATTAATGAATGGAGATGATGGTATGATTGTTATTGGTCTTGCTGGCTAAGAGTTATTTTTCATATTTTTCTTTTTTTGACTAAGATGTGTTAAGCTCTGAAAGTAAAAATTCATTTAAGCATACAATGATTTTCACATGAAATTAGTAGTTGTGTGTTTTTCTTATTAAAAAGAGAGGAATGGGTGGGTAATGGGAGGGTAATGTATCAGCAAATGAGAAATGTAATGAAAACATAAAAGTATCAATGAAAATGCTTTAAAGAAATTAACTATTATAATTTGCGTAACTGTATGAAAAAGTCTTTAGGACACAAACTTTCATAGAGGTATCACAAGACATATGATTTTAACCTCAGAATCTTGAATTTCAGGGAGAGCTCTAATTCATTCACTCTTTTCACCATTAGATACTTCCAAGTGAGGATTGCTCTTTCTCAGACCAACTTTTCTTTTGGAATGAAGTCTTTGTATCTATAACAAATCTGTAATAATAACCCATGTTTTATAGAGCTTTAGAGTTTGCAAAGCACTCATATACTTTATCTCATTTGATCCTTACAAATTTCCTAGTAAGTAGGCAGCATTGGTATTATTAATCACCCCTTTACAGATAATTAATCTGAGTCCCAGAGAGGTTAAAGTGATTTGCCTATAAAATAACTGGCAAAGCCAAGATTAGAGTTGAGGTCCCTGGTTCCTTGTCTGCTAGTCTTTCATTAGATCCATTAGATTAGATTAGCGCTGTTCTTTTCTATACAGTCTCTTTAAGTAAGCCTTTCACGTTTCCAAGAGATATCTTCCATAGTTTCAGGGAAATAAATGGTTAATAAACAGATGGGGATTGTAAAATTCATTTCCTAGACTCGTTTTTCCTAGATTTTAGCCATGCATTATTCCTATAACATTTTTTTTTCTATCTAGCTGGAATGACCTTTCCCTTACCCTCCATATCCCCAAACCAAAAACAATTCCCAGTAAGAAGATCAATACGAATTGGCAAAAACAGTTTCTTGATTTCTTCTATTGGTCTTTTTCATATGCTACACACAGTATAAAGTCGTTCCTGGATACTTAGTTGTGGACAGATGGAGAGCAGTAACAGAAAGGGTGAGTTGAGAAGTTCCACAATGAAACTATGTTTAGCTCCTTCGGGTAGCAACTTTGTTAGAATATAGCTACAAGCATACTCTGTGTGCCTGTAGCTTCTTTTGGGCAATTACCCAGGAGCAGCAAAAAATATGAATGTACTTACACAGTGAGAAAATATGAAAATATTCCAGTTTACTATTTTCCCACAGTTAAATTAAAAGGGTACTGCAGGAAAGCAAGCCTAGAACTAGAATACCTGTCACTGGAGTCCAAAATAATAATCATAACTTCAAGGATTGATGAGTTTATTCAACACAAATTAAACTTCTCAGGGCCAATTTTTACACTTAAGATCTTGTGTTCAGTTTGACATAGGTGCTTAAAGAAGCTTCAAAGTCAAAACTAAAAATAAAAAGCATCCAGTAAGCTTAAGCATTCATTCCTCCTCCACAAAGAATTCACTCACCTCTGGATCAACTCATAAAAGGTAGACTACATCCAGTATGTAGGGAGATGTGTTTTGAGTGGGGTGAGGTGGGAAGAAAAAGGAGGATACTAGATACTATTAAGAGTGCTTAAGCGCTCTTCTCTCTAATTCTTTGGCTTGTTGCTGTTGCCTAACAATTCACTTAAAGCTGAGGTTCGGGGTCAAGTTAGGGTTTTCATCAAAGTTGGGGATATTAATAACAGCTAGCATTTTAATATAACCAACCATGTGTGGGACACAATAACTATTTCATAAATATTATCTCATTTGATCTTCACAATGACACTGGAAGGTAGATGCTAGTAATACCTACTTAATACAATTGAAGAAATCTATTCAGAAGTTGTGACTTGCCCAAGATGCTCAGTGTTCAATATTGTACAATTCTCAAGATGTACACTGAATTGGGTATAGAATGGGTATTTCCTATACACAAGAAAATTGTTTTAAAAAGACACAAAAGATTTGAAGCATGCACTGACAAAACTTAAGTAACCAGTAACATATTACAAGCATGATTACCATCTCCCAGGAGGTTGAACCATAAGCACTCCATCATAAAGCATTTGGTAAGATAGCATTTCTAGGTATCACCTCAATTCTGCACTATAGTCCCACTATAGCAGATATCTCCTGGGAAGCGACGCCAGACATTGGGTTTGTTCTCTTGCCTGGTGGTCACCTTCTTTCAAAAGAGCTCAAATAATTGTCCAATATTCTTTCCAAATACCCCCTAAGGAGTTAGCTTCTTCAAAATTTCAGACTCACAAAATAGCCCCCAAGCTTGGATGCCTCCATCCTATATGGGGTCACTACCCATTAACCCAAGATCAGACAACAAGAAACTCAGAAGATGCAGCCCCCAAACCAGGACCAGGCTCACTTAGGAGCACAATGCCTTTATCTGCCACATTAATGGAAGAGGCAAGCTACCTTTTCCGTAACCATAAACAGTCCCAAGTGATCCTCAGCAGAGAGAAGAAAAAACCAGAGCCAGAGCCAGAGATCCTCCCTTTATAAAGGTTCAGTGACTCATCAGTCTCTTGCTCAACTGCAGATAAGACAGTTGCTTTGTCATCTGCATGTGCAAACCCTTCAAGGCTAAGTCAGACATGGCTAGAACAAGCCTGAGGCCCATCATCTCCAGAGAGCACAAGCACTGAGTCATACCTGACTGTTCCATGTGTGCTCCTATGCAACTTTTGGTTATACTAGTTTTTCTAATTAAATAGGGCTCAAAGAACAGGTTTGGATTTTGAATTACAACACAGTGGGGAGGGAAATGTGGGGTTGCAGGGTGCAATAGTCAAATAGTTTTAATATAATGTAATATATGTAATATGTAATATGTAAATGTATTATATGTAATATGTAAAATAATAATTTAATATAAGCAACTATTATTATTACATGTCAGAGATTCAAAGAGATGTTGTCAGAGACAACAAAGAGATTGTTGTTTCTCTCAGATGAGATTTCCTGGAATGCTATTCAATAATACCCAATTTACAAAATACTTCTCCCTCCTCCCCTCCCCCCTACTTCCCACCTCACCCCCACCCCCACCAAAAAAAAAAACCATTGTAAATTCATTGTCCAAAACTTGGAACCCTTTCCCCCATAAGAATATTGTTTTAAATTATATTTAGGTTCCAAGCCTTTTTAGACCATGATGCTGAACTATATCCCAAGAGTACTAACCAGTGATCCTAGCAACAGCAAGATGTCTAATGCACCAAAGAGAAAGAAAAAAGAGGAAAAAGTTACCCACCCATTTTCTGAGTGAAGTCTAATGTTGAAAATGATTATTACTCTTTTGGCATTCTTTTGCATATGCTTCTTTTTACTCTGGAGACCAAGGGTGCTATGAAGATGGAAAGAATCTGAGCGATTTCCCTGTTTATTCTTTGGTCTGCACATACAGACTGAGCAATGTCATACATAGCTGACTTAGTGCCTCTGGAGTCCTGAGTAACTAAGGACAACACCTTGGACATTCCAACTTACCAGACTGTCAACCCTAGTAGATCAGCTGGAGTTCAAGGTTCATGTCAGGTCCCCAGAGCTCTAGTGATTCCCTGATCTAGAAGTAATCTCTCTCTCTCTCTCTCTCTCTCTCTCTCTCTCTCTCTCTCTCTCTCTCTCTCTCTCTCTTTTCTGAGCTCCCATAACAGACTATATCTCTTAGAGAAGACAATATATCCTTTTTTGTTGTCTAGTTTCACATATGTTTAATTTCCCTTACTAAACTGTAAACCAATCTGGGATTACAGCTTTTGCCGTAATCGACTTTTCACAGTATGCTGCACATAGTAACCACTTCATCTTATTTGAATAAATATTGAAGGAATAAATGTAATCAGTCCTCAACTCCCCACCTGGCCCTGTCATGCCCCAGAGCATTCTTTTCTTAAATTACTACTATCCCCTTCAGCTCAATCAAAATATTCATTCCTTCCATGTTAAGTGCTCTCTGCCAGGTGCAAAATGGAAAGCTATCTAATTGAATTAATTCACTCTAATATGGGAACAAAATCCAGAATTAGCCCTTTAACCATCCCAGATGTAATTGGTTGTTGTTTGAGGGCTTTTTTTCCCTAAGAGAGCTCAATTGACTTAAAAACTGGTAGGATAGAACAAATGAATAACAACAAAAATAAACTGTAAAATAAAATGAAGTGAAGATCTCTGGTGATGAAGGAGAAAAATATTGGGGATGGGTCTGCTCCACTAAGTTTTCTCTGCTCTCCGATTGGTCCCTTCTTACCGTTCTGGATCCAGGAACTCTGCACTTAGGATTGTGGCAGCGGCCAAGAGGGCTCTGACTCCGAGGAGAAGGGTGGGGCAGATCCATCCTGGAAATGTTAAGTGGACTTTTGTAAGTATGAGTCATTTATAAATTAGGTGTTTGTTTATTGCCAAGGACTACCCATAGACTGCTTGTAAAAATAACTCTAGTTTCACTACATTTAGTGAATACTATAGGTTCTCATGGCTGAAACTTGCAGAAAAATAGCTGAGCATCCAGTGCTCTGACTCCTACAAGGGTGGGGACCCAAGATTTGAACTTCTGCCTTTACCTTTTACTTCCTTTCACAGGAAGGACTTTTGAGGCTATCATTGCAGTTTTTCAGGCTATACAAATCAAGCTTTAAAAGAAGGACTTTACCATCATCAGTTAGAAAATGAGACTTTTCAGGATCGAGTAGCCACTCTCAAGGAGGAAGATGTAGTTTTATGATCTGGCATGGACCACAACCTTCCTTCTCCAGAATCCGACAAAGCGATGGAGCATGTAAATGAACAATTTTCCCCATTTAGACTTAGCTGCCCCTGGACTTTCTCGACAGCCAAGCAAGCAGAGGCAAAGTTTGCATTAGTATGATTTGCAAGCCACTCGAGATGAAGTACTTTCTGTGTTTTGTTTTTTGTTCAAGCCTTTGATTTCATAAATAGGTTTAGGCAGCAGGAGCCAGTGGTACCCAAGAGTCATTTGGTAAATTTTCAATGTGAGAATTTTACACTCTAGGAATTAGGAGACAAAAATAAACCTGGGCCTGATTTATTGTTTTGTTGATTGTCTAGACTTGGGAAAGTGTTAATGCAGATTAAACTTAAAAGTATGTTTACATAGATTCCTGTTCCCCTCAAGAGCCCAGTTGTTAAACATTTACAAGCATACCCCTGCTTTGTCTATAAATACTGTTTGAGCTCAGCAAGAATGCATGCCCCAGAAGGCTCAGGGAATGAAATCACTGCTGAACTGGAGGCCAGACTGGAAGATAGAATGATGATAACTGGCGTATATATAGTAGTTTAGGGCTTGCAAAATGCCTTAAGTCCATTCTCTCATTTGAGCCTCACAACATCTTTGAGTGTGGGTATTTCCTAGGATAGAAATTTCTTAAAATGGCAATACTTAACTTATATTAACCTTAGAGAGTTCCCTGGGGAAAATTAAGGGCCTTCCCCTATAGAGGGCTGGAACTTTGGAGAAGTATACTTGAAACAAGGATACTTACCACAAGGTGTTAAGTCAGTGGAATTGATGAGATGATGGTTCTTTAGTATACATATACTTAGTACTTAGCACAGTGATGTAATTCTCTAGTTCACACATACTCAGTATGCAGTAATGATATAATTGTATTAAAGTGTTTAAGGGCTGAAAAGGACTGGATATGAGACATTCCATTTTTGATCAACCTCCTGGTGGCTCTCCTGCTTCCTGCGCTCCTCCACTAAGATCAAGACTGGGCCAGAATAAAGACTCTGGGCTCTATTCCTGATCATTCCCGTGGTATCTATCCTGCTGAGACCAAGGCCTGTCGGAAGGACCTCCAGAAAGCTAGCCCGGACATTACACTCCCCATTGCCTCTCAACTTTTATACAAGAATTGGGACTTGAACTTTGCTTTTTCCAATACCAGATCTGCCCTCTGTCATATGCATTTATCTTTGATCTATCTCTACGTCAAAACAAAAACAATCCTTGATTGGTGACTTTAAAGAAGTCTAGTTAGTGATTAACAACTACATAACCACCAGGCTAATGAGGCAAACTGGGAAATCAGAGAGTTCTATCAGAGCCAGAGATTTATTATCAACCATACTAAAATTTTCTGTACCTTCAACCAAGATCTTCTGAATAAAGCAGTTTCCATGGAGCCCAACAGGCACGTGAATAGAATCTAGACATGGAGTCAGGAAAGATCTGAATTCAAATCCAGGCTCAGTCACTTAATAACTGTAACCCTGGTTGTCATTTAACATCTCTGTGCCTCAATTTCCTCCTCTGTAAAATGGGGATGATAAAAGCACCTACTTCCCAAAGTTGTTATGAGGTTTCATTGAGTTATTATTAGAATAATTGTCAAATCTTAAAGCACTAAATAAATGCTAGCTACTGCTATTACTAATTTGTGGAGGGATTATCTAATCTATTTATAAACCAACTAAACCAAATATAGACTGCCATTGCCCTCTGTCTCTTTCATATATTGTTCTATGTCATTTATTAGACAGATGGCCCCAATAGATACTTACTTATGTCACCTCATGTCTTTATAATTTAATTTCTGCCTATAGGTAATATTTCTTGATTTACCAACTTACAAATGAGTCATGTTCCAAATGTGTCTCTGTAAGAAGTATCGGTCATTCAGTCTACAAATCTACAGAGGAAAGCTACTTGCCTACTTAATTTAGTATCATCAGAACAGAGTCCTATTACTGAGGGACCCAAGTAAGTAGAAGAAGACATCTCACTATACCTGGGATCTCTCATACTTCTGGAGAACTTCTGCCATTTGCCTAAGGATCTCTACTTGTACTTTGGCTGTCTTGGCTATCTCATTGAAAGTTATCCAATATACTGTGACATATTTAACATGTATATGACTGCTTGCCATCCGGAGGAGGGGGTGGGAGGGAGGGAGGGAAAAAGTAGGAACAGAAGTGAGTGCAAGGAATGATGTTATAAAGAATTTTTTTTCAAAATAAAAAAAAAAAAAGAAACATCCAAACAGAAATAGTTGAGAAGAAGGTGAACAATGGTGTCCATCCCCTGTCATACATATTGCCAAATAAACTCATTGCTCTTTTCTGGAAACTTCATTTCAGTGTAGTAATGGACAATATCCTGAATAAGTCTTTTCTAAATCATTGGGACTTGTCATCTATTATGGAAAAACACCTGGATAAAGTATTGATAAAATGAAACAGTGAGAAAAAGTGAACAGAGAAGGGTGAATTTGGGGGTACTGGATGAAGATCAGTCTTAGTAAGCCCTCTCATGGGCCTAGAATTTTGCAATCATTCACCTTAACCTTGATCTCATTGAGGTCCTCTTCTAAAGACATTAGGAGCATTTACCTGTCCCGGCTTATACATTGATTCAGTGTCCACCCCTCCCATCTTCCCTGTATGATTTTTCTCAAATGCAAGTGAATGGCTAGGCTTTGACTGACCTCTGTGTCCTGAATATAAAAAAAGATATTACCAAAAAATTGAAGATATTGCCTGTCATATTTATGGATAGGTGAACAATTTATGAACAAAAAGAGGATAGGGAATAGTGTGAGGTATAATTTTGATTATAAATTTAAAACTTTTTGTACAAATAAAACAAATGTCATCATGATCAGATGGTGGATTAGTTTTAAAGATCTTGTTCTTATTTATCTAGGACCTTAGAAGGCAGTAAGTCTGTCATGACCTGTGTAATATGTATACACAAATATGTGCCCAGAACAAAGATTCAGGTGAGAAAAGATCTCTTATTCCTTTCATTCACAGTTCCATTTTAATTCTTTGTGTCGATAGATGTTATTTATTATAGACCTGCCCCACTTGGGGAGACCATAATACCTGGGTATTGTTGATAACTTCACAAAACTTAACTACTCAGTTACAATTCAAATCCTGCTAATTCTACAAAGATAACAATGGTAACTCCCATTCACATAATGTTTTAATGCTTAGGTGCTCTCTGTACAACAGTTCAATGAGTGAGATGTTATTCTGTTCCTCATTGTTTAGGTTTGTTGGCTTAAAATAAGAGTAAATAGCAATTGTTCCCTGTTTTGGCCAAAAACTTTGAGGGTCTCCCCTTCCAGGCTGATATTTTTTTGATAGCAAATTTTGTCTCAATTCTTACCTAGCTTTTAGCCATTGAATGGATGTTGCCTCAGAGACAAACTGAAACCTTTAATTTAGAAAGGTCAAGTTCACTCACAGCATCCATCCAGAGCCATCACCAGTCATCTTGATTTTTGCTTTTGCCACTGGACTTCAGTGACATTGGATAAAAGAGTAAGTCTGTGCAGCTTTGCTTCACTTAATCAAAATTCACTCAGACATGCAACGTGCAAATGCAATGCTATAGTAATCTTATGTTTAACAAGTGAATGACTTAAGTTTTAGAGCTAAGAATTCATTATTTGGTAAAAATTGCTGGAAAGCAGTGTGGCAAAAATTGGGCATAGATCAATATCTTGTATGATTTACCTAGATAAGGTCAAAATGAATATATGGAGGAAAATATAGGAGGAAATATGCCTCCTAATTCCTAGAGTGTAAAATTCTCACATTGAAAATTTACCAAATGACTCTTGGGTACCACTGGCTGAATATAAAGAGAGATATTACCCAAAAAATTGAAAATATTGCTTATTATATTTATGGATAGGTGAACAATTTATGAATAAAAAGGGCATAGGAGTAGTGTGAGGTATAATTTTGATTTATATTAAATTTAAAACATTTTGTACAAATAAATATAACCAAGATCAGAAGGAAAGCAGAATTTCTCAGATAAAGGTTTCATTTCTCAAATATATAAAGAACTTTGTCAAATTTAAAAGAATATGAGTCATTGATAAATGGTCAAAGGATATGAATAGGAAGTTTTCCCATGGAAAAAAATCAAAACCATTTATAGTCATATGAAAAAATGTTCCAAATAACTTTTGGTTAGAGAAACACAAATCAAAACAACTTTGAGATATCATTTTATACTTATCAGATTGACTAAAGTGAATGAAGGAGAAAGTGACAAATATTGGAGAAAATGTGGAAAAATTAGGACATTAATTCGCTGTTAGTAGAACTGTGAAAGGATCCAACAATTTTGGGAAATAATCAGGAATTATGCTCAAAGAATTATTAAACTACATATTCTCTTTCAACCAGCAATACCACCACTAAGTCTGTTTCCAAATATGAATATGGAAAAAGGAAAAGAATCTATATTTCTAAAATATTGATAGCAGCTCTATTTGTGGTGGTAAAGAAGTGGAAATTGAGGGGATGACCATCAACTGGGTAGTAGCTAAACACATTGTGATATTGTTTATTGTAATACTACTGTGTTATAAGAAAAGATGGTCTTAGAAAAACATGGAAAGGCTTGAATGAAGTAATAAAGAAACAAATGAGCAAAATCAAAACAATATTGTATGTAGTAAAAGCATTATTTTAAGAATAGCTTTGAGCAACTAATTTATTTTGACTATTACAAATACCCAAATTAACTATAAAGAACCTATGAAGGAAGATACTATCTGTATCCAGTGAGAGAAGTGATAAAAAGAAACACATATAGAATGATTACATATACATTTATACATATTTGTGCCTAATAGTAGCCATGGAGGGGGGGAGAAGAGAGGAGGGAAAAGTTACATGATAACTTTAATATATATATATATATATATATATATATATATATATATATATATATACTTAAAAGGAATAACAAGTTGTATATATTTCCACTTTCATGTGCAATCATCTTCCTGCACCCCATCCTACTATGTTATGGAAATGTTTGTTATGATCAGAATGAAATAAATAAAAAGAGAAAAAAATAGAAAAAATTCTGATTCATTCACCAAGTCAGGATATCACCTTCATGATGTCATCAAATCTCTTTGAGAAGGAAGGACAAATCACAAAAATCAGATGTTTTTAATTGTGTCCTGACTCTTCATGACCCTATTTGGGATTTTCTTGGCAAAGATGCTGGAGAGATTTGCCATTTCCTTCTCCACCTCATTTTACACTTGAGGAAATTGAGTCAATAAGGGTGAAATGACTTGACTAGGGTCACACAGCTAGTAAGTGTCTGAGGCCAGATTTTAACTAACAAAGATGAGTCTTCCTGACTTCTGACCTAGGACACTATCCTCTTTGCCAAGTATTATTACTTCCATTCCATAGAAGAAAAGTCTAAGGCTTGGGGAGGGGTGGGTTAAGTGATAAGATCTTAAAGGAGAGGAGAATCATAGCATGAAAGCTGGGAGTGAATGCTCACTGATCAGTGAGTGCTCAATGCAGTATCTATCACTTCTCAATCCCTCACACTCCTGCCTAAGAAAGGCCTAATATTCTCTTGCCTGACCTTTCCTCTTAGTTGGTATTTCTGCCCCCTGTATCTCTTCTCTCCATTCCATCCTTCACACAACTGCTGAAATAGTCTTCCAGATATGATCCATGAGCTGACCAGGTCACTCAGAAACCTTCACTTACTCTCTATAAAAACTGGGATAAAATCTGGGATAAAATACAATCTTGTTCGCTTAGCACTTAAGGCCCTTTATGACCTATCTTCAGCCTAACTTCCCAGTTTTTTTTTTTGTTTTGTTTTGTTTTTTAACAAAACTCCCCATTAAATTTGCCATGTTCCAGATAAACTAAGCAATTAGCAACTTTCTATCTCCCACCTTCATGCATGCATTCACATAAGACCCTCCCTTCATCTAGACTTCTTGATATTTAAGAAGCCTTATCTTTCTTTGAGGTTCAGCTCAGGTGCCAGCTTTTTCATGAAGCTTTCAATATTTCCAGCAGTTCTAAGTTGTCACTTTTTTCTCAGAGTTCACTGAAATATTTTATCTGATCTTTTCCTTATCACCTTCCCTCCCTGTTTTATATTTTAGTTGTCTGTGTGCATGTTATAGTGTCACAGTAAAATGTGAGAAAGTGGAGATTATTGTTTTCATCTTTTTATTCCCAGATCAGAACCTTTCATAAAGTTGGGCCTTAATAAAATTTTGTATGTAGACATTCCTCCATAATTCCTATGTTCATGGTCTACCCCCTGCAATGCAATGAACAGATACAGAATGCTAATTCCATACAATACCTCTGTTGCTATCTCTCAAATTATCAGGATTGGATAAAACTAATCAATCAACATTTACTAAGCATTTATTATGTGTCAGGTACTGTACTCAGCGCTGGGTATACAAAAAGAGGCAAAAAATAGCCCTGCCCTCAAGGACCTTACACTCTATATCTCCTGACATGGAATACTGTTATAATAGCTCTATTCACTTTTATTCCAATATATCTTTTGTCAACTATTGGTTCTATTGACAATTCTTCCTGAATCTCACTCCACACCTCTGAAACCACAATCCCAGCAGAGTATAATTTTTTTGTTGGAAATAACTACCAAAGTAGAGCTAAATGCCATTCTAAGACTAAATACTACTGTTAATCATCCCTAAACATTGTGGAGGCCATTGCTGATAGGAAATAAGGTGGTAAATTTGACTAAGGTACTTTGTTCTACCGTGTCTTTTAAGGAGATATGAGAATAAGCCATAGAATCTTTTCCTCTCACTTATATAACCAATCAGTAGTCTTCCAATTCCAATTCCTTCTAGGATATCTCCTTAAATATTCACCCTTTCTTGGAGCATTGCTGCCCAAGACCCCTATCATATTCAAACTTTATTCCCTGTGTCCAGATGCCATTTCTTCTTAGTGCTTGTGGAAGAATAAAAAAGATGCAAAATTAATCCACCTGGAACTCTCACCTACCTCAGGGACATTTCCAGTATCTAAAGGATAGGAGAGCTATGGGCTAGAAAAAAGGTTCTGGAAACTGGTTGGCAACTTCTATGCTCTAAAGTTTCTCAAGGTGTTCTTTCAACAATTTTCCCTTAAATAGAGGTCAAAAGGCACCAAGAGAACCTGGTGTTAATGCATTACATACACTTCTTCAAAAGGCTAATTGACCCATAAATTATATCAGTCATGGACAGTTATATGAGTAGATGAATTCAGCCATGTATGTATTCTAGCATTTATCCCTTGTATGAGTTGCTTAACGCCAGCTCTCTGTCCTTAGTCTTTGTTTCTTCCATAGTAATTGGACCTCCCTGAGAAATGACTAAGCTTATTGATGTTGCTACTGTTCAGTCTGATTCTGAATTTCTCATGTTCTGGGTATCTGAAATCTTTGTTGTTTTGTTTTGATTTGGGACTTGATCTTCAAGGTCAAGACTTTAGAGTAGAGTAGTCTCTATTACTAGAAAACTATATATATTCCTGAGAGGAAAGTACTGAAATGTGAAAGTTTGCCTCCTCTAGTATATCCAAGTCTGTTTCTTTTCTGAGAGAAGTGCCAATCCTCAGAGTACCTTTATAAAACTGGGTGCATGTATACTTTCTTGGGTGGGGTAGGGAAAGGTGGGATTCTCCAAGATATGTAGCAACTTTTCTTTCTTGAAGGTCAAGTCCTCAGGGTAGATGGGAGAAATATGTAAGTTTTCTTGGGATGGAAAATATGACTCAGTAGAGGGAAGGTGTTTTCCTGATTGTTATGGGCACTGAAAGTACTTTGTATTGTTTTGCATTGAAAATGTAAAATACAGGTAAAATGAAGTTTCTAATGTGCATTGTTACCATGAGTATTTGTATAGAAGATGGGACCTTTTAAATCAGATCTGTAGAGACATAGACATTACCTATGCAATATTCTGGATTTTCCATTGAAAACTCTTCACAGGCATTTTGCCAAAAAAGTCAGGAATATGATTTAGGAAGCACCCTCTGAAGATTTACCCCAACATGTATAAACCCAGAACTTGGAGTTCTAACTCATGGATTACAGCAAGAAAATTCTTTGGACTTTACTAAGTCCCTTTAGATGGTGAGAGACCTTTCTGTGCACCTAACCCTACTCTAAAGTAAGTTAATTAAAATTAATAAATTAAATTAAAATAAATTAAGCTGTTCCTAATTCTCTCAGGTGCTTTTGTTGTCCACAAATTATTTTGTATTTATTTGTATTTGTAATTATTATTATAAATTACAATTAACTTAGCTGTGTACTTGCTATTTCCCTCTAAGAGAAGATAATCTTTTCAAGGATATGAATAGCTTCATTTTCTTAAGTCTTAGTCACTTAATAAATGCCTTTTGAGTTGAATTGAATAAATTATAGACAGGTTCCAGTGAATTGATCATGTATAACACTAATACCCAATATGTATATAGCATTTTAGGGTATGAAAAAGTGCTTTGCTTATGTCATTTCATTTGATCTTCACGACAACTATGTAAGAAAAATTCTACAAGCAAAATTTTGTCATTCTACAGCTAAAGAAACTAAGATTTGGAAACATTAAGATCAAAGTTACATAGATAGTATGTGTCAAAGGCAAGATTCAAAACCAGAGATCTCTTGATTCCAAGCCCTTCATTCTTTCTACTATACCATGATGCTACTTAAGTTAAGTCTTTAATGAAGTTGCCTAGGACTGCATCTATACAATAATCAATCATTAATCCTTTCTAATTTTGATTGGTTACCCTCCCACTCTCAATCCTCCAATGGGAGGATTAATCTCCCTGAAGGCACTGAAGAACTTCCTCTGTTCACATTCAAGCTCTCCATCTATTCTGGCAAACTGCTTTTCAGTACAGACATTTCCTGTAGGATATTTAGTATAGGATTATAAAGTTGAAAATCAGTTGAAATCAATAATTTTAATTACTATTTACAAGTATTTTACCCACTTCACTTCATATTAATAAGGTACCTTTAATGTACTTTGTCTTCGGAATACATAGACTCCTAATTTGAAGGAGCTGAAATTTTACTAGAAACAATAAATAAGTTTTTGAAAAATAAATACAAAGTAATTTCTGAGAATGAGAGAAAATACTCAAAACTGGAGAGATGATCTGGAAAGGACCTCATGGAGGAAATATCATGCCCTCTTTGGCATCTATGGAAGCCTAGTGCTCCACATAATGTGAATAATGGTTTTATTAAAAATAAAAAAAGATATATTGCTTCTGTAATATATTAAACATGAAGCTACGTAGGCACCAAAAATACTTATTATGTGTAGCAGTTTCTCTGCATCAAAGTAGGTTCCTTTTATTTTGCTCTCAAATTCCCCTGACTAGCCAACCTTTTATCCCTGGGGATAGTCCAAACCTTTATGAAAGTCTCCAGAACAGTTTTTATGAGCTCTGCCAATATATTTCAGACTTAAAAGTGTTCTGTAGCCAAAATAGTTTGGAAAATGCTGCTTTAGGATATGGCTGAAAACTCTTGGGCCTTTTTTTGTGCTTTCTGATGATTTATGTTTCTTTTCTTCACTCATGGATTCCATGTATCTTTTATTAGTGTGTCATGCTGATGTAGAACCATTTTATTTTTATTTCAGTGAAAAACATCAACAACCTTTGGGGAGAGCAGTACAATTTATTCATCAGGGACCTCAAAAAATAAAATATATGTACCACAATAAAAGAAACAGGACAAATGATTTATGTTGATATATATATATATATATATTCATACATACACACAGAGCACATGCTAAAGCTTTTCAATTGCAACAAATTCTGTATTAGGGCAACTCATATGTAAAGTCTTACAAATAATGGGCATTACTTTTTTTTTTAAAATAATTATAACTTCTTATTGACAGTACATATGCTTGGGTAATTTTTTACAATATTATCCCTTTCATTCACTTCTGTTACAATTTTCCCCTCTCTCCCTCCACCCCCTCCCCTAGATGGTCAGCAGTCTTATACATGTTAAATATGTTATAGTATATCCTAGATACAATATATGTGTGCAGAACCAAACAGTTCTCTTGTTGCACAGGAAGAATTGGATTCAGAGGGTAAAAATAGTCTGGGAAGAAAAGCAAAAATGCAAGCAGTTTACATTCATTTCCCAGTATTCTTTCTTTGGGTGTAGCTGCTTCTCTCCATCATTGATCCATTGGAACTGAATCAGATCTTCTCTTTATCAAAGATATCCACTTCCATTAGAATACATCCTTATACAGTATTGTTGTTGAGGTATATAATGATCTCCTGGTCCTGCTCATTTCACTTAGCATCAGTTCATATCTCTCCAGGCCTTTCTGAAATCATCCTGCTGGTCATTTCTTACAGAACAATAATATTCCATAACATTCATATACCACAATTTACCCAACCATTCTCCAGTTGGTGGGCATCCACTCAGTTTCCAGTTTCTGGCCACTACAAAGAGGGCTGCCACAAACATTTTGGCACATACAGGTCCCTTTCCCTTCTTTAGTATTTCTTTGGGATATAAGCCCAATAATAGCACTGCTTGGTCAAAGGGTATGCACAGTTTGATAACTTTTTGGGCATAATTCCAGATTGCTCTCCAGAATGGTTGGATTCATTCATAACTCCACCAACAAATGCATGTGTCCCAGTTTTCCCACATCCCCTCCAACATTGATCATTATTTTTTCCTGTCATCTTAGGCAATCTGACAGGTGTGTAGTGATATTTCAGAGTTGTCTTAATTTGCATTTCTCTGATCAATAGTGATTTGGAGCATCTTTTTCATATGAGTGGAAATAGTTTCAATTTCATCATCTGAAAATCGTCTGTTCATATCCTTTGACCATTTATCAATTGGAGAATGGCTTGATTTCTTATAAATTAGAGTCAATTCTCTATATATTTTGGAAATGAGGCCTTTATCAGAACCTTTAACTGTAAAAATGTTTTCAATGGACATTACTTTAAATAATGAAGTTTGTTGAGTATTCATTGGATGACTATGTGCCTAATGCATGACACCAAATATCTTTAGGTGCTGCAGGATGATTTTGTTTCTTGGGCCCCACTAACTCTTTCAGTCATCTTGAACAATTCACCTAATTTCTCTAAGTTCCAGTTCCTTCACATGTAAAACAAAGAATTCATACTAGATTTTTTTTCTTAGCTTTTATTTTTTAAATTAAATTTGATTTTTCAAAAAAAGAAAAGAAAATCTACTTTCTCTCCCATTTTTCTTTTTCCCATTGAAGAGAAAATAAAACAAAACTTTTGTACAAATGTAGTCAAGCAAAACAAATTATTACATCGACCAGGTTAAAAAATGTTTCAGTTTGCAATTCTGTGTCTATCACATCTCTTTCAAGAAATGGGTAGCATATTTCATCATGAGTCCTCTGGAATCATCGTTACTTATGGTGTTAATCAAAGTTCTTTAAAACTTGTTTTTTTGATATTGTTACTGTATAAATTGTATTCCTGGTTCTACTTACTTCACTCTTCATCTTCATACAAATCTCAGATTTCTCTGAAACCAACTCTTTACTCAATTTTTATAGCAAAGTAGTATTACATCACATTTATATACCATAACTCATTTAGTCATTCTCCAGTTGATGAGCAGTCCCTCAGTTTCTGGTTCATTATCACTATAAAAAGGGTTACTATTAAGGTTTTAGTACATCCTTAGTTTGTTTTGCTTATGGTGAATCCTTCCCTTAATCTGCCCTCTTCTATTTCTCCCTACAACCTTCTCCACTTTCCTTCCTATTTCCATATTGTGTGAAATATATTTCAGTACACAACTATGTGTGTGTGCTTATGTGTATAAATTCTTTTCTTCTTTGACAAGCCCAGATGAGAGTGACATTCCAGTATCACCAGTCGTTAGTGCTTTTTTATATAGAATTCTACTAAAACCCATAGTTGTATAAGATAATTTTCCCCTTCCTTCCTCTTTTTCCTTCATAGTATATTCCTCTTGCCCTTCCTTTCCATTCTTCTTTTAAGATAATCAAAACATAGTAGAGCCATTCCCAGGTCCTTTGTTTAATTAGACTACCTCTACAACCTCAGAAGATTAAAAAAAATTCTAAAATTATACTTGTATTATCTTTCTATATTAGACTTTAAATAGTTTATACTTAGTCCCTTATGATGTTTTATACTTTTCTTAATTCTTGTGTTTGCATTTAAAAGTTTCCATGTGATTCTGGACTTTCATCAGGAATGATCAGAAGTCCTCTGTTTCATTAAAATTCCACTTTTTTTCTCTTGACATATTATACTATTTTTCTGGGTAAGTTATTTGTTAAATGCCTATAGCCTTTGGAATATATATCCCTCTGGAAGATTGTATTCCAAGATGCCTATTCCTTTTTTTTTTTTTTTTATTAGTAGACACTAAATCATATGAGATTCTAATTGGCTCTTTGCTACTTGAATTATTTCTTTCCTGCTATTTCTAATATTTTTTTTTTTACTTTTAAGCTCCAGATTTTGGTTATAATGTTCCTTGGAAACTTTATTTAGAGAATTATTTCAGGAGATGATCCAAATATTCTTTTGATTTCCATATTGCCCTTTTGTTCCAAGAGATATGGTCAATTTTCTCCTATGATCTCTTGAAATAAGATATCTAAATTTTCTTTTTTTAGGTCATAGTTTTCAAATAATCCAATGATTATAAATTATCTATCCTAAATCTATTTTCCATTGTTTTTGGTTCAAGATAATTCATTTTATGCTATTTTTCCAGTGTTTTGGTGTTAAATATTTTTTGTCTCATGGGATTATTATCTTCTTGTTGGTACCTGTTAATTTTCATGGTTTGTTGTTTAGATAAGGTTTTGTTCCTCCAATCTGTTATTTACTTTTCTGTTTCTTTCTTTCATTGCTCTCATTTCTTTTCCATATCTTTTCCTCTTAATACTTCCATTGTATTTACAACAACAAAAAAAAATTAACTCAAAAAAAAGGGAAAAAAAACTCTTTTGTTTCATATCTTCCAGGAATTCTGGTTGAACTTCTGTCCATGCTATATTCTTCTTTGAGGGTTTGCTTATAAATGTTTTGGAATCTTTTTTTTTTTTCTGAGTTTGTTTTTTAGAACATCCATATCACTATAATAGTATTCTATATGGGACTTTTTTTTTCATTTTTCTACCTTTCTTCCTGACTTGGGACATTGTTAAGATAAGGCTCTATGCTCTTCTGGAGGAACTATCTGGGATGAATCTGTGTCCTTTAGGATCCTGTTGCTACTTTCTGGAATAGTAAATGTTGTATTATTCCAAAATCTTAGGGCCATTTTAGGCTGGAAATCTCCAAGCTTTCAGAACTTGCAGAATGATCTGTTCCAAAGCAAAGTTTGTGCTTGGCTCTACTGGTCTGAATTCCACAGGTTTCTGACCTGGATTTGGATCTGAGCAACAAAGGGCCAGACTATAATTTTAGTAGATTGCTGTTGAACTTAAGAGTTTGCTAGAAAGAAGGTTCAGAATAAAAAAAAAAAAAAAGAAGAAAGAAAGAGAAGAGAAAAGAAAAAAATCCTGCAAGTTCTGCTTTGGTTTGTGATTTCTGATTGTGTTATTCCCCTATAGGTTTCAGAACTCCATGTTGGCTGAAAGTAGGAAATGAGACCCCGTTCCACTCCTAAGGCCAGAGACACTCAGGGGCTGCTTATTTCTAGATTTTCTCTTTGCTCAATATATAACCTACCATCCACAGCAGATCTTCCCCTTGGAATGCTACCCCTAAGTACAGGTCCTCTCCTCAGTAAGTCCTGGATTTGTAGAACGAGTAAGTCATGGAGTTATCAGCTATCACTTATTCCCATTCCCTGCACAAAGTCAGGAATCTCTATGCTGGATCTGACATCTTTCTGCCTCTCCCTATGCTGAAATGCTATGAGAGGCCATTCTGGCTAGACCTTGTACCCTGTGTCTGCTGACTTTTCTGCCTCTCTTCGTTGACCTGGGCTGGACAAATGGCTCATTGTGATTTTTTTTTTTTAATTTTCCCATCAGAATTCAGTTTAGTATATATTGGAGATCCTCATGGAGGTATTGTGGGGTAGAATTTGTGGATACTTTTTCCTATTATTCAGCCATCTTGGCTGCCCTTCCCATACTAGATAATTTTTCAGAACTTTTTTAGCTCTAATATTCTATGGTAAAATTTTCAGGACTAGAAAAATCAAACTGGAGAATGCAAGATATGGTCTTATAAAATAAAACTAAAAATTGACTAAATTTCCCTCTTAACTTGGTGAAACAAAGTAGACAAATAAACAAGCAAAATATGTTTTGCTATGATGCATTTCACTAACTTGAAGTTTTATTTTCCTTTTTTTAAAACATGTGCAAAAAATATTTGTAGCAGTCCTTCTGGTAGTGGCAAGGAACTGGAAATTGAGTGCCCATCAATTGGGGAATGGCTGAATGAGTTATGGTATATGAATGTAATGGAATATCATTGTTCTATGGGAAGTGACAAGCCGGCTGATTTTAGAGGGGCCTGTAAAGACTTGCATGGACTGGTGCTTGGTGAAATAAACAGAACCAAGAGAACATTGTATACAGCGGCAACAAGATTATGTGATGATCAACTATGATGGACTAGGCTCTTTTCAACCAGATAGTGATTCAAGGCAATTTCAATGGACTTGTGATAGAAAGAGCAATCTGCATCCAGAGAGAGGACTATGGGGACTGAATGTGGATCAAAGCATAGTATTTTCCAGTAAGTAAATAAATAAAAGATCCTTTTATAGAACTCAAAATAGAAGGCTTATTAAAGGCAAAATAACATATTGGTAAGAATAGAATCTTAGTAAATAAGCAAAGGAACTTTGTTTAAAAATAAAACAAGTTTCTCTTGTCTTGAAAGCGATTGGAATGGCAACCCCTCTGAACTCTTTCTGGTAATAATTAAATGTCAAGACCACAACATTTTTAGAAGTTTAGTAAGGGCTTGATCACAATGAAGAATGAAATAAGAAAGGTGGGGCATGGAAAAGAAATAAAGGAACTTGGACATTTTGCAAATCAAAATATAGGATTATTATTTTTTTTAACAGTAAATAATCACTCTTTCCATTCTGTAAGAATCTTGGAACTTCAAAAATCTTTTCACACATATTATTTCAGCATTCAATTTTAGCATTACATGGAACCAGAATACTATTCCAAATAGGTATTGATAGGTATTCTATCTACCAATGCATTTTACAACTCCTTTGTGTAGATGGTCTCCATGAATTGCTGAGAGGGAATATCATCCCCAGAAGTTCATTCTTTAGTGAGGCCTCTCTCAATTTGTCTAAATAGGTCCTTAAAAACAAATATATACTCTATCATTGCCTTGTCCATCATGGTAGAACTTCCCAGAGTTTATGTTCTGCCAGAACAACCTTTGAGAATACAGGATCATCTCTACACAATGATGAGCACAAGTACATATAATTTGAGATAATACTGGTAGTCTGCTTTGTGTTTGAAGTATTATTAACATAAAAATTAACATCATTTGAACACTACCAAGGTGCTATTTAAAGCACAAAATCACAGATTCAAACCAGAAAGGAACTTCTCATAACCCATAATGGGCATTTCTTTTGTGCCCCATGGCATCTGCAGGTGGACGCACATGGTGGTCATTCAATAAAATAAAACAAAAATACCATCTGATCTAGCCTCTTGGCTTTAAGTAACTGAATGTCTATCTCACTGGGGAGCAGATAATTTTGTATGGTCTCTTCTTGAACATCATTAGAGATGGAGATTGCTGGGTTGTCCCTCACAGTATTTTATCATATGCTTTGTCAGCTACTTCTTCCTTATTTCCATTTCCCTTTGTGAAATGCTCTGCAAACTTGGACAATAAATGATCCTTATTTCCCTCATAACATTCTTCCTGTACTTGGAGAAAGTATCATCATCCTAGGGTAAATGCTGTCTTCACCTAGCGAAAAAAAAAAAAAAAAGATTTCTTTAATCATTTTTATTATTCTCTAGATTTTCTTCTACCTGAACTTTGTACCTACTTTTTAAAGATCTTAGACTTTTAAAAAGAAATTATGAAATATATACCAGCACAAAAATTGCTGAGTCCTTGGTATGAAATGGCATTTGAAATTCAAACATGCCTGTGAAATTTTAAATATGTTCATTTACTAATTAACTTTCTGAAAAAAAAAAGGTGTGTCCTCTTAAACAAATAATTACATCATCAAAATGGAAATATGTGATTTCTTCAGTGTGGGAACTCCCTCTACTTCTCTGTACTTTAGCAGATAAGTTTTATTTTTTTTTTCTGTTTCTTTCCCCTTTTATTTTTTTTTTAATTTTTAAAATTTTTAATAGCTTTTTATTTACAAGTTATATGCATGGGTAATTTTACAGCATTTACAATTGCCAAACCTTTTGTTCCAATTTTTCCCCTCCTTCCCCCCGCCCCTTCCCCTAGATGGCAGGATGACCAGTAGATGTTAAATATATTAAAGTATAAATTAGATACACAATAAGTATACATGACCAAACCGTTATTTTGCTGTACAAAAAGAATCGGACTCTGTGAAGGAAATCCAAAGTGCAGGCAGGCAAAAATATAGGGATTGGGAAATCAATATAATGGTTCTTAGTCATCTCCCAGAGTTCTTTCGCTGCATGTAGCTGGTTCAGTTCATTACTGCTCCATTGGAACTGATTTGGTTCATCTCATTGTTGAAGAGGGCCAGGTCCATCAGAATTGGTCATCATATAGTATTGTTGTTGAAGTATATAATGATCTCCTGGTCCTGCTCATTTCACTCAGCATCGGTTCATGTAAGTCTCTCCAGGCCTTTCTGAAATCATCCTGTTGGTCATTTCTTACCAAACAATAATATTCCATAATATTCATATACCACAATTTATTCAGCCATTCTCCAATTGATGGGCATCTCCTCAGTTTCCAGTTTCTGGCCACTACAAAGAGGGCTTTCACAAATATTCATGCACATACAGGTCCCTTTCCCTTCTTTATGATCATTTTGGGATATAAACCCAGTAGTAATAATGGGATATAAGCCCAGTAGTAATAATAGCAGATAAGTTTTAAGTGCACATACAGATCCCTTTCCCTTCTTTATGATCTCTTTGGGATATAAGCCCAGTAGTAATACTAGCAGATAAGTTTTAAAGAGTTGCTTGCAACTAAGGGAAGTCTGGTGACTTGCTCATGGTCATACAGCTAGTAAGTGTCAGAAGTAGAATTTCAACTGTTTTCTTCTTGATTCCAAATCTAATATTCTATTCATTCTACCACACTACCTATCACAAAGCTAAATCTGGCTTTGAAGATTAAAGGACAATACGTGTGCAAAAATATTTGTGGCAGCCCTCTTTGTAGTGACAAGAAACTGGAAACTGAGTGGATATCCATCAATTGGGCAATGGCTGAATAAATTGTGGTATATGAATGTAGTGGATTATTGTTCTAAAAAAAACGATCAGCAGGATGATTTCAGAAAGACTTCTAAGTGGTGAGCAGAACCAAGAGAACATTGTACATAGCAAAAAAGATTATGTGATGATCAACTCTGATGAATGTGGCGCTTTTCAACAATGAGGTGATTTAAGGTAATTCCAATAGACATGTGATGGAGAGAGCCATTCACATCCAGAGAAAAAACTAAAGATACTATGTGGATCAAAACATAGTATTTTCACCCTTTTTTGTTGTTTGCTTGCTTTTTTTCCCCTTTCTTTCTTGTGTCTTTTCCCCTTTTGATCTGATTTTTCTTATGAAGCATGATGAATATGGAAATATGTTTAGAAGAACTGTATGTGTTTAACTTCTATTAGATCGCTTGCTGAGTTGGAGAGGGGAGGAGATAGGGAGAAAAATTTGGAACATAAAAGGTTTGCAAAGGTAAATGCTGAAAACTATCTTTGTATTTGGAAAAATAAAATACTATTTTAAAAAAAAAGAAAATTGAAAAGTAAGATGAACCATAATTCAAGAATTTGTTAAAGCTAGTCTTGACCACTATAGACATAGCAGAATTTATAGAATACATTTACAATTAGAAGGAACCATAGAGTCTACTGAAATCCCCTCCCTCACTTTACAATTGAGGAACCTGAAACTCAGAAAGGAT